>NW_024962271.1:12647047-12999090 GCF_019238085.1 Lagopus leucura
TTCATCTTTCTCTGCTAAACTAGACTTGATAGCAGTCTCTAGTTCATCTTTCTCGGCTAAACTAGACTTGATAGCAGTCTCTAGTTCAGCAATTCGCAGTTTCAGTTGCTCTTCCTTTAATTTCCATTCCTGTTCACGGGTCACACTGAAGACACTGCAATAAAACATGTGGCATATGAAGAACTTTTCAAAATCAACTTCAACAGAAAATAATAAAGAAGAAAGCCTTTTGTGGCACAGAGACCGCTGTCATCATGTCTTAGGAATTAAGTAAACATATGCTGGTCTGCTGCTGTTGAAACCAAGGCGCCTTTCTCAGGCTGTGGTTAAAAAACATGAAAGAGTTTGTGGGATGAGCAAAGGAACTGGCCTTAATTTAGAGCTCCAAAGTCAGAAAAGTTGGCAACACACAACATTTGTGGGACTAGAAAAGGAATTCAGATGCGTATTCCAGAGTAATCCACAGCTTCAAACCTCAGCAACTGACAACTAACAAAACCATTCTTTCCGCATACAAAACCTCTTAATGCAGAGAACTAGGATCACCCACCTGATTTCTTTTAAATCTGTGAAAGATGCAGAGCCTAAAGTCAGTTGCCTGTTCAAAGAAACGTTGACCACAAAGTGACAACAGCTTTCTCATAATGTAGAACAACAATTCTGATACCGATTAAGAAATAATAAGTAATCTTTCTTCCACTTAAAGAAATAAAAAACTGAGGTGGGCAGACATTAGAATAATTATTTTTCCTGTAACACATTATTTACTTGTAAACTACCAATCTGGGTGTAGTAAGGATTGCATAGACACAGAATCAGAACTGCTGAAACCACAACAAAATGTGCAGTTAAGACTGAAATATAAGTAAAGATGTTACCTAATTTACAGTACAACTCCCAGTGGGTAAGAAGACATAGTAAATGCTGTGTTTTCTTGTAATTTATACATTGAGTACTATGGCTTCATGTTATTATTATCAAGTAGTTGCATTATTGACCAGAAAAATGCCCTTCATCTTAAAAACAGTCATAAAGCAGTTTACTGACAATAGTATTCATTAATAAGTGAGTTCTCTCTGCTACGCACTTTGGTGAAGCTATCTGGTTAAAAAAATAACTTTTCTTTTTGTACTTCTGCCATTCAGCTATCCATCTATCTATCCATTCATCTATCTATTCCAGAATTCCACATAACAAAAGCCACAACTGGAAAAAAAGAAACAAAGAGAAGAAAGAAATAGGGCAGAAGGGACAGCCCACATAGTTTGGAAGACTGTACATGCTGACTGAATAGCAACTGCCAGTTTTGAGGGCAATGACTACACAAAGTGTTTGTGAGTACATAAAAATGAATTTATACCTACAGCATATTTGAAGAATGACTTGAAGATTAAAGAAAAAACATAGCTTGAATTCTCAGCTCCAACACCTTTAGCAAGAGTTTACATTCTCAACTCCCAGTCTTCATAAAAATACTTTCATCACTCCCTAAATTCTTTTTCTCAACCCATATCCAATCTCTATTTGGATTGAAAAAAAAAAACACCTATTTTTTGAGACAGTTCTCTAAATACATACTGTCATACAGGATGATGGTGCCTCTCACAGCACGTGTGAACTTAACCAATGATTCCAGTCCTACAATAACATATACTTAACCTTGCTGTGCCATAGTTTTGAACATAGTATGCAGTAAATACAATGCACAGAACCCACAATCACTTTGGTAGGTAATGTTACACAGCTGCAGAAAAGACAGCATGGTTTACAATTGCTTAGACTTACCACTCTTCAAAGTGTGACTGGCTTTGATAAGGAAAGAATAAATCTTAGCAAGATAAGATATAAAATATCTTTAGTTTTCAAACTTTTAAAATTTTTGAGGTTTTTTTTACCATTGTGTCTAGCTACACATGCATTCAATATCTTTATGCACACTTACTTCACATAAATATGCAGCTACACATTACTTCAGTTTTTCAAAGATTATGCTGTCACAAAAATAAATAACACAGTAATGTTATTTTTTGATAGTAGTTCAGCATTTAGATATTTAAATGAACATCAGTTTGGCAAGAAGCCTATATAATGCTAATATTCATGTCCCTTTGAACAGAGCCCACTTCTGCTGTTTTCTCCCTTTGAATTTTAAGATTACTGTTACTTGAATTCACGTGCAATTTCTTTGCACAGTTACTGTATTCAACTGGAGACAGAGCCATCTGGGTAACTATAAATGGTCAACCACATCTGGCACCGCTTCCTTTGGAGAGGGTTTAAGCATTTCTAGATTTGCATTACAAGGTCATATGAAAACAATTCCTCCCAATCTTTAATCCAAATGAATTTTTTTCTTGGATAGTGACTACATAATAAGAGTCAACTGACAAATTCATACTTGTTCTTTGTAAACTTTTCAGATCTAATTTTCAGCCTTAGTCTTGGCAAAATTCCCATCAACTTTGAAAGGAGCTTCCAATAGAATGACATTTTCAAGAAAAGGGCTCGTCTTTTACAGCCCTTGTGAAAAAACAAACAAAAAACATCATCATAAAAAAACCACAAGGAAACATTAATAACGTGGCACTTGTGGACACTGGCCTACCCACAGCAGGCAACAGGCATGCTCTAGTATGCTTGCATTGTTCTAACTGGCATCAGAAAAGGTTGTCCATTAAACAGTAGATTTAATTAAATGATTTACCTGTTTGATAGCTTATCATAGCTTTCCTTCAAGACTTCCTTCTCTTGCTCTAGATCATTTATTCTTTGCTGTAACTAAAATGAAGAAGAAAATTTTAAACGCAAAAAGATAGTAAGGAAATATCAAACAGTAAACTGTAAGAATTTAAAAAGATGATTACTTAAAACTTGATATTGTAAGTATTGTCAGGAAGTCTTACTAGTCTTTTTCATACAACCGTGTCTAATAAGCCACAAAATACTTCAAAAACTTTTTTTCCACCATATCACGAGCTCTCTCATAATCCTCATGTGAGGTTGTGAGTCAGCATGCATGAGCTGAAGAACAACAGTATCTAGTTATTTTTTTGTCTCAAGCTGTAGAATTTTTTTTTTTTTTTTGCATTAGAAATGCTTAATTCACTAAATAAATAGCAAAATACGATCAACGAGTCAAGTATTATGATTGCTTCTCCTTAACATACCACTTGTTAAGTATTAGAATTGATAATGAAATTCTGGGCATTTCTTCAATGTCCAAACACTGGTGCAGTGATTACACAGCTTGGCTGACAAGTATGGTTTGCAACTTTATGAAATGCAAGTAGCAACCATGGGATTTTCTCTCCAATGTGTTAGCTGTGATATGATCAGGTCAGTCTTCTAAATACGTTTGAAAAGTCTATTTACTCTTCAGCAATGAAAAGGTAGTTTCCCTTATCTGTGTATATCACCCAAAGCAGTTTCTAGCCATCTTGGACACAGTCTCACCTCCTCTGTCCTTTGCTTGCTAATAGTCACCAACTGCAATTCGTTTTTAAGACGAAGGCACTGTAACTGCTCCTCTTTAAGCTGGAGACTCAGCTCATCACTTTTTGCTATTAACTGATCATGGCTAGTCTTCAAATTCCTCTGGTTCTACGAAAAAAAAAAAGAAGAAAATCATGGGGAGGTGGAGTCAAAAAATATGCAGAATATTGTAACGTTATCACTGTAATCAGTGATCATTGTAATGAGTGATTTTCTAACAGCGTTCCCTCCTGGCAGCATTTGATACATATTCTCAACGTGGTCAATAGGAGACACTCTTGAACTAAGAAACTGGAAAAAAAATTCAATTACACATGGCCAAGAGAAGGTAGCATTCTTCTTGCTTTCGTGAACGTTAAACCCCCCATTTAGTCATAATGAAAAGAACCAAGATATACATCTGTTAAACAATTAAAAGATTTTGCTGTGGTTACAGTGGTTAGACATGCTGACCAAAAACACTGCAGTAGCAAGCAAAAATGAATGCTGACCACAGTTATGTTAATCACAGAACTTGCCACAGATCTGTTAACCCTTAGATGTAGATACATAACTGTTTCATAATCCCAATATACTAGGCTGTATTTCATCACTAGCAGTAATTTAATAAAGGACTTGTGATTTCTTTTAAGTTTTAATTTAGTCTAATTGTTACTATTAGGGCACATTTAACCAATTTTTATATTAAAAGAAGGATACTGATAGAAACTCTATTTCCAGAATATTAGTTAATGTTACAGTGTCTGCATTTCATAATATTTAATAATACCTCATAAAATATTTTCATGTAAAACACATTTGAATTATGACTTGGGGAAAGAAAAAAAAAACACCCTAAAAGCCAATCTCCTGTTTAATAAAATGGCTATATGACAAATACATGTGTAAGAACAGATAATGTTCAATGGTTATATACAAATAACTGTAACCTTCATGTTTTCCTTAAAATATTCCTAAAAAGTAATTAAATGAAGAAGCTGAATGCAAATCCAATGCCAACTGTTTAGGTTCAGATGAAATACAAATATCTAGGAAAGAAAAAAGATGACAGAAAACCCAGTCAATGACCATATCTTTGGCCTCTCACATCTCATTTCTACATAAGAACAATCTGAAGGAGAACAAACAACAGTGGCAGACTCTTCCAGAGTGAGATAAAGTATACAACTCATCAATTTTTAATAGTCCTTCTTCAGTGCTTCTCTTGCTCTGTCCTATATCTGTGAACTGCCTTTCAATAACTTCAAAAAATGGCAGCTTAAAAATCAGTCATCTACAGCTTTTCTCAGTTCTCTCCATTTTTTATTTTTTTTTTGGTCCTTGAAATCACAAGCCTTGAAGATTCTTCTGTTTCCAAGTGTCTAGGTGAACTTGTCTTTCCCACATCTCATTCAGTTTTTTCATAAGTTCTTTACCATTTCAATAACTCAACTCACTACACGTACAGGAGGAAAAAAAAAATACAAAAGAAACCTTGGAAAAGCTGCCTTTCCCAGACCACTTCACTCTTATGTCTTCCCTTAATTCCAAAAGGGTTGAAAACAAATCCAGCAGTCAAGGTCTTGATTTCTACTTCTAGCTGATTCTGAATCTCCTCACTTATCAGTTCTCAATCTACTTATTTTTTTGAAACTTCTCATGAAAAGCTCTGAAAATGTCCTCCAGTAAAATCTCCTTGCTTCAACTTCATTCTTCTTCTGCATCTGTGCCTCTACTGATGGTTTTGCATTAACTTTCTTCATAAACTTTAACTTCCCTACTCCTCCCTCTCAGTGCATTATTTTCTTGGGTATTCTGTACCTGACAGTGCTGTCAGCATTTTGCTTTAGATGACGCCAAAGCTGTTTTCTATTTAGTTCTCCTTGAAAATATCCCATGATTCCAGTCATGGTAACAACTGGGATGATAATTTCAGGTTTAATGTTCCTAGTCTAAAATTGCATTCCTTAGGGAAACGTACCTCAATACGAAATAAATCCTTTACAGAGAATGAATATATACCCCCCAGAAATACTGCACAAAAGAAACAGTTGTACTGATTGCCCAAGAGCATTATCTCTTCATAGTACTTAAATTTTAGTTGCACTGATTAGCATATTCCACATTACAAATCATGAAATCCTGGATGGTCAGTCTGCAATCAATTATACGATGGTGGTGCTCAGAGACATGGTTCATCAGTGTTAAAGTTAGGGTAATACGGTTCGGCTGTGGTTGGACTTGATGATTTTGAGGGTCTTTTACAACCTGAGCAATTCTGATTCTATGATAATCAAGCATTTAAGTCAGATAGTTTCAGAGTCCTTTGTTCTTGGATGAAGATTACTAAATTTCCTTCATTCAACTGGTTACATTAAAATTCTTTAACAACAAAACTGCAAAAATGTTTGGTAGCAACTTCAACTTAAATATCACTACACGGAAAACAATTTTAGACTCTTAACATCCCACAGTTTCACAACTTTTTGGCTGATTCAGGTTTAAACAAACTTTTAAGCAAACAGATATTATTCAGCTTTACCAATTGAAATGTGTATACAAACAATAATGAACTCCCTGCAAGCATACACAATTCTGCTAGCACATTTGTGAAGAAGCAGAAAAATATCATATCACTAGGATCCTGCATTTTCTGATGATGTTCTCATAAATTTTGTGTATTCAGCAATAACTTGGAATCAAGAGATGTGTATACTTATCTTCCATTAAAGCACGATCATATGAGAGTAATGCAATGTCACTGTCCAAATCGTAATTACCTCTTGAAGCTGGAGAAATTTGCTTTCCATATTTGAAAGAGCACTGCTTTTCTCAAACAGCTGTCTGCGGACCTTAATCATTTCCACATTGTCTCGAATGTTTGACCTTCAAAATCGTATTAAAAAGAAACACATCATGAGCTTGAAGATGACAAAATGACTTGTCCCATTATTTTTGTCTTGTTAAGTTGATATCGTGGAAATCAACTTTCTACAATACATTTGGGAGAAGATCTAGCATGTGGTAGCCAACTTAATTTTGCCTTCTATGATTTACGTTACAGAATGTAAGTAATTCAGGATTCATAGGAGCAATCAATATGCAGAGATGTTGGTTTTATCATACACTACATAATAGAGAAAAAGAAAACAATCCATAACCTAGAGATTATTTGTTTTCCAATCAATTCTTTTCCACCTTTCAAAGTATTTGTTACCATTTTATGGAATTTTCTTTTACAGTTTACACCTACGAAATATTGTTAAGAAAACTGACTTAGCAGAACAAATCTTGATCATTTGAGAAGTAATTTCTCATCCAATATTTATTTGTTTTAGGTATATCGGAGGAATTGTCATAGTGCCAGACTGGACCAAGAAAATAGACAAAAAAATGTATTCATCTGTAAACCAGCTGAGAATGCAAAATACTTTCCTCTTATGCTTTAAAATAACAAAGTTCATTGTGTTTTGGCATTGCCAAGTTAATTGTCCTTACACAGGAGATAAACATACTCAGAAATCCCCAAGAAACACTAACACAATGCTAAGACAATCATATGCCTAAAACATGTTATCTACATAAATTAAAGTTATGGTGAGTACAGACAGCAGCGTCGTCTCATGCTAGCTATTTAAAAGCTAATGTAGTGGCACGTTTTTATTAATCTTGTTCCACACATCAAACAAAGGCTCCGATGCCTTCAAAGGCTTTTTCTTTTCCTTCCCCCCAACCCCCTTCTTTTTTTAAGCAGAGAGCTTTTTTTTTTTTTTTTTTTTTTTCCCTCTTTTAAGTGAAAAAAGGAGCAGATGATAGAGAAATTTATGATGTACAGATGTAAACCCCATGGCTCCTGACAATCAACATTAACTATTTTTTCAACAATGAATAAAGCACTACTTGATTTAAACAGGTTTTGGGTACTGATATTATCAGTAAATAAGTTAAACTCAGGTGAGAAAAATTACTTTTCATATTTTTATCCATTCTTAGAATTGTAACAGTATTTATCCCAGGAAGCTACATGACAAGGAGCACGCTGTTTAAGAGCAAAATAATTTCAGGTTTAGTTAAGGAAGTTAATTGAGGAAGATTATTTTGGTTTTCCATAAATGAAGTCACAAAACAGTAGAACAGAAGACAAAGTGATTATTCACACTCCCTCCCAGGTAGCTGACTTATTTTGCTCCCAGAACATCCTCCCACATTTTGTAGAGTGGTTTAAAATAGGAGATAAATAAGAATTTAAAAGACCATGTTACCTTTCTCTAATACAGGTAATATTTTCCTCAAAATTTCACAAATAACCTACAAGAATAAAGCTGCACCATGATCACTCATTCAATATTTTCTCTACTGCCCTAAAAGACAAAATTTCTGCTGCAGAACCAGGAGATACAAAGGCATATCTGCAGATGAACTCAGAAAATGAAAACAAACTGGTGCCCTTTTGTAGCAATACCCTTGATTAATGAGCACGTTGATTTAGCTCTAACATACTTTCTGCCACAAGGACAGAAATATGGAATATAAACTGTCTTTCCACTCTAAACTTCATTTAAAAGCTAGATTGAAAGACTGGAATTGAAATGCAGTTAGGAGGATTTTTGGATTAAAACAATAGAGTAGGATCCCAACAATAGATTGGGGAGCAGCTGTGTGGAAATGGGGGTCCAATAGCAACCTTCAACAGAAGGAAATGATTAATTAAAGAATCTTGACCAGCACTGTACAAATTTATGCCAGTAATTCCCAGATGGCTAAGCTAATAAAATTGAGGTCTAATTAAACCACATCTCTTGCATCTAGTCTTTACTTCCATATGAGCAGGACAGTGATACAAAACCAAGATTGCTCTTAGAGAGTCCTGACAGTTCTTTCAAATGGGACTTGCAGATCTCAAACATTCTCCTAATCACATTCAGAACAAGAAAAACAAACATAAAGAATACCACTGCTACACTTTTCAGGCTCACATATACTCTGTCTGGCAAAGTAAGCAAAAGGCTTCTAGGCTAACAGTGTTTAACCACGACTACACCAAAGAGCAAGACATGACTCCCAAGAAGAGAAGTAAAGAAAAGAACAGCAATATGCAGTACCCTTTTATTTTACAACACTTGGGAAGTAACAAAATCATATACTGACATACATTATTGTTCTTTCCCTTACCTCTTGTCCCTTAAAGGAAGTGAAAGATAAAGAGAGAAAAAACAATGACCTTTTAGTAACACCTTTACGTTGTGTAACTGAAAACATAGTTGTAGAAAACAAAAACAGTGGTATCAATAGCTGGAAGCATACATACATACATTACGAAGGCTATTTTAATGCCAATATAAAAGTCTGTATTTGTTTGTCTAGCTGATAGAGCTAACCCCAAATGACAAAGACATCACAATCTTTAGGAAAATAGGTTCAGCATGAGAAATCTGATATGGAAACACTAATTAAAGTTGTTTTGATATTTGATACGATTTAGAACAGCCCTATACATGCTGCAGTCTCTCAAAACAATACAAATACAATGAGGCTAACATGTTCCACATTTTAGTCCAGGTCTGCAATGTTATAATTCAAACACTGAAGTCAGCAGTACATCATCAAATATGATGTTTCCTGTCTAGAAATCCCAAAGTGTAGCAAGTGCAACTCCAGAACAGCCTTGCAGCAAAAAAAAAAAAAAAAAAAAAAAAAAAAAAGTCAAAGGAATAAAAAACCTGACAAATAAGCATCCGTATTTTTACAAAAGAAGAAGCAGAAGTAGTCAAAAACCTAGAAAACACAAACAGATATAAATGCCAAATACCTGTTTTACTGGTGCATTCCAGAGATGGTTTTTAAAATGATTTGTGGAAATTAGCATGAGAATCCAAGGTACTGAAGCTCGCTGCTCACAAACTGTGATTATTGAGACTGAAAGTTTTAACTAACACACTGTATGTCACAGACAACAAAACATAAGATTATAATGCTTTCTGGCCACTTTTAATTTGGAAACACTCAAGCTAAATGCAATTGAAGTTTGTACTTAAGAAAAGGTTTAGTCCAACAATCCACAAGTTAGAGTCAGTGTTCTAATTCAAGTTCCTTGAGTAAGAATTAAGCCAGAATTCATTTCTCTGAAACAACCCCCAAACAGTCACTAATGAAATACTGAAATAAACACTGGCTGCAGATGCGTTACAATGATCAACCAAGGTGGATGCTGCGTAACAGCTAAATTCACACAATCATACAGAATTGTAGGGATTGGAAGAGACTTCTGGGAATCATTAAGACCAATGCCCTTACTAAAGCAGGTTCCCTACAGTATATATTGCAGTGTATTGTTATGTCATTCTTGTGTTGTTATATAGAAATTGTAGTCAAGAAAGCTGGGTGAGCAAAGATAGCTTTAAAATATTAATGGGCTTCCTTCACTTACAGGACTCGGAATAACAAGCACCTTTCTCCCTTATTGCTGATAAATCCATGAGTATCAACTGTAGCTGCTTTACTACATTAAAAAAATCCTTCAGTTATTCAAATCACAACAATTTCATAATCAGCTAGCAGAATAAAGAATGCTTTCCTAAAGTTTGGAAGTTACATACAGGAAAACTGGAGAAAGCATCTTTCTTTTAGCATCTCACAGTTTCTGAACAATTATAACAAATTAACTCCCCTGTGTCTGGGGAGTTAATTAGATGACAGCCAAGTGTATTCTAAGAAGATACAAGGAAAAGTTGCCAACTGTAGAAAAACTGAAAGACATATGCTATAAAAGCAAAATAAGAGGACCTTACCAGTTACCTGAATTTCCAGTTTTTCCTCATAGCACTATTCAAAAACTTGTGTTGATGCAAAGAAGATTAGACATTTTTTTGTCATTCTTGTGTTTATTTGAGTGAAACCATTAATGCAGCCTGTTCTTAGTAACATGGGATTTTCAAGAATGAAAGCTAATGAAAACCTAAAGATAATTTCTACAGGTACCTACAACTACACGTAAACCTGCTGAGAACAGTAGCTATGATTCACTCAGTGCAAACAACAAGACTTGAAAAACATGGTAATTAATAGCTTTCCATTAACTATTCCAGCAGTGAAATTATGGGGGACACACCCTTCTGGTTACTAATACACATTTTTCAGCTTTCTTAGTGTCTTCAGCCAGGCAAAGTAACTTTTAAGAACTTAACATATCTGTTATCAAGTTTGGTTTAGGTGACATTACTGAAGCACAAAAGAATGCACACATATAATAACGTGATCCCCTAGGAAGGCAAAAGTAACCATATGTCTCCCCCACATCCAAGTAAAACTTTCATTGACATCTCATGAGGAAGGAACAGAACAGGAACCTATTTGATCCTTAACACAAAAGTACCAGGTTGAATTTGAAACAGTAGGCAAATACATCTAAAGTTACACAATTCTGCACAAATTGTTGTAAAACTGGAAGAAGAAAGAGTGAGAGAAGAGATCAAATTCACAAACACTTTACTGTGAGACATTTCACAAGAATGTTTATCTGAGTTTGTATTGAAGAACTGACAGATGAACCAAGTTTAATGATCTCAACTTCAGTGGAATCTGACTCAGCTGGAAATCAATTCTCCAAAATGTTATTTGTTTGCTTAAAAGAAAAATCAAGCAAAAAACAATCATCACAAAGCATTACCATAACTTTCTCCTAGCTTAGAACTATCCACAGTCATTTGGTACAATATGATATAACTTAGTTTCATCAAAGAAAAAAGAAATGAATAGAACACATACTCTAATGTGATGATGGAGACTTTCATTTTTCACAGTACCTTTGTTTTGCTGCCTCTTGCTCTTTCATATGTAGGGCAGATTCTTCGATTTCTTTTTCTTTCTTTCTCAGCTGACTCTCAAGTAGCTCTCTAAGATGCTCCAGTTTCTCAATGTGCTCCCTTTGGGAATTGATCTCAGTTTCCCTGCCAGAACAAGTATACCGCGTTCCAAAATCAGGTAAGCATTTAATAAAATAAATACATATTTCTCTGTACTCTAAAGCTTTTGAAGCATAAGCTACAGTTCTTCTTTCCCTCATATGCCAATTGTAGACATAAAAAGTATCATATAGTTTTCTGGTCACACTCTTGCACTTGGCTGCTCCACCCTAAAGTTAGAGCAACTAAGGGTTTTTTTTTCCCAACTGTGTGAATTGAAATATCTGAAAGAAATGCTACCTGAATGTTTTTGACATTTTAACACTTTTTTTTCCCCATTAGAGTTTACACAATAAGAGAAAAACTGCTGTGAACACCTAGATTCCTGGCAGTCTTAAACAGCTCTTGTTTTCTTAGTACTCAAAGTGATTAGTATAGGATAAGGAGTAGCTTCTAGGCCCTTCTATAAAGCTACTAAAGATTTTTTCATACAGCATACTAGTATATATAAAAATATCTTTAAAATAAAATTTATCTGCTCAAATAGGGCTAAACCACAGAGACTATGCTAACATCAGTGCAACTCAAACATCAGTAAATTCCATTCTATCAATGGCATGTAGCTCCATGGGTTTTAGGGATAAGAACATCAAGGTGATAAAAACAATTTTTGTTAGCACTGAAGTTAAACAATTTCATTTTCTTTTAGCTTTGGAAAAGAGTAACTTTTTCTTCAAGAAAACCATAATTTCTATGAGTTACAATGACAGAAATGAAACAATATGAATAACATACAAATCTCTTATTTTAGCTCTTGCATCCTCAAGCAGACTCTGGCCACAACGTCGGGGAACAGTTTGGGGTGGTCTCACTTCTAAATACTGCACTCCCGTTCCTAATAAGAAAGAAAAGTAAGAAATTTTTGTGATGTCAAATGAAAAAGCATTTTGCAGATAAATATAATGCCTACAGTAGGAACACTTAAAACATCTCTATAGATGCCATTAAAAGCATTTTCTTGTGAAATTCACATAGAGTGATAATTAGAGTAACTGCAATCGTAGCTATTAAAAAATCTGAACTACAGGCAACACAGTATACACTGGTAAAGAGAGATGTTAAAATAGGTCTTGAAATATTTTTCTTTGGAAGTTTAATTTGAAAGACAGAACTGAGATGGTATTTTTAAAGAACAACAACTGAAAATGGACTTGTAATCACTTGAGTTGGATCTGTTATTATGCCAAGAGAAATCCTCACAACATAACCAATCAACACTTGCGCTTCAATCCTCAAAGCAAGTAACTCATCTTTCCCTGCTAGCATTGGGCCTCAGTAAATTTATCATGTTTCAACTCTATCTTTGCATTATTTAGAGGAGAAAAAAAAAAAAAAAGAATATTAAGTGTAAAAATTTTCAACTATATTATTGTACATTCCATATACTCAAATTCAGAGCGGTAGAGCTCATTGCTTTTCATTAACTTTCTAAAAACATGATTATTGTTTGCAGTTTGGGCTTGTTGAATAATGAAGATAACCAAAATAAAGACCAGTGGCAAGAAAAGCACAACATAAGTGGCCATCAGCCAAATTCATAGTCTGGGGAAGTTCAGGAGACAATTCTGCTAACTTGGAAGTTCCAAATCCAGGCCAATAAATTTGCCTTTTATTAATATTAAAAAATAAAATAGCTCTCAGTACAACTCCTGCAAATATTCTTATAGAAACAGAAAAGTTGTGAAGTGTAATTTCCAACCATAGTTACCAGAAGTAAATAACTGAGAATGAGGCTACCATAGCAAGTAAGTCTTGAAAGTAAAAAGCATCATTAATGATGGCTGCACTGTGGTATTTGCTTTCAGAAGTCCATGCATGTAATAGATCTTTTTTCCCCAAAGTCTAGAGAGCTGTGCACACATGTATAAAGAGATGAGAACAAACCTTGAAATTAAAAGGCAAATAATGTGCAAACAAACTACAGACGTAAAACTTTGCTATGAGAATGCTAAACATTCTCATATAATACTTTTATAAGACATTTAGAGATATTATAGGAAAGTCTCTCAATTTTAACTATCAGGAAACATGTTTGATAACTACTTTATTTTCAAATCTGTACTTTTGTTTCACCCCTACTACTGTGGATTCTCAAAATAAGGACTTAAAACACAAGTTATCATGATTGCTATAAATACATGAAAAGGGGGAAAACAGTGATATTTCTGCCTGCAGGTACAAATGTACACTGATATTCAGAAAAAGACATACTCTTCTTCAGCTAAGCAATAATTGGCGTTATGTGTATAAAATACTACGCTCAGTATACATGAATTTTACCTTTCTTTGCGTGTTCCAGTGTGCCAGCAGCACCACTTGCTTTTTTGAGTCCAGTGTTAACGAGAGACTGAGCATATTTGTATTGAACAGGCCTATGGCTTTGAATATGGACCTGTTTGTTTGAAATGAGTTTGCTGCGGAGGATCTCATTTTGTTTCTCCAGATCATGAACTCTCCCCTGCAACTGCTCAATCGTTCCTTCCAGCTCCTCAGTACGACCCAGCCGCCTGGGGCTGCCACCACTGTGCTCATTCCTTTTTTTGTCTTTAACAAGCCGTATTAACCTGGTGGCCATTCTGGGGAAAATAATAAAAAAGATGAAAAAGAATGTGAAAAGTCAGCATAAAAAGCATTCTGTTGAAAAGAACATAATCACTGTGAAGATTTCAGCATAGAACCTGAATAATAAATTTCAGGTTTTGATATAACTATTACTGCCTGTGAAGAACTCTTTGAAGATAATTGAAACCACTGTGCAGCAATCTGCTTTATAGCACTGACAAATAACAGTTTCCTAAGGCTTATCATTTAAGGTTAGTAAAGGGAGGACACATATTTACTCCATATGCTCCTTAAATGCAATTTTTAACGCATGACCTTATATAGGAACCTCTGCATGCTGTTAAGTAAAGTTACAGATTTTGGATGTGGTGGGCCAAACTATAAAAGCTGCAATTCCACAAGACATTCAAATATTGAAAGAATGCTAGTAATATGCAACATTCCAAAGATTGATCATTTATAGCATTTTAGGATTTACATACACACTTCAGTTCTTAAACTATTAAAATGCATAGGTGGAAATACTTAAGAAAGTACTCAGAAAAAAGACTAAATATTTGATGTTACCATACTCAATTTTACATTCAGTAAATATTACCAGTGTGCTTCAGAGAATGAACAGTTGGCTGAAGAATATAAGTAGATACAGAGGGCATGGTTTTTATTTGTCTTTAAAAGGATACAAATTTTGCTTTTGGCATCTTAAGAGTTGCACCTTTGATTTCCTTTAGTTTTGACAAACATTGGTAAGCCAGAACAAAAGGCAGAGAGGGCACGTGGAGGTGATGTAATATACAAGAACAGAAAACATACCCAACAGTGAATGGAAAAAACTTGGCATATAAAGAAAGAAAAGGTGGCTTTGATGAGAAAGACAAGTTCAAGACTTTACAGAATTGGTCACACATCTTCAACCAGTCTCTAGTTTACAGGGAATTTTATTTTTGCAGGCTCAGAAAGAAAACTGAAAATAAGGACACACTTCATTTATTTAAAGAGGCTTGTTTTATTTTGGTATACTCGTGGACAGGAGCTTCTATTTAAAAGAACAAAAGCGAAACATAAAAAACCTGTAATAACTTTAGGATGTCACAGAACATTACCTGCCTGTAAACAGGCTTTTTGGTTTGTTTTTTTGTTTGTTTGGTTTTTTGTTTTTTTTTCCCCCCCCCAACTCTACTCTCTACTGCAAATTCATTCCAAGCTTCTAGATACATGAGAGATGCTGGGAGAGAAATTCAGCTTAAGGAATTGATTCCTCTCTGGTGATCAAGACAAAAACAATATTGAGAATTTCTGGACTCTTTGTGCCTTAAATTATTAGTTCAGACATTCCAATCTGGACATTCTGTCTAATTTTACCCATGCAGATGAGTGCAGTTGGTAAACCATTTAACAAAAACACTGGACATGCTGTTTGGAATGAGCAAACAAATCAGTCGCTCCACCATGTTGTATTTTATAGTAGCCTGATGAAAAAGATGGAAGTTAAGCTAATTTATTTGATCTTGACTCAGAGACTACTGAAATCAATTGGAAAGAACCTTTCAGACATTAAAAATGGTACAAAATAATAAAATAGTCTAAAATAATAAAATAAAGGAAGCAGCAGTACCTCCAGATGCTCCTTCAGGAATTCATTAACTTCAGACCAGAAGATATCTTAGATTTAGTAAATGTTAATTATCTCAATAACAGCACAGCATGAACACAGCACAACGCCACAGAGTTCTGCTGAACATAGACTGAGATTGCTTGTACAGCATTAAATTTTAGCAAATCACCTAGAAGGTTGCTTGTCTATGTTTGTGTACAATGGTATCACGCATGATGCTACCCAGGGCTTCAGCAAAGGTATCTCTTATCCTGAAGAAAGGATTGCCAACCATATTTGTAAAGGAGCTTTGAGGTTAGCAAAATGATAAAGGTCAAACGTTACTCAGCTTCTAGGAAGACAGAGAAGGACAAAAAACAAGGAGTGGAATGTTTCTGCAAGGATCATTTTGATTCTGAAGTAAAAGTGCTGATGAATAATTAGGCTTCCATAGCCTCTTCTTCAGAATATCCATCTTATGTACAAAGATAGCACTATGTACTCAAAGTACCAGCTGCAAATTTGCAAATAGAGGCACAACTTTACAACTTCCTAGATGGAGCTATAAATACTGCCAACCAGGAAAGCATCCCATATACACACAGAAAATCAGAGACTAAAACAAAAATAAAGTGCACTAAGTGATTTTTTTTTTTTTTTTTTTTTGCAAAGGTACTGATCTTACGAATCAGTATAAATTTTTTTACACTATGATTGGTGCATAACTGGAGGCTCCAATTGTGATTTCTGGATAGCTCACTGATCATAGTGTACAGCTCTCCTTGTTTCCATCTGCTAAGAAGAAGTTAAAAATGAAGTCTTTTGTTCCATATTATCCTAGTCAATAATTTCTTCATTGAAAACTGAATGACATAGACCTCGCTTCAGAATGCATCTCAATTCTCATCTCTCCAAAAAACAGCCAGAATTTTCTTCTCAGTCCATAAAGACAAGGTAGTAGTAATTCATATACCAATTTCTCTATGAACATCTCACTTGTGAACAAGATTAAGCAACTTTGCTAAGAAAACAAGTATATGGAGAGAAAACGTTGATGCTTCCATATTACCTGTTCAAAGTCTCTGTTGGAGATGTATAGAAAAACCCTTTACGGTTGTAACGACAAAAACATTACTGAGATATCAGCTAAAAGCGTAAGAGACACTTTTGTACTTAGGTTTAGTGCTCAGACCACAGCTAACTATACTAAGGAAGCAGTGATTTCCGGATTTCTTTAATTGAAAAGTACATCATCAAAACAATCCAAACTTTACACCTACGTTTATTTCTTTAATTGTCATAACACAAATTAACAACACTGAAGCAATACAAACAATACACAAGAACATCTGCTTTTTTTTTTTGCAAGTTCATGTCTGCTTTTGAAACAAGAGACCTACTTCCCTTTTCTTCTTCTAATAGAAATCTCATATCCTCCTAAATTCTGATTGATCTTTACCATCATTCATGTCCACCCTGTCTTTCTTCAGTATCTGTTGACAATGTTAAAGGTGAACTCTTCTTTTGACTAAACCCTCTTCAATCCTCAAGCATGTCTATAAGACCTGATAGGTTGGCACAATAACATTATTTCCAGATGTTTCATTTGAACCAGTACAATTTCCATTAATTAGGAGAAAATAGGTTCACAGAGCAAGGACTGCAGAATGCACCACATGAAGATTCCATTGGGCAGAAGGGAATATCAAGCTTTCAGAGATCACTTTAAAGAGCGTTCTGAGAAAAATCAGCACAATTGTAAGTTTGTTGACAATACCTGAAGTAGCAAAACAGTTACTCAGAACTGAAATAAAACCAAAACTAAAAAAAAAAAAGCAAGCTCATACCTTTTAATTGTTTCCTCTTGCTTATTTGCATGCTGCTTAAGCAAGATGTTTTCATCACGTAAACAAAGATATTTATCTTCCAGCTCCTTCTGACTGAATTGTGTCACAGCTCGCCGAGCTTTAACATTGCGTGCAGGTGCTGAAAATTCAACCCAAACCAACATAAATTAAGATTACTTTCAATACCTGTAATGTACTTCAACAACACATAATCCAGTCTCTCACTTTGAAATATTGAAGTTTTGAAGTTCCTGAGTAATTCCATTTTTTGCATTTGTATGAGGTTTTTTTTTTTCACATTTATTTGTATATTAATTACTTTTTTCTCACCTCTGACAGATTAAAAAAGTAATTAAAATGATATAGCAAACCAGTTATCTATTGAACAACAAAAAGGAAATTGTCTAGCAAATAACATGATACTGTCAAAGACAGTAAAATGTAAGATGACCCTGTCCAGCCCTTTCTAATATGTTTCAAAGTAAACATATTGTTTCAAAACTTGAAAAGATTAACTCATAATTCTGTAAATTCACTCAGACAAAAGACTGAATCCAGTAATTCCATTCTAATAGCAACCTAGTAGCATGTCAGAATTACTTCCTACTTTTGGTTCCCATTTTGTTTAATGGGTCTGGCCTTGTTCTCAATTCAGCAAAAAAGCCTTCTTTTTTCCCAGGAAGGATGAAGAATATGCAGTTTGTAACATCTTGCAGCAGTGCCTCTCTTATAACAAGTAACATGAACAAAGAATGGGTCATTGTATCTTTTACCTTTCAGAATTTAATCCAGATTTGCAGTGTTATTTGAACTCAATTTTCTGAGCGTGAATGTCAGAAACATTTTCAGAAAGAACCTAAAGAAGCCACGGATCAAAGTCTGTAACAGTAATACATAGCAGCTGGTACAAACCTACTAATCCTCCAATTCTAGATGGAGCTGAACCCACGTCTCTCACAGGCAAGTCTCCCCTGGTTCCAGCTACAGCAGACATGCCTTATCTGTGAACAACAAAATTCAAATAAAATTCTTTTCCATCCGTAACTTAAGCTGTGAGACTACAATTACTTTATCTAAAAGTAATGACAATGTTCTCTTAGTCTTCTTTCAATCATTGTCATCGTAGAAATTACTTTCTAAGACAGAGATTCTCCTATGAACAATTCTCATAAATCTGAACACATTTCTTTCTCCAGGCAACAGAAAACTTAGCTACACGACAAAGTGAGATTAGGGAAGTATTAATGTGAGAAAGCACTACGTTAGTTTCAGAGTAATGTATGAAGATAGACGTTAACAACTACTGCTTCTTCTTTTCTAGTACATGCAACTAGATGATGGCCATAAAGTCAATTCAGGCAGAAACTGCATTAAAAAGGAAGAAAAAAAAATACACTGCTCTTTGTACAATCTTCCCTCCCCTTCCCCCCTGCTGTTACACACCAATACAAACAGCCAATATAAATCCATATTAAATTTAAAAAGCACTGGGAAACTAACAGTGATGCTAGGAAAGATCAGCATCAGAAGACCTAAGTGACACAGTACAATCCACAGACATTCCAGGGAGTGTCTGCTAACCAAAACTGATGCTAGAGATACACTTCTCTTCAGCCAGTAAAGTCTTCTATCACAAACAACTCTCTTCGTGACTTGTCCAGAAGGAAAAAAAAAAGGATTAACCTAAATGCAGTTTCCAACAAAACTATAAAGCACAAGTTACATTGACCAAAGTAATTAAAGACTTCAAATACTACCAGTGCAAATAAATAACATTATCTAATATCACGTAAGCATTCCTAATAAACTCCTACGTTATTTCAGCCTGACAAGAAGCCATACTGTCCTGTTCCTCACAAAAATTCAACTCCTTACACCACAGTAAGTTTTTTAACTCAACTCTGCTTCCAATCTTCTGATTATTTTGTTAAAATTTTCAACAAAGGATTATTTCCAGCTTTCACTACTTACAACATACTGATCGCATTTTTCTTATGTTTGGAACAAACGTTCCCTTCTCATAGTGGTATAAAAGCCCAAAGTGATGTGTGATTGCAAATGAGCCAAATTTTATTTGCAGTTTCATTGCTGCTGGGCACAGAAATAACGCTTCATGATACTGAGGCCCGCATCACGCTGACATTTTAACCAACAGAACAATTCTAATGACATGAACTGTCAAGTAGCTCCAAAATAATCTTAGCTCCCACCAAACTTCTTTGTTATGTGTCAACTCAGTGCTATACGCAGTCATCGACTTTTCTCAATCTAGCTTTCCTACTGAGGACATTATTAGGTGTCACTGCCAACATTATTACAGAAACCTTCGACGCCAGATGATCAGTCCAAATTTGCCTCATGATGGCACCAAGGAGAGGATGCAGTCCTCACACCTCTCTCCACGATGCGATTGCCTTGGTCACAGTAACTGGTTTTATTTTTTTCATTTTTTTGTGGTTTTATGGAGGTCAAGAACTCAAACACTTTACAACCACCACTCCACAATGTTTGTGGTCTAATAAATCAAGCTTCAAAAACTTCAGCACAGTAACAGCCAAGGGGGAAAATGCTGATTTTGCACTATTTGTCTCCTGCAAAAAAAAAAAAACAACCAAACAAAAAACACCCAACTTTGCTACAGTAATGCTACAGGTATACCTGCTATTTTCAGTATGAATGAAATCCACGCACTGACAACAAAGAAACCAAATGAGCAAACAATACCAACAACTAACCAACAACCAAACACACATTTGTTCGTTGCATAAGTAGACAAAACTGTCAGCAGCAATCCATTACCAGATGCAACAAAAACACAGAAATAGTCAAATTGTAAACAAAGATAGCAGGGCTGTGCATGAAAGCCAGTTTTATTAGCAAGACAACGTGACTAGCAAACAAATGGCAAAATAGAGCTGTTATAAATCTAAATTCCAGTAAACTCAGGTAATATTCTCAATATTCTCATGAAAAGTTAGTTCTTTCATTATGAAGAGACAGAAACAAAACATTCAGCTTTCTCCTGTGTCCAAACGCAAGTGAAAAATTTCAACCTTTTTAATAAAAGTATATTTTAGATACACATAGTTTAAACTTGTAACCTGGTTTTAGGCAAAATAGAACTACAGACATAGCATCTGACATTAAAATTCATTCTGTTAGTAACATAAAATAACTGGTGTCTCTATGTTTATTTTCTTCTTTGGGGAATACATTGAACAGCAAATCTGCCCTACAGTTACTTTGTTAATATTAACACAATCTCAGCCACAAACACTGAAACAAGTTATCTTCCTTGCAGCCTTATTTCCAGCATCATTTCTAAAAGCTTGTGAGATTTTTCCACAGAATTCCAAATGACCTCTTCGGAAAGCACTTCCTAAGTGATTAAACCTGATGGAAACATACAGCAATGTGACAAGCAACTGTATTGAAGAGCTCAGTGTTTCTTAAAGCATAACAAAGCAAGACAGATTATAAAAATACCATCTGCAACTGGATGGAGCCGTGTGCCATACTCAACCTCAACAACTTAACATTGCTTATTTCCAAAAGAGATTTCCCTATTCAGCCCTCTTGTTCCTTCCCCCCCCCCCCCCCAAAAACACATGAAATTAACTTCACGCATAAAGAGAGGAATTTGCTCCGTGTGTCTGGAATTAAACTATGAGAATCTAAAGTAAAGAGGTTAAAGGGCATAAACAAGAATAAAAAAGGGATTAAAGTTACAGAAACACCAACTTACACACTACAGCAGCTACTAGCCATTACTATCTGAAAAATTACTGCAAAACAACACAAGCAAATTTGCAGTGGTACGGAAGAGCAGATAGCATTAAGCATGAGTGCTTGAAGTAGCAAAGCTCATGCTATAGGCCCACGTTCTCACACAACTCACAAAGCACACTGTTCCTCTACTATCGTTCCAATGGGGCAAGAGTGAAGGGGGGAATGTGGAAACTTCCAGTTCTCAGCTAGGGGTGCAATAAGGGGCACTTTCAAGTGATATCTTTAAGACATAAACTTAATTCTTTCAACAAACGTAGACCTTTGCATGCCTTGGCCACAGTTGGGATGATGCTTTCCTCACAACACCACCACTGTGCCTCTGCTAAAAGGAAAAAAGGGGAGCCCAGCCCATCACAGTGTGCTCCCAGCCCACCTGTATCCTCAGCACACTCCTAAAAGATAAACGACTACACTTTATTAGCCTTCTCAACTAAAACAGCCGCACTTTCTGCTTGTTCAGAGCACACGCTTTCAGTTTTGGGCGTCGTTACAGTGGGCTGTTCTGAGGACAGAAGGTTGCCATGGCTGCTAAGCGGCGGAACGCCCCGCCCTGCTGCAGCTGAGGGGAAGGGAGCTCACCTCCCTGCCAGTCCTACAGAAACACCAACACCAAAGCCCGCCTCTCACCTTCCTCGCACCGTACAGGCGCTCCTCGGGCGTTTCAGCCCTGCCTCCGATGTATCTCGAGGGGCGGAGGGACGCGGTCTTATTCCCTCACGAAGGCACAGAGCGCTCTGCGCTTATTTT
Source organism: Lagopus leucura (assembly GCF_019238085.1). Lineage (NCBI taxonomy): Eukaryota > Metazoa > Chordata > Aves > Galliformes > Phasianidae > Lagopus > Lagopus leucura. Next base: position 12,669,019 of record NW_024962271.1, read on the forward strand.
TACCCTTAGGCACAGAAATAAACCCCTCTTCAAGTCCTACAGTGTTGGCTTTACTGGTTACATGTGTGCCAGACACCACAGCTGAGAAGAGCGCCTCGGCTACTTCAACAGCAAAGCACAGCGCAATGTCAGCGTCTCCTCGAAGGCGGCAGGCGCAGCCCCGCTCCTCAGTTTTCTGCGCAGGCGGCACAGCGTCTCCTCAGCGCCGCTGTTCTCGAGAGCAGCCTGCTCCGTACTCACAGCTCCCGCCAAACCGCGCCGCGTCCTAGCGCTCCGCTAGCAACTACGGTTCCTAACCGCTCTTTTCCAGTTCCGGAGAGCGAGGCAGCGCGCTGCCTGATGGGAATTGTAGTTCTGGGCGGGGCCGAACGGCGCGGCGTCGTTAGGGTTAGCGGTAAAGCGGCGTTTCCTGCGTCCGTGCCGCGATGTGTGCCGGGAGTTGTAGTGCTCTGAAAGGCGGGAGGTGGCGGAGCGGTGCGTGGGCGGGTTGTGCGCGTGACTACTGCGCGCGGAGGCGGCAGCATGAAGAGAAGAGCGGGGGAGCGGGAGAAGGAACTGAAGGTACCTGCGCCTTGCTTCCTGCTCCCCTCCCATCCCTAGGAAGGCAGTAAGGGCGAGCCCCTGCCCCGGTGCTGCTGCAGGAGGATGGGCAGATCGGGGTTCGCTCGCTTCCGTGTCCCTATAGCAGCAGCAACAGCGGTTCGGGTAGGAGCTGTAGGGAGCAAGGCTCTTGCTGCACGCGCTCGTCCCGCACGCAGCTTTGCTCCGCGGCACTGAGGCGGGCTGTGCGGAGCGGGGCCGAGGGGCCGCGCTGAGCGGAGCGCTCGGGGTCAGTGAGCTGCCGGGGCTGAGGGTTCCGCCACGTTTAAGGAGGGTGAGCAGCCTCACACCTTGCTAAGCGTAAGGGATTTTGCTCGTGGGGCTTTGGGTGTTTCCATTAAAAAGGAGCGCCAGGTGCCGCGTGCAGGAATCATTGCGGTAAGTGTAAAATCTTGTCGGCGACGTGTTGCATAGCTACACTTCTATCAACCAACTTAAAGCACTGCTTCTGTCTGCTAAGCCCATCCTAAATAAACCCTTCCAGATCTCCCGCGTTCACGTAGCGCCGTGACCACGCGCCCGGAGCAGCGCTGTTTCGCGCGTTGCACTGCGCTGCGATCCCCGTGCAGCGCTGTGTTTGCACGGAGCGGCGCGTGCGGGAGGTGCGAGTTTGCAAAGTGATCGCAGGGCGGTGCTGAGCGGGAGTCTCGTTCTGCTGCAGGGTTACTGAGAGGTTTCTAAGGTAACGCTTCAGCTTGCTTGCGTGGGATGCACGCTGGTTTTGGTGTTGCTATTAAAGTCTTGCTCTTAGTTATTTCACTGCAAGGATTTGGTCTCGCAGATTGCATCTAAATGCTTTAGTAAATGAAAACTAAAAGGGCCCATTTTCTAATTTGCTTCTTAGCTCTACAGGGCCAAGCTGGCTTTCTTCCTCACAGTCCTCAGCTTTCCCTCTCTGCTGAGAAGTGTTTCAATCCTGTTGTAATCTTTATGTATTTGTAAAAGCACACACATGTAAACTGTCCCATCTAGTCCAAGCCAATTAAACTGCAAGAAAAATAGACTTTTTTTCTTTGTACATCCAAGACCAGAATTCAACTATTATTTCATTGTTTATCCCAAACACATTTGGGAATTAGGATAAATCCTTATTGTTGGTAGGTTCTGGGTATTCTGAAAGGGCAACAAAAGGAGCCCTCAAAACGCCTGAGAACAAAGGGTGTGGAAGCAGGAGGGGTTATATGGAAACAAATGAACCTTTTCTCTTAAGGGATCATTGTCCTCCTGCAGTAATACAGACTGGTATTTTTTTATGCTCCTTAACTACCGCTGTTATCTTTGGGCTCCTTGGCACCATGCTAGGTTCTCCCTTCAGTCCCTGAGTTGTTATGTTGTCCACCAAAAAGTCATAGAACTACAAAATGTTTTAGGTTGGAAGGAACCTTAAAGCCCACCTGGTTACAATTCCCCGCTGTGGGCTGGTTCCCAGCTGCTGCCCAGGATCCCATCTGACCTGGCCTTGATCACTTCCAAGGGTGGGAAATGCACGCTGAAGGTAGAGGAAGTGTGTTCCTACTGCATTGGCACCGCCAGGGGTTCCATCAAGAGGTCCTAATCAAAAAATGTTCTTTGTTCGCCCCAAATATGAGTGAGGTTAACCCAACCTCTCCTGGAGAGCAGGACTGAAATGCGGGGGAAGCGGTTGGACCAAGGGGCCGGTTGGGTTTCTGCTTCTCCTGGCAATTTTTCTTGTCTGAAGAATTAAATCTTGAATAAAAGTTTGTATTTTGCAATATTTGTGTGCTGCTAAATGCTGTCTTTCCAAAGCCTGGTAACTGGCTTTAGCTCTTTAATTACGTGATATGCTTCTTTTATATGGTAAGCTGTTCTTTCTCTTAAATTTTCATGGCTATAACCAGTTCTGATTTATGCTGTTGTAGAGGAGCATTTCAGTTCCAAGGATGTGTGGTAGGGATTTCTTCAGAGTGCAGTGCCGTTATATAGCATTTTCCACTCTGTAAATCACCCCCATTGGATTGAGTAAAATGGAATGCCCAGTTGAAATTGAACTATATGTGGTGATCCAAGCCCAGGAGGGCTCCTTCCTGTAGAAGGATGCAAAGTCATTACTGGGAAGAGGATCTGAAAACAAGCTGGGGAATCATAGCTGGAAGTGATCTGTGCGGCTGTGTTAAGCTCCATGTGTTGGTGGGTTGATGGTTGACTGACTTGGTGAGCTTAGAGGTCACTTCCAAGGATCTTATGACTTTCTTATTCTATGATTTTGTGTTGGGGATGGGTCACAGAGCACATGTCACCTTTGGGGATGTTGCATACCGTCAAATTCTCTAGTCTTTCCCACTGCAAATATTATTATGTTTAGAAACAGAGCTGTTAGAGGAGATGTTACTCATTAACAGGAGATGCTTTAAAATTCAGTTTTTATTAATCACTTCATAGTTATTTTTATTCTCTTTGCGTTGTTGTCAGAGCTCTGTTCAGCTTCCAGTAAGCTTCTGGTTCCCATGTTAAACAAAAGCAAACGTAAGTGTCTTGGTGGGGAGTCTAATTTTTTCTTCTTAGACTTGGCAAGAAAGCTGCAGTGCTGTTAGACTGTTATCTTGATTAGTTCATCTGTAACACATGGCTGGTTTCAAGACTTTGGTTGTCAAAAATGCTTGAAGTAAGTTTCAGTATGATATATGCCAAGTTCTAGGAACTACATCTATATACTTCCTCTTGCCACTGTTTGCATATTAAGGCCTTATGACATTGCCGTAAGAAAAATGGGATGCTCAGTTAGTCTGGAGTATTATTTTCCTTTACTTGAAAAGGATTACATTGATGGCCCAGTTCACAATTACCTTGTGTAGCTGTTTATGCTAATTCACATTGCTGGGAAACCAAAACCAGCTTCAGAGAATTTATTCTGCAGACATTGCTGTTATATTTATACAGCTCCCAGTGCAGCTGGGACCCCAATCCAATAAAGTTATTGCTATACAAATAATAAATGCATCAATATGCACATATCTGAATATTCACAAGGCTTTTACAAAGATATTCATGTGTGATTTCACATTTGCGAGATGTTAGACGAAGTGACAAGGCAATATAAAGCTTTAAATAACCCAAAGCTTTGCATGTGTTTTATTTACAAGGAGTAGCAGGGAACACAGTAGCTTGGCTAGATTTTGATGAAAAGTTATGTTTCCTGCATCATCTTCATTTTTACTGGCTGGAAAAGATTACTTATTTGAGATGAAATATGTTGCTTCAACATATTAATTCCAAGGGGCAAAAAAAAAGTATTCTCAGAATACTTAAGAGATTTTAGGATCAGTGATGAGAAATATTACCCAGACCATGAAGTGCATCAACTTCATCTGTTCAGAGTTTGTTCAAATATTTCATTGTTTTCTTGTTTTTTCTTATTCTGCCTTTTAAGACATAAAACATTAAATTTTCCAATTGACAGACTAAATGGATTCCTTTAGGAGTTGTATTTGGGCAAATTAAAGTTAATGAAACAGCTTAGATACAGTTAAATAAGCTTGTTGTCATGTCATATTTCTGCTTAGGTAGATGGTGTGCGGGTTTTTTTGCAGAATCAGCAGCCAATATGCCAGCAGCAATTTTGGTAGTAATCACATTATTGGTCCATCTCATTATTAATGGCACAATAATTAAGAAATAGTGTTGTTTGTAAAATAACACACGATTTGTGTATTGGAAATGGTCAGGTAGAAACCTTGCATATGCAGAATAAAATATAAGAAAGAACGAATGGCAAATGTTCCTCGCTTTTAAATTCATCACGCTCCTGCTGCTTAAATTGCCTCAGCTGCTAATGCTGGAACCATTACAGTAATGGACTTGGCAAATGAAGGAGAACCAAGACATACACACTTTATTACTGGAGGGGTAATTTTCTCTTCATCTGTAATAGCAGCAGTGCCTAGTATTGATCGGACCATCAAGATACTAATCCTCTGTAAAATTACTTGTTATAACTGAAAATGTGTAAATCCAAATCAGTCTGTGTCCTGACTTTCTACTTACTCTGGAATCCGGAGTGGTAGATGGTTTATTTTTTGTGATTTAAGGCCTTTATATTGATGGTAGTAAGAGCTTCCTTTGCAAGAGTGAGTGCTTAATCTTAGCAATGGCCCAGGGTTGTCTTTTTGCTTTAACTAGAACATCACCCACTTAATTAAGGAGTGCGTGTCTATCTTCCTTCTCTGAATTATGTTGGTACTTAAACTCCCCAGATTTATTAAACATGTTGTTTTACATCCAGTCTCTTGTTTTTTGCTGTAAATAAGAACAGATCTATGTTTTACGTCTTGTAACATCTTGGAGCTGAGAATAAGAGAAGAGTGGATACTGAAAACATGAATTTGTGTTTTGTTGTCTGTCGCCTGTAAGGCCATTGCGTGTAAGAGGAACACCAGAGGAATCAAGTGCCAGAGGTCTAAGAGGCTTCAGCTTACTTTGATGCTGGTGGTAGTGACCAAAACTAGTGAATGGGAGCTTTTCTTAGCATGTGCTATATGTGGGTATGCCCTCTTGGGCTGGTTATTAAAGTTTTTTTTAGTTTTTCACCTACATCATCTTTTTTCTCATTCATAGAGGTGTGTGTTAAGATTATAAGCACATGTCTGATACTTGTTACAGCCTTAACCAAGTGAAATTTAGATTTTTTTTGGCTTAGTAGTGTGCCACGAGTATAATCACAGTTACAGTGTACCAGCTGAACGGGTGAACCTCATAGGGCATGGCTCCATTAACCCTGACCCTTCGTCAGACTTAAAATGGACTCCTGCCACATCACAGCAATGGTAGGTTAGGGAGTCCATGCTGGAGGTTCTGGAAGTGGGGTGATAAGCAAAACTGGATGATGATTTTGAAGAAATAGGTACTGTGCCACGCATTTTAGGAATTTTTGGTTTTGTAGTAGATAAAAAAACATGTTGGTTTTGCCAGAGCATTTATCTGCTTATTCCCTCTCCTTTCTTTTTCTGCCTTAATTGAACTTAACGTTTTCTGAAAAGATATTGTGGTACTTTTCTGGGCAGCCCTTCTCTCTACGAGAAGTAAACTTGTCTTCTGCAACTTTACAGGCACTGGTGAGCTCTGCTTTCTGTCAAATAATAAAAGGCTTAATAGGACCTTAGCAGGTGTTTACAATCCAATGTAAATTCAAGTTTTGGTATTTTACAGTAAGAAGACAGGCAGTGCATTCTGAATATTTACTGCATTTTCTGGTTGTGAAGGGGATTTCCTTTTACCTGCCTTTAAGCAGCTGTGGGGTTGGTTATAATGACTGGTGGTATTCAAAGTCTTTCCCAAGCCCTAAGTGGAAGTGCCGATCGTGGCAATGCAACAGAAGTAAATCCAGGAAAAGCAAAACCCTTTCCTAGGTTTCTTGCAGTCTGTCAGCTATATCTGTGAGTGATTTCAAGGGAAGGGCAGATGCAATTCCTGAAAGATGAGATTTGCTGATTACTTTAATTCTTTGTGTGCCTCAGAACACTGAACTTTTTCCCCTTCAATTAACGTGTGAACTGAGCAGTAGCTGTTAGCCTAGTTTCAGTTCATGTGTCAAACAGCATCTTCCCTATAACCTTCTAGAGTACAGCAGAGCTTCTTGTGTGATGGTACGGTGGTTTGGAGCATTTTCTTAAATGTACTGTTCAAGTCTTCTGGATAGAAAATGATAGTACTGTAATTAAAACAAGTGTTTTTGAAGTTATTGGAACGTTACTTTGGGAGGAAACTCTTTTACCCTATTTAGTATTCACTTATTTTGCCTTCATACACATACAGCACTTTTAATAAAAGAATGACATCTATACCTGCTAGAATTTGCTCGGTTTCATTTTGCCCTTTTGTTTGCTGCTCATCCCACCACTTTTATTTAAGACTGTAAAGTTACTTCAGTGTAACTGCGGTTGTCACCTTTGCCCTCAGCTAATCAAATAGTTTACCTGGAGGGAAACATTTATCTCCCACTTTCATTATTATTATTTTCGTAGCTGTAAAGATATATATTTTATGTCTGCAGAAGGCTGTAACAGTGAAACGAGGTATTGATCTGCTGTATTTGGCAATTTCTTTCCACCTTGCCATCGATATCATGTCAGCCTCTGTCTGTACTGTGGTTGACCTCACAAATAGCTCTTTATGTTCCCATTGGATTCAAATGATATACTATTCTCAAAACTAAATCAATGAATGATTATAAAGTTTTTAGTATTATTTCATAAGCCCCAGGCAACTGGTACTTCATGTGGTGAATACTTGAAAAGATATCTGATTAAGAGATGTTGCTGATTCTGTTCAAAGGTTTAAAATTGTGTTGAAATCAAACAACCCCATAGTACTAAGTTCAGGATCTGGTTTGCATATTTCCTTACAGATACTGAAACTACTGAAGCTTCTGCCTGTAATTCACTGGAGAGACTCCAGTCTACAATGGCAGGAGATTTTACTTCAAGCTAAACCACTGCTTCTGATACGTGCTGTGATGAGTGCAAAAATTTAATGCACTGGATCTTAGCAGTCAAAGATCATGAGTGGTAGTACACTGTGTGCTGTGCTTTGAGGGGGAGAAGCTGAAGTAAAGATCAGAAAAGGTTTTAGTTGCCAGAAAGTGAACAGTAGTAAGTCTAAGCAGCTCTGCAGCAGAAAGCCATTGCTCATATTGCTGTGTAGTCATACACTTGGAGTGTGCTTTTTTCTTTTTGGTACTGTGATGACTAGTTCAGTGGACACGTACCTTTTATGTATGTTCACTGCTCTGTTTCTTGCCTCTGGCATATTAAATGTATACCATATTGGTGAGATTGGTTCTTTTGTTTAGATCTTAGCTCTTTTCTTCATAACGATGGTGATAGTGAAACATTTGGGCAGGAAGAGGACCTGGAGAAATGTTAAGTTAGCTCTAACTTCTCCCATTCCTTACAGCAGAGTCTATTAAGCTTGGCAGCCTTTTGGTATATATTCTTTCATTTCCTAAACTTAAAGCTACTGTTGTGTGAAACATAGCCCTGTGATACAGTCGCACTGACACTGTCTTCATAAATCACCTCTGTGGTAGGGAATTTTTTTTTTCCCTCTACAAGTTAAAGTACAAAAGGAAGTTTAGGAAGATATTGTTATCACAAGTGAATGGATGGCTGTGGATACGTTGCTTGCATTCTTTATGACTCAGATGTGTGTATGCAGTAACTCCTGTTCCTTTTGGACAGGATTGGACTACCTGAAGTTCCTGAATGCTGGAAAAACTTCTGAATGTGGTGAAGTATTGGAACAAGCTGCCCAGGGAGGTGATGGAGGCAGCGTCTCTGGAGCTGTTTAAGAATAGCATAGGTGTCATTCTGGGTGATATGGTCTAGAGCCATCATGGGCATGAGTTGATGGTTGGACTAGATGATCTTAGTGATCTTTCCAACCTTAATGATTCTGTGGTTCTCTAGGTGCTGAGGTGTCCATGTGATAGAAGAGTCAGGAAGTGATGTAGATGTGCAGTAATGTTATGCTTTTCATTAATGAACAGTTAAGTCAGGATGTCCAGAATTGGGGTCTGGAAACTTCAGAAAAATGCAGAAATATTTCAGGCTTGATTTGAACCCGATTGAGAAATGAAATAGAGGAAGTGAGTGGGAAGAATAGAGATATGATAGCGATAACCATGCAAGTCCCCTCCTGCCCTTCTGGGGTATAGAATGCCTTGATGAGATTTTCCCACATTTATTTTTGCTTTAGACAAGGCCTGCTAACCTATCTATGTAGGAAAGCCTTGGAATTTGTCCTTTTGTCTGAAATCCATTGGATTATGATTTTATGCTTGTGGTTTCCTTAAAGCCATTCATTGTGTTCAAGAAAGGAAGTTAGTCATCACCTTTCAGTGAAGTGTTGTCTGTATGGTTTGTGCCATGGAATGTGGGGATGTCATCCCTTCCTTAAGGTTTGAGAGGTGCACGTCTGCCTACATGCCAGAACAATGGCTTTAATGCTTCACAATCTAAATGTGCTCATCCTAAATAATGAAGTTTCACTTTCTCTTCAGTTTGTAATTCAGAGCTTGTGAATACGTTCCTTAATGCATTGGTGCCATGACAGCAGTTGGCACAGGACAGTAGTGTCACAAACGGGGTGATGCCAGCGACCCGGTGCTGAGGAACAAGCCGTTTGCATGTCGGTCTGTTGTTCCAGGGCAGTGCTTGGCCCTGGAGGTGCGGGAGGGATGGGCTGCTCATGAAGAGGGCACGAGGAGCTAACCTGTATGATCCTTTGTCAGCGTGATTAAATTTGGTGTCAAGCATGGGTTTGTATGAAAGATGAGAGGCATCACTGTTTATCTAATAATAAAAAGTGTTCCTATTTTTCCTGGAGTCTTTTATATGTTAATAGAGGCGAATGTGAATATGGGCACATAATTTAAATGTATAAGTAAAAAATATACGTCTTTACTGCCAATGAGTTAAAAGTAAGACGTATGTTTTATGCAAAATACTGCAATTTCATTGTTAATCACATTGTTCAAGCCATAACTCCACACCAAACAGTGCTTTTAAGCAAATAGAAAATACTGCTACTGGACCATTTGTAACAGAAAGGCTCGGGATATTTAGAGACTGATGCAAAGTGTTTATTTGTGTGCCTTAACGTATTCCTGTGTGGCAAAATTAATATAAAATGTAGGATTACAAATCCAAGTGATTGTATTAACCCCAATTAATAAGGCGCTCCTTTTTTCTTCTAGAGGAATCACCGCTATTTAATAGAACAAAATATTTCCCAAATTATATCCATCATAAAGGCATCGCGTGAGAACTGAGAAATTATTGTAAAATATTTGAATGTTTTTAAATATTAAAAGAAAGAAGTAAAAAAGTTTGGATGCCTTTCTCCTCTCTCCTTCTACTCTGCCAAATCTGGCTTGTTTAAAACAGCTGCTGAGAGTTCTGTTTAACGTTGTACTTTGCATGCATTTGTGATTTGAAATAAGAAAAAGAGAAATTTATGACAGACAGTTTGAATGGCATGCTGTCAGTTTGGCTCTTCATGAATTGGCAGCGGTCTCATTTAGGACCTCGAGATACGTGTCTGCCTGGACAGAATGAGAGCGCTTTGCATGTTCTGCGGAAGACAGCCACTCCTTGCTGCCTCGCAGCACTCACTGGTGCATGACAGTTGCCCTTCATTGCTGTCTGCGCAGAGCTTAACCTCTGACCGCCCACTTAGTGGCTGTGCAGCGGCTGGAGCAGGCCAGGCTGCTGGTGAATGACGGGCATCGGCCTGCAACGTGCCTGTCATTATCGGGCTGTCAGGAGTAGCCTGCCGTTGGGCTCCATCACGGCTCGAAACCCATGTGCAGCAGTCCATAGTCCTTAACTTCCAGGACTGTCAACAGAACGCTCAAATGTGCATAAAAAATGCGTATTGAATATGTCTTTGATCATAATATAGGAAGATATTTTTTGTGTGCGCTAAATGTATTCGTGCGGCTTTCACGGGGCCAAGAGGTTGAATCTGCTGCCATGGTAAGAAGTGAACTGTTGTCTCCTGTGGTCTGTTTCAAATAGCACAATTTAGATTTGAACAGCTCTGCCAGTTAAACCCTCAGCTTGTCTTGCGTATCCTATCAGCTCTGCAGCCAGCAGTGTAAGCAGCACGGTGCTCGACCAGTGGTGCCTGAGGTTAGCTGTCAAACGGCTCTGTTATTTGGGATCTTGCTGTAATGTAATAGTATAGAAGAAGTTCAGGCTACGTGATTTGTGAAGTGGTTGTGAGAAGTTAAAATGGCTGAAATTTATTTCAGGTGCCCCCCCTCGCTTTCTCCCCAACAGTGTGAGAGAAGATAGGAATTTTCATAATAAAGTAAGAAACTGAAGGCAATGTAAAACAGTCTTTTTTTCTCAAGTACAGAATACATTGAGTAAAAGAGCATCAGAATTAATTGCAAAGACATAGGAAGGATGGACTTCACTAAGTAATAAATGCCTGCTGTTGATAATATTTAACGAGCAGATATATTTTCTAATAACGAATGCTAAAGGCTTTGGGGCTGAACCTCACCCTTAATTAAATGACAGAGAATTGTAGCACTGCACTAGTTAGGAACGTAAGCTTGGTCTGCAAGTGAATCCTTTTAACTAACTATCATATAGTAACAAATACGGAGAGTGGTTTCATGTTTGGAAGGGTCATATCCTGCTTTAGCATAATATTTACTAGTCACTTGGGCAGAACAAGCTAGCTGCAGTTTATTTGTTCAGTTTCTTCAGGCATCAGATCAGTTTATCTTCTCTAAATATCCCAGTTTCTTCTCATATGAAATGTTTTATCGAAATGACATCACAGTCTATAAATATCATGGTCTATCACAATTCACTGGAGCTTTGTCATAATGGGCAATGTATCCAAAGTGCAATGACTGCATTATCTTGCTAATTGCCTGTAAGATGCATTTTTTTGCCATTTTGAAATGTTTCCGTGCTAATTAAGCAAAGTCAACAAAATGGTAGGAAGTGGTTAGGCTGGTTCATAGCCCTAAGTTTTCCTTTCATTATATTGTGCTCTCCATATATTTTAAAAACCAAGTTTGTGGTTTCTGTGCTTACAATATCACTTGCAAGAAACATCACGTGCACTGATCTAAACTATTAGTCTTAGTTGAAATAGCATTGTTCTTTAATAGCAGTCCAAGTCTTTGACTTCAGTCTTTGATGCATTAATGTGCCTCGTCTGAAGTATAAAATGTGTATGTCTGCATCACTGTGCGCATGTATGTGTGCATAAAGTAAATGTACAAAGTTCTTGGACAAGAAGAGTGGTTGGTTAGTAGGCATGGAAATAACATTCCGCTAAGTAACTGAATAACAGCAATTATTTTAAGTTTTAGTTGATTCTCTCTTAAGAGATCTGTACCTATGGATTACCTCCTGGTGAAGGATAATTAAATTTAGGCTATATATACAAATAAGCACATAAACAGTGAATGCTTAAATGATGAACCACTGTATTTGATGCTATCTCTAAAGACAGAATTCTTTGTTGGCCTACATCACTAGAAATATGTTAGCAAAACTAATCGAAAGATTGCCTGGACTTTTTCCTCAAAATAGCGTGTTCTTCCCATTTCAGAAAGATGTTTTTTGTTGTTTCACTGTCCAAATCAAGCTTGCATTTCTTGTGGGAGTTAGTTATACTTCTTGTAGCTGTGTTCCTGGGGGAAAGAAAAAGCAAACACATTCTTAGAATCTTTAAGTACTAATGCACTATTTCTCCTAATCCAGGGTTGTTCTTTTGCCATTTTTGAAGTAACATTTCCTTCTACTGCATGGAAGAAACTGACCATCATTATTCAGTTTATTGCATCTTTGAAATTTGTTTGAAAGAGAAGTCATTCTGTTAGCATTGTCCACATATGAAGAACCCTGCCATAAAAGCATCTTCCAACTTTTAGATATTGGAATTGAATGTTTAAAAGCAAAGGGACAGTGAGTAAAGATAACTGGCGTTGTTTTGTTTTGCTTGTGGTTACAGTATCTGGACTGAAAGCAAAATGTTTTAATCAAGCAAAGAAGCTCCTGAAGTTCACTTTGGCAGGGCAAGAGATGAACATGGGCTTTTTATTCCTACTTCCAAAAATGTTTGGAAACTGTGTGCATGCACTTGAGAGGTTAGGCATCTGTGATCCTCTTTGGTGTTACAGGAGAAAAATGAATCCTCTGATGCAAAATAAAGGAGGGCTGGATACCTTAAGGGAAGTGCTTTGTTGTCACCTACAATCGCTGCAGTACAAATATCAGCTTGTCACAAAGGTTGAGACCTTTGTAGTGCATTCTTTCAGGATACAAATCTTCTCTCTTCTGGCTTTAATGCAATAGCTGTGAAATATCTGTATTAGGTAAAATAGAGGTTCAGGCACCTTTAGGGCACTGAATTCTTATCTCTTTTTACTAGCAGTGGTGTCAACATGCACTAAAATGTGGTGACCTACTCTCCTCTTTGATAAAAGGAAAATGACCTGTCTACTGTGGTCGGTGATAGACTTGCCCAAGGCAGATTATATTGTCACCTTCTTTAGTATTGGCATGTAGGAAAATAAAGAAAGGCCGGGATATTTCTGTTTACTGTAGAAGTATTTGACATTTCTAGCTACTGATAAAACACACTCAAGGGTAGAAAGAGGGAACTGGTATATGCATCTAAACAAGACTGCAAAGAAATGCAGAGATATTTTTATTGTGTGAGCCCTTGGTGTCACAGGACACATGATACTTATCAAGAGATTCCTTCTTACAGCTGCAGACACCCAAGGTTCAAGTTGTGCATTTAACCCTGCTTTTTGCTTGTCTGTGGCCTTTTTGTACACAGAAAGCTGACATCTCTTGTGTGGTCTTGAACTTGTGATGTAACTGTGTACTGTGCAACAGACAGAGCTTAATCATGGATGTAGCCAGTACCAGCAGCTTCATGTTTGTGATGTCGTGGAGACAGTTGTTGTCTGATCCTGGATCATTTCTTCTGTAACACTTATAGTTTGTAACAATTAATTTAGCAGTAACTATGAATCATTGCTTGTAGCTGTGAACAATGCGATGTATAAATAATTTAGCTGGTTTAAGCTCTACACTGGAAACATCTCAAAGCATTAAATGACTTCAACCTGTAAGTAGAAGGTCTACAGTGTTCTGTAAATTAAATGAAGGTGATCTTCATGTTAATTTAAGACTGAAGAATTCTGTTGTTCTTTTTATTGATATTTAAAGTGGAATATGTTTTAGAAATGGTTAGCACCTTTGCAAGATGGTGATGTAATGTATGAAATCCTTTTTGTGTGAGTTCCTGCATAATAATTTTGTCTTTTGTTGGGAAGCTCAAAGTTTTTTTTGTTTTTCCTGAAGTGATGAAACAGGCCCAAATGAAATGTATTTACAGCATTCTCTTACAAATACAACGTCTTCCCATCGCTTAGGAGCTTTATGGGCCGTGTACTTGAATTGGTCACTTGTATCATTTGTTACTTTTCAATTTATTGTCTCAGATGTTCATGTTTCTTAAATGAGTACTTTAACAAAGTAATGGAAAGTGTAAAGTTACTGGGAAAATTGAAAAATAAGTTATTAAGATCTGTCCCCTTCAATGAGCTAATTTGGTTCTTGCTGATGAACTAATGTTATAGGAGTGAGACTCCACTGCACAGCACATTGGCTGCTGACATACCAATACTTCTGTTGGTGCTGGTTTGAATTGCAGTACAATATAATTAAACTAGGAAGTTCATATTAATTCTTATTTAAAGCAGATCAATGCAGTGTCGTGTTTAATCCTGAAAGTTCTGGCATTTTATTCCGTTTTTGTAGCCAGAACGATGTAACTGTCATTTTCCCAAACACGAAAACAACAATTTAATCCTTTCTCCTTTCATTACAAGCATGAATTAAAATACATGAATTAAAAAGAGAAAGAACAGTGGAGATGTAAGAAACTGGATTTATTTTGTGTTAGGAGTGTTTCTAAAGGTATCCTAGGAGGTAATAACTAGACATGGCTTTGCAGAACTTTCATCTTGAAATTTCTAGATGTATATGGAACTAAATAGTACATTGAGTACCACTTTTCTGGTCCTTGTTTTATGTAACTTGATTGAAGGAGCCATTTACGTTGCCAAGTTCAGGTATTTATCGTCATTTTTTCATAATCAGTATTTTTGCTGTTTTGTTTTTTTTTGTTTGTTTTTTAATATTGGTGCATTACAGAAGTTACATTAAGAAGTGGAGATAATCCAATTCCTAAGAGTAATTTGGAGATTTGAGTCAGTAGCGGAGCTGGGCAATGAGCAATGAACGAGCAAAACAAAAACTACCAAATAGGGACTTGCTGGAAGATGCCAGAATGTTCATATGAGGTAATATTTATTTTGGGAGATGATTAAATAAGTGGAAAACTGACACAACTGAGTGGTGGAGAATCAATAATATGTGAATTAAAATGCAAAGCAGCTATTGGGTTCCGGTGTGACATTGTAGCACTTATTTGACTGGAATGTAAGCAGCGTTGTGTAAACTATATCATAAATGCATTTGCGTGTGTCTTGCTTTTTATAAGGCTTGCTGTCACTCTGAGAAGGAGCTAGTGCTGCAGTGATGAGTGAAGGGCTCAGATGCTCCAATTTCAGTTCTGATCTGTCTGGAGTGACTGCTGTGCTGAAGAGGGCAGGAAGAACAGCTCTTCCAAACCCAGAGCAGGAGAGCACTTCTGCTCCTCTCTTTTTCATTTTTGTCATCTGAAGTCTTATTGGAGATGGCTTTTAGAAAAAAGGTTGTGGTTCTGCTGTGTTTTATATTTGCATGAATTCAGATGAGGCTATTTAGCATGTAAGTAGATGAACGTCTTTAAAGGCAACTCTTTTTTCATCTGGGCATCTGTTAATACTTGTGAAAGATAACGAGCAGGAGAAGTAAGTACTTCTTGGGGGGGAGGAGTGGAAGGGCTATTCAGGGGTGAAATGTTACCATAGTTAACCAAAAAGAAAGTTCCAAACATATTGCTTGAGAATTCTCATGGCCTGCCTGTGTGTAAGCCCCTGCAGGGGCTTGGCCATGGAGTCCTTCTGAGAGACACCTGGCTGGAAGTCTGAATGGCTCAGAGCCTCTTCATTTATTTCTTGAAAACTTCTTTTGCATATGGAATCATTCCTTCCCCTGTGACCTAGGCCTAGTTTTTTCTCCTTTCCTATTTACTTTTGGAAATCCTTGGGATTTCCAGATTCTATCTGTATGTGCAAAATTGCAGACCTTTGCATGCATAATAAAAGCTCAATGACTTCTTGCCAGTGCTGTGATTATTTCCCATGCATAATACATTCAGTCATACTGTGCATATGCAGTGACAAAACAAGCAAAGGGGAATGAAGGATCCCTATGGATGATGTCTGGGAGAGAGTTCCTGTCTCGCTGTCAAACGTTTGCCTCTCTGAACTCCCTGTAGATCTTTCTCCTTGGGCTCTATGCCAACAGCAGCATCCTCCCCATCTGGTCTGTATTGTGAAGCTGGAGCTCACCTCAGTCTTTTTAGTCTCTAACTGGAGAGTTTTGCAAATCTACCAAGAGATAGAAAATGCAGAAGAGGTGGCGTTTCCTTCAGGCACCTTTCTGTAACAGGACCTTTGTATTTGCCACTCTTAGTGTTTTCCTGTATATGAAAAAAAAGTAGCACACTGATTACAGAAACGCTGCAGAAATGTTGGTCAGTTGACTCAGTGCTAAACTCAGGGCTTCTGTTGTGACTGTTCTTCAAAATGTGCCGGACTCTTCTTGGTTAATCTTTGAGCATTACTCAGCTGTGTTTATAGCAGGCCGTATTGTTCTCTGTGCTTCTACAAATGATTTCTAGGCATTACCAAATGTGCAGTAGGAAAAATGTTAAAATATTGGAGGTAATAAAAAATTTAGCTAAGACCGCTGAAGCTCTCAAACTAGAAAATTACCTCAATCTCTGTTCTGACATGAGCAGTCACTGTTGCAGCCTCTAAACTGGGATCACATGCTGCCTGTAAATGTTAACAAGAAGCCTTAGATAACTTGTACTGACAACCCAGTACAGCTTTGTGACATTATGCTGGCAAAACTGTGTGTCGCATTTGTAGCTACATACGTGGGAAGGTACCGTGCGTTTTGCTAACTGTAGTGTTGAGGCAGGTGTCGTGATACGATGTCATGCTGCACGTAACTGCATCCTGGTGAACAGCTTATTTATCTATTTCTCATTAAGTTGGTAAATCAAGTAGTTTTTGCTGTTGTTTTAGATACGAACTGACAGGGATAAAATATAATCTGAATTCTGGCTGGTTTCCAGCGTTTATCAGTGATGAAAAATTGCAGATTAGTCTGCTTATATGATCAGAACATTTACACAAAGGATATATTGTTACAGTTGTCGGTTTAGTTCTGATTATTACTCACTATGTCTATTGCAATTTTCTCATTATTATTGTTATTGAGCTCCATGTGTAATAGATGGAATTACTTTGTCCACCATTTATTTTATGAATAGCCCACAGAAACATCAGTGTTAATAATATTATCCACTTAATGTACACAACAATTTATAATATGGGTAGAAGAATAATGTGATGCACTGTTCAAATTTTGTTGGCATGAGATAAATGGATCTAGTGCATTTCTATTGGTAAATGCACTGTTAAAATTCAGGGGGTTTAAAAAAATGCAGAAAAAGTCAAAGTGATTGCAACTGCTGTTATCTAATATGTGAGTGAAATGATACACACTCAAAACCATATCTTTTTATGTTGGGAGAAAATTTTCCTTTTTGAAAGAAGGAAATGAGAGCATCTGTTTTGCTTATTTATTAAAAATATATTCTGCTAAGTAAGTGAACTAGGTGGGAGAACTTCAGCAATTTGGCTTCTTTGGCCAGTAGTGCAGGAGGTGGATATTAAGTGTAGTTAAGCTAAACTTAACATCCTGGTGAGTTTTACATACAGCTCCAGTTAAATGAGCACCAACAGCAGGCTGTGGAGGAGGTGAAGTAAGGCCTCAACCAGTCTTCCATCACTTGGAATCCTTCATTTGGGGATTCCAAAAATTCATCTTCTCTCAATTTTCATTTCCCAAATATACAGACTTGAGCAGTCTGAACAGCAGTATCCTTTCTTCAGTCAGTTGGTTGTGTTTTTTTTTCCCCCCACCTAATTGATGGTAGTGGTTTATGTATTTCAGGATAAAAGAGACTGGACTGCCCCTCTAAAGCAGTACTTGAAGATTTCTGTAGGAAGATATATCAGATTGTACGGTTCTGCAGTTTTGGGACTCCTATTTGCATACAAGATTTGTCTATTTATCACCCATCTCTGGTTCACCTTTTCCTTTATTTTCTAAGAATTTTAGCTAATTGTGTCATTGAAGCAGAAGTTACTTTTGCTTTTTGTGAATCTCTTGCACTGAAAGACAGGCACCAATCAAATTTTAGCTAAGTAGAAATGACTTTTTGGAAGTCAGCAGAAGCTTCTTAGTCTTTTCTACCTGATTCTGTGGAGCTTCTTCATCTTTAAGATGCCTTTTTGAAAATGTCTTACAGGTAGTAAGGATGTGCCCTGGGTTTCGTGTAAGTGCATTGAAATATTAAGTCAATACATAGAAGTACAACCAGGAGTGGTTTTTTTTTTCCCTGAATACAAAAGTATTTAAACAAAATCTCCATTGAATGTTATGTAAAAGCTATGCTGTTTGAATCTGAGAATGTAAAGATAAGGCTTTTGATGTGTTGAAGTATATGATGTGAGAGTAGCAGTTCTGATATCTTCTTTGCTTGGTTAAGACAAGCTTGATAGGTAGAGCTAATAAGCATTAGGTTGACTTGTAAGGTTATAAAAGTGTTATACTAGGCTGAAGAAGGGCTTATGTATCCAAAAATCTAGTTTGACATTCTCCAGCGATTTTGGTTGATCTTACCTTGCCTGTAGCCAGCATGGCCACGCAGCAGCCCAATGTATTTTGGATTACTTGGATCTCCGTGTCCCCTTGTTACATGTTAAATACATAGACACCATTATATACTTCCCAACAGGCAAGCTGTGCTATGCAGGCTAGTAATTTTTGTTGCTGAAATAGCATGATTCATCTATTGTTTAACTTTGTAGATGCCAAATGCATCTCAGAACTTGATTTTTTTTTAACGCAGTTTACAAATTATACTTCAACTGCAGTAACTTGGTTTCACTGAAAGTTTGTGCAGGAAAGTATACTCTCATATCTACTAAATTATTTTTTTTAACTAAATGTCTACACAATCTTCTTGCCATGAGAGGTCATAAGGACATGTTCAGAGTTGACTTTCTTAGAAGTACTCATAGCAGATTAATCTGGCCATTCTGAGCTGCCTTTTAGTTCAGGGATTTCTATACACCAATTATGTAGTAGAACTTTGGACTGGCCAGCAGATTGCAGAGGGCTATGTGGTGTGCTGCTCTTAGCCCCCAGAAGTACCTCATGTTTCAGTAGGAGCTGAAATGTTGTGCTCCATGTGCACATGCTTTGTTTCCAGCCAGTTGTGCAGTATTGCCTACTGCTTGTTTGAAACTATCAACAGTTCTGTGCAAAGTAAAGGTATGTGGCCATTATGTAATAATCAAAAAAAAAATCACAGCACACATCTGATACTTGAGCAGAATTTTTATCTTCAGTGTTGTTTGGTTACTCTATCAGCTCTTTTCGGGTATTTTTTTTTTTTTTTTTTTTTTTTGCTTACCACAGAAAAATTACATCAAATGCAGGATAACAGAACACTGTCAAATGAAGAAGGTTTTATATGGACAGCATGAGACAGGAACAGAAAGATCCAGTGCACTAATAGGCATGCTCACATGAGCTACCTAGTCCATTGACAGTTTTTTCCTTTGTTCTCCCTCTCGACCCACTTTCTGCCAGTGATTTGTGACATATTTTGCAGGAGATCAAATAAGCCCTTGACACCTGATTGCAATGTAGTGCTTGTTTACAGTTGCATTTTTGAAGGACCTCTAGACAAGATGGAAGGTTTTACTTAAAGTAATTAAATTTGCATTTGCTCTGTGACAGGAATTTTCTTATATATGCATCCTGTTGAGCAACTTTTACTGTAATTGGCCATGAAGTACCAAAAGAAAGATGCAGGTAGACAAAATCATTTTTGCCTACTACTAAAATCTGTCATTGTATTTCAGAAGGACCGGCTTGTATCTGGGTTTGCACCAGGTTCTTTGAAATACAGGAAAGCCCACTTTTTGGAAGGGGGAAAGGAGAGAGTTCCCAAACATTGGACCTTGCATTGGATCCCCCTACACTACCTTAGTGGGGCTGAATTTCTATATTGCTTGCAATTAACAGTAATCTCATTTATAATTACTTCTGCCTTCTGAAGCATTTGTTACTGTTTTGCAGTTGTCTGTCTTTGTTTTTGGGCATGGCTACCTTTTGTCTTTGGGCATCTTTTTTCTTTTGTCATCTTGATTTTCATGATCATAAGAGGTAGATCTGATGTGAGGTGATGCAGCTGTGCCAAGTACTGGCAGTGTGCTCCCTCAGGTTGGCTCTAGGTTGGACCAGATGTGAGTGCTCCTACTTATATCTGCAAAGCTTGTTGTTATAGACAGGCTGCATTTATATGCTAGTTTAGGCAGAATGGATTTTTGATTGAAATCATTCATATGGAAATTTCTTATTTTTTCTTTTTTTTTTAAAAAAAAAAAGTTTTGAAGCAATCTTGAAGAAAGAGGACTGGAGAAATAAGCTTTAGTAAAACTGATCATATTCAAACAGGAAATTGGAATTGGATAACAGATTCTTCTGACTCCTAATCTGTACTGACCAACAGGAGATCCTTTAAGAGCTTGCTAATCATAATAGCAGTGATGGGAAAAAAAGTAAACCTTTGGCTAGCACTACAAAAATACAAAAGAATGTGTTGTTTTTCCTTCACTCAGCCATTTGTTACTTTAAGTGTTTACTTGTCTTTTTGCCAGCAAAAATTCTGGAGTGGGCTCTGGCATTAGCTGTCAGTTGTGCTTTGTTTGTTAGTTGATGAGTAGGCTAAGAACTCTGCTGAGGCTTTGCTCGGTGGCGTTCCTGTTTTCATCATACAGTCACTCTTTGTGGCCCGAAATGGGATGTGAGTCTGTTCTTCTCGGTACTACACAAATGATCTTTCCCAGATATGTGTGAAATGCTGGTGTTGTGACACATGGAATAGTTTGGTTAGTGTTACACAGCCCAAAATTTCTGTTGTCTTTTTTTCTTTCCCTCTTCATGTTATCATTTAGCCATTTAGTTCAGGTGAATAAGCACCAGGCTGTTGTATGTTGGCAGAAATTTCAGTATTTGACTTCACTTTATTCTAGAACCAAATAAATAATTAAGCAAGCATTTTATTTAGGGAGATAGGACTTCTTGCATATCCGGTCCATCACAGAGTCTTTAGTAGTCTGGTAGTTGGCAGCAAGCTTCTCTACTGATTTTCCAGGTAGTACTTAAAACAATCACTGAGTTACTGAGTTTAGTTCTTTACTGAACTGCTCTGTAGCAATGCATGGCTCCCAGGATTCTCACGTTTGCTTTCAACATGAGAATGTCTTAATGTGCTACAGGTCTGTGCTAATTCTTGTAAATTAGCAGCTAAGATGCACTAAGCAGATTAAATGTAAGTGAAGATCGCTGTATACAGTTCCAAGTACAAACTCTGATTTGAAAAATAAGGCTGGACTTGATTAAAAGAGTTCACTGTTAGCTTCTTGAAAGCAAAAAAACTGTTTGCTGTGATTAGTTCTTAGCAACTTTTGGTGACATGTTATGGCAAGATGCAACCTATCTGGGTGGAGTAACATAGCTGGTACTGTTGGGATTTCTTCTGTCAGTGAAATTTGAAGTAACATGTCCTGATGTCCCCTAATACCATTTAAAGTGGTTTTACGAGGACTAAGAATTATTTGTGTCTTGCATGACCTGTCCTTATTGCTACTTTTGAGTACAACATAAGTTAGAAGAAGTAATTATTTTCAGCCCGCTGACTACAAGCAAGATTAATAGCTTCTGAAAGGGCTGTAATGAAAGGCTGACCCAACTGGCTTTTGTATTACTCCTTGTTTATCCTGCACCCGTCTCTATCACCTTTGGGCTACAACAGAATGTAATTTATGTTAGCAGTGCTTTGTAGAAGGTGAAAGGGTGAAAGGCCATATTTTTAATGAGGATAGCCCTGATTGGGATTCAGGTTTAGAAATGTTGTGTGGTGGATTACAGTCAACAAAATTCATGTAAACAATGTAGTTGTAGAAAGGAGCAAGTAACTTATCTGACAGGAAATGGGACCTTGTTTTCTTACTGGGCATCAGCAAAGCTCAATTAGCAGAAGTTAAATAACAAGGAAAAGGGACTTGACTATCATAGTGCATAGGTTTTCAAGTCCAGTATACATTTTTAGTTTCAGTGTAGTGTTGGCTTTTTTGTCTGCAAAAATAGGGTGTTTTTTGTTGTGTTTTTTTTTTTTTTTTTTTAGTACAATCAATTTTTTTACTCACTTTGATTCACTTTGCTAAAATACAAAGAAAAAAGCCACAAGCATCCAAAATAAATAAAGATGTGTGTATATATCTGATTTCTGCAGGGAACAAACAAAATGACCACTTGTCACAGAGTCATACAATCATAGAATGGCCTGGGTTGCAAAGGACCACAATGCTCATCCAGTTCCAACCCCCTGCTGTGTGCAGGTCACCAACCAGCAGCCCAGGCTGCCCAGAGCCACATCCAGCCTGGCCTTGAATGCCTCCAGGGATGGGGCATCCACAGCCTCCTTGGGCAACCTGTTCCAGTGCCTCACCACCCTGTGTGAAAAACTTCCTCCTAATATCCAACCTAAACCTCCCCTGTCTCAGTTTAAAACCATTCCCCTTTGTCCTATCACCATCCATGCCTGTAATCAGCTGTTCCCCCTCCTGATTATCTGCTCCCTTCAAGTACTGGAAGGCCACAGTGAATTCATCTTGGACCCTTCTCTTCTCCAAGCTAAACAAGCCCAGTGTCCTTGAGCTTTCCTCTCAGGAGAAGTGCTCCAGCCCTCTGATCATCTTAGTGAAGATCATCGCTTGTCCCCAGAGCAGATATGCTGCACAGCCTCTCTGATCTTGTCCCTGTTGAGAAAGGTTAACAGCAGAACTTTGGGAACTTTCCTTTTGGAAGGGAAAGTTACATTACATTTGTGAGGTATGAGAAGAAGAGAAAGATTTCTACTCTGTGTAGTCAGAAGCTGATTTTAAAGAACTTGTAGGATTTGGGTTTTCATCACTCAGGTACCCGCCCTGTGTGAGTGCTGCTTCCCATGAAAGCTCCATCTCGCCTTTCATTTGTGCAGGTCTTCTTGCAAGTGACAAACTGCTTCAGTTATGTTTTGAAAGGGAACAGGAAATATTTCTACGTTTGTGAGTTTCACAAGGAAACAACTTCTAACCTATATACACATCACCTCTATGCAACATACGCACAGGGAAGAATGTCTGAGTTGTCCCCATTAGTTATTTTGTGGACAACTTTGTCTCTCTGGAAGATAATTTTATGAAAAACTGAGCTTTTGTTTGTTGTTTCCTACCATTTAATAACTTCTGTGCTAGAATAGAAAATGATTGTTAGCTTTTCCTTAGCATAGTAACTGTCGATAGTTGTGGACTATATAATGGTAACAACTGTTGTGCTAAACCAAGACGGGTGTGGGATTTCAGTACAGAAGTTTGAGAGAGCAGCAGTTTAGGCTGCATAAGCACTGCAAGACTTCAGAGAGCTGCTGTGCTGGAGCTTTTCTTTCTGATTTCACACTTCAGGCTGTATCATGCTGCGTCAACACTGAATATTGGTTTGTGCACCTCTATGACGAGAACTTTTTATTTCATGGTGAAACGTGGAGACCCTCTTCTAGTAGGTGGGACATTGGGCTCCTGCCCCATCTGCAGCCATTTCTGCCCGTCTTTGTTGAGGGGTCAGCCTCCCTCTGTCACACTCCTTCTCTGCACTGCTCTCCCCTGGGCCTTCCTGCTCTGCTGTCTGTTAGCAAGGAATAGAATCACACAGTTACTTTAAAGCAACATAATGTTGGGACTCCCCTTCTTTTCTTCAGTGTCAGTAGGTCTTGAACTATTAATGCAAATCTTCAAAACGATTCTTTTAAATTTACACTTGTTTTACATTATTTTATAATTAAGTTGTAGTTTTTAAAGAGAAGAAAGGAATGGAAGTTTTTCAAGTGATTAAATATTAATTTTATTCACACTTAACCCTAATTTACATTAAGAATGTTAACTGAAAGGCAGATCTTGTGAATTCAACGTTTTCATTTCCTTCTAGTCTTGTTGATGAATAGCTGGATCTTGTCATATGTTCATAAAGGGTGATTGTCCTCTGGGATAGAAGGAATAATTGTGCTGGCTTGCACTTCCTATGACTGTCTGTGATACTTATGTTTCCTAATTTAAAAAAAAAAAAAGTCAGTGGGGTTGTGGGTTTTTTTTTTTGGTCTAAACTAAAGCAAGGATTTCAAACAAAATTTTATTTTGGACCATTTAAACATTTCCCTAAGTCTCATATAGTTAATCATTCTTCTTTCATTCTCTTAAAAACTACAACAGATATACATTTAAAATGCTTAAAGATTTTTCTTTTGTTCTCCTGAATGAGATTTTTATAAGCTCTACTTACTTAGTTGCTTCTGTAGAAGTTTTACAAGCAAACAAACCAACTTCAGCAGCCTTGAAAGCCCAATCACTCCTGTATTGCCCTCATTTTTGTATGTAGGCAAAATTAAGACTGTAGACATATCTAATTCTTGTGTTTATATATTTCATATCTAGATTTCACACTCATACAAACTTAGAGGCTGATCTGAAGAGATGTGTTAATTCTTGGTAGGTCTTTTTACAGACGTGGCAATTTGTCTTGTCCTTGTCTTTGGTCCCTAGTAGGACTCTTGGAAATCTGATGTCTAAGGAATTTTCATGGAAGATGCATTATGGGACAATGTTTATAGAATAATATTGTATTTGTACGCTAGCAAGTGATAGATCTATTACATACAATACTTTGAACATGGCTAAATAGAAAAATGTTGCAATGCATATAAGGGACGCACTGACCTTTTTGTTTTGTTTCAGAGAATTACATAAATTAAAATGCACCCAGTACACTCTGACTTTTACTAGAAGTATCAAGTGCTATGGCTTATTGCATGTTCAGTGTGTACATGCACTGGAGGCAAACACTTGTGAACAATATGCAGTCTCATTACTTAAAAAAACCCAACTTTTTATTGGAGAGATACTTTAACAGTTTTTCATACTCTACAGTTAGACATTCTCACAAAAGATACAGACCTTTGCATGGTGTTTAATGAATTATTGAACTTCAAAGAACCTTTGAGAAGTAGGGTCTGCATGGGATGGAGCAGCAGACATGAAAAAATGCTGTCCTCAAATGTATCTAGCAGTCAGTAATAGATGCTTGATCAGACAATACGAGCACTGAGTGAATGACGGTAATAGCATTAAATATTTACATATAGCAAAAGCCTCTTGACAGCAGAAAAGAGACAGTTTCAGCAATAGGGTGAATAAAACCCAGTGCAATATAGTAGCCTTTCTATATGACAGCCATCTGTTAATAACAGCCAGTATTTTTCCATGAGATGCATGTTAAAGTAATTGCTTGGGACTTACGGTTGTATTTCAGTCTAGCTATTTTATGTGGCCCTTCAGGAGCCTGTAAGTAATTTCTATTATACAAGACATCAGTGTAATCTAGTATGGTTGATATTTGAATAAGAATTAATAACTGCATAATGATAATGTTTAATACTAAACAGAAGTACTTTTTGGCCTGTCTATTACTAAAACTCAGCATTGCTCTGCTTTAGCTACAATTACTGTAGTTTTACACTGCAGCTGGTAACAGGAGCTGTCATGTCAATCAGCTGTTCATGTCCAAAAGAAAGCTCCTCTATGGCTGTACTCAAAAGAATTCCTGCAAGAAAGCAGGAAGCAATATGCTTTTCTCTCCTTCCCTCTTCTTCTAGAGCACTTTGATGGAAGTGAACCTGTTCTATTGGTGTCCAGCATGCCCTCATTTCATATTTCTACAGTTGTAGAACAGTTGGTATTGCTTGTGCTGTGTTTTCCAAACTGGGTCCCACTTGCTGATCACGTGATTTAGAAAAGAAATTACTGTATCAGAAACACAGTACCGCAACTCAATGTTTATATTAAAGTGACAGCAGATGAATTGTGTTGAAGTTTCCTATGCTCTTTAATGCATTCTAAATTGCTATTGGCTACAAAAAAGAAACATGACTGTAAATTGATTCTTTTTTTTAATACTCTGAAGCTTGTATTATTATGATTAACCTAGTAACAGTTAATGGTCTGTAATTTCTAATAAAAACAATGTGGAAAACAAAGTAAAATGGAGCAACAGCAAGCCACTTTTTATTATATCAATTTATTTGTGATAGCAAAATGAGGTAGATTTAAGTGATCACTAAGGTTGTTTGATTTTTTTTTTTTTAATATCATCTAGTAAAGAGAATTCTGTGCAAATGTGTTTTATGTTTTTACTTAGAATTGTTTCTCAGCTTGATGATTTTGTTGTATGAAAGCAATTCATTTCTTAATACGCGGCTGTCTGTGCTGAAATCATCCATGTTTGTAAGTAATCAGCGTCTCTGAGACTATGATCATGAACATGGAAAGTCTAAGGCCTTATTTGTTTGAGCACTGATTAGTCATCGTAGATACAAGAGCAGATATAAATCTTTATGGAAAGAAACCTTAATCCTGGAGGCGTAATTTGAGAAGCCATGAGTAGAATTCTCTAACATGTAAGGAATAAGATTATTTTGTTCTTTCATTTGCCATATAAAGTAGGGGCAGTATTGATTCTTGTGGTAGCAGTTCAGGTCCTGAAGTGTGGTGTGAGTCAAATATCATACATATGTTTGCTCTACAGGTTTCTGATCTTTGTTTACTACTGTAAACTACTGTCTACTACTGAGTGAAGCTTTCTCAGTTTTCTTTCTAAGGGATTTTTAATCCTGCAGTGTCAAGGCTCTTCACATCATAAAATCATATCATTCCAGTTGAAACGACCCTAAGTTGATCTAGTCCAACCATCAACCCATCACCACCATGGTCACTAAACCTTGTCCCTCAGTACCTTTTGAATTTGGATTCAATTGGAAAATAAGAATTCCATTCCAAACAGCCTCAGAAAGCTTCCTCAATCCAAGCTTTCGCTTTCAATTTCATTTATAATTATACTGGATTATTTTAGCATTTCTTTTGCATTCTGTGCCTTTTACTTGACCTGAGCCCGTGAATTTCTGGGTTTTGTTGCCAGTAGGAATTTGTGCTGGAGTTCAACCTGCATCAATCAGTAGTCAGCATAAAATATTTCAGTTTCTTCCTGGACTAGGTTGCACCATAAAGTTCATTTAGTTTGCATTAAGCTAAGAATTCACGTGCAATACTCAGCAGAAGCACAGCAGGACAATGGAAATGTGAAATGGCTGCAGTCTCCATTACAGTATTAAGTGCAGCAGCAGAAGCATACGAAGTGTCAAAATGCAAACAGGGAATCAATGTGC
Source organism: Lagopus leucura (assembly GCF_019238085.1). Lineage (NCBI taxonomy): Eukaryota > Metazoa > Chordata > Aves > Galliformes > Phasianidae > Lagopus > Lagopus leucura. The sequence goes on from NW_024962271.1 coordinate 12,695,749, forward strand.
TTAGTTTGCAGTCTCTAAAACACTTAAGCTATGAAACCACTCCGGATAATAAGTCTATTCAATTAAGGAAAACAAACCTTTTTGAAAATGATCTCAGTTGAAGGTTTAGATAGAGAAATCAGCGTCATAAAATACCCAAGTTCTCTTGGGCATAGTGCATGTACTTCGGTACGTACTATTTTCTGTTTCTGGAAGGAGTTTCTCTTTTATCTAGAAGAGCAACTTGTAATAAAAATGTTTAGAACTCCTTATCAGCCATTTAAGTATCTGAATGTTAGAGGACATGGAGGAGGTTGTCGCATGTGACCCCACGTGCCTTCCCTCTGCAGCATGGCTGCTCCCCGCTGCTCTGGGCTCTCTGCTGAACTGCGTTCGCTTTTGAACTCTTGGTGTCCCATAAATCCTGAGAGACAATCAAGTTAAAGAGCACGTCACTAGGTGGCACTGAAACATCGCCGTATGCCAAGTACAGTCGTGAGCTCTTCATCTGTGCTGCTGGAGCTGCCTGGATTTGTAAGTGTCAGTGATTTGCTTTATTGTTAGGGGGCACTGTAATGTATTCGTCTCCATTCAAGGCAGCCATTTAGTGCCCTGAAACATGCCCTCTTACTGCTCTGGCCTGTTGACTGTGCTTATTTGGTGTAATAATTAGCAGAATTTCTCGCTAACGGTGGTACTTACTAACACCTCACATTTTCCACAGTGCTTCTGTACGTGATGGATCGTGCATTCTGTGAATGAAGTTAAGCGGGTCATAGCCTGAGCCCTGTACAACACAGCTATTTTCTGCACAATCGTAGTGAATAGATATATATTAACTTCTCTTTAATTCCCACTGTGTGTAACACAAACAAATGTGAGTCTTTTTGTAATGGACTATTGAAAACTTGTAAGCGTAGAACAGTTAACTTGTCAACTTTTGGAATAAAAGCAAGTGAATGAGCAGCTGTGGAAGGTAGAGTACACTGACTTTTAACAGTGGCATGCTTTAAGAGCCCGTGTAATGCACTGCCAAGGTTTGTACAGATTGCTGTGCTTCGTTTTGGTGCAACAGTTCTCTCATGCACATTAAGGGTGACCTTTTTGCTACTGATGTTCAAGCACTTATTCTAGCATTTGCAAAAAGGAAAAAAGGACTTTTTTTTTTGCTTTTTATTAGCTGGAAATGAATGACTTGTAGAAAATTATTCTGGTGGAAGTACTGTGGTAGGGATCCCTCTCACCTTGTGTTATTTTTTTGCAGATACGGTGGAAAGAACAAATGGAAGTTAAAAATTCCCCAAGAATCAGTAGGCAAAGGTAGATGCTTTTAGTTCAACTCCTAAGTAAAAATCTAATGGAATTGCTAAGCAATGAATTCATTCAGGTTACAGTGATTTGAGGCATTTGTCATATAGAAGCTTAGCTCTGTGTTGAGACAACCGAGGCATTTCACACAGGGCCTCCAACAGTTTTCAGACTGTAAAAGCTTTCTCATTTCTAGTTAAGATGGGATTTTGAGCGTATGTAGTATTAAACATTGGCCATTAACTGTTGCTTTTGTTTGATAGCATTGAATTTTAAAATCCTTCCAATAAATATATTTATTTGTTCTATGTTGATCTTTTTTTTTTTTTTCCCACCTCTTGTGAGTTCTAGTTACCAGTGAAGTGATTCTCCTTTAAAAAGCAAGTAATCCTGCAGTGAATCCAGCAAATAAGAACAAAGGTGACTCTGGCAGCTTTCTCTTAACGTCAGTTCCTTGCCCTCAGCCTCTGTTATTAATGCATCTGCACTGCTGTCACTCAGATAGTTTTAACACATGCATACTATGTGTCAAAAAGAGTGGCCTAGATTTTAGAATTTCAGGTTGAGAGTACCCCACCATACAAAACCACTGCATCGAATTATGAAATGGTTGACTTAAGGTACTGTAGACGTTCTGAGGAAAATGAAATTTATTTTCATATTGAGAATATCCTCCAAGGAAGCAAGAGAGTTGAATTTGAAGTGTTCATCTATTCTCTTAGATAGAGACCTGCCTGTATGCCTTTAAAAATATTTTAGTAGTTCAGAACAATCCTTCTCTGTTTTGCAGTCATATTTGATTTTTTTTTCTTTTGTGGATTGGTTATAAAGCCCTTTTTCTTTATCATTCCAATTCCTTCACTTGTTCTAATTTACTGTGTGCTTTTGTCATTCTTATATGTAATAATTTACTCTCTATATTTTAAAAGTGCCCAATTTTTTTGTACACTTCGCTTACTGGATCACTCCATGGGTTCAATTTTTAGTGTTTCCACAGAGTTGACTGATCTTGTGCACTATTTCCTATCAATCTGAATGCAGCTTGAGAATCTGTTGCAGATCAGTGTGGCTGCCTCTCTTCATTTGAGAACCAAACAAAGTTTGATGAAGTTAGCACGCTTTGTAGGAATTGTTCACTTGTTGAATTTGGCAGTTGGGATATTGGGATGTGCATTAGTATAAATCTAGTTTATCTTTTTGTTTATCTGAAGAGACCAAATGGGACAAAGGAGAGCCGTGAGGAAAATTGGAATGGTCCTTGGAATGGTCTGCTCACCTGTCTTTCTCACCTTCAGAAATCCTGTTTGAAAATACAGTTTGGAGAGGGAAAAAGTGATTTTTGAAGAGGAAGAAGACTTGACACCACCAAGCTCCTTCTCATTTGTATAATGCAGGCAGTGACAGCAACAGAACTATCTTGACTTTTAGGCCAGTTGGGAATATAACCATACGTGGAAAAAGAGAAGCCAAATGTCTCTCCTGAACAAATGTACGCAGAAGGCTTAAGAAACAATTTTTGCACATGGCTGCTTCAGTTGAGTGGCGCTTTTGCTCTGCACACTTAGAGCTGATCATTGCGAGCATTAGAAAAAGTTAATAAGAATGAAGTCTGTATATGCAAGAGGTAAAAGTGAAAACAGTCTTCGCAAGAACTAGGATATTTTCTTAAAAGCTTCGGTTGGGAGGAAAAAAACCACCACAAAGTAAACAGTTCTCAATTCTGCTCAACAAATGTATTCTTAAGCAAAATGTTGACTTACATTATGAAGTGCTCCTTGGTTTGGCACAAAGCAAAAGGCTCAACAGTTCTACTTCTTTCAGAGTAGATTAGCGCTCTCCTGTATTTTACCTGCTAGCACATCCTATGCTTATTCTTTAAATTGTGCAAAGATGATTTAAGGATAAAATGTGAGTGAAAGAAAACCGAAGAATCCTTTCTTCTACTGTAATACATTGACTTTATGATCGTGCTGTCAAGGTACCAAGCAGAATGGAATACAGATCCCGACAACTCCTGTCCAAGCTCATTTGAGCTGTGATGCAGAAGAGTTCTTAATACCAGCTTTAAGACTCCAGTGAACTATGTTCTTACAGAAGCAGGCCAGTGCCTCCTGATTCACTGACCACAGGTACATGGCAAAATGATGGAACAAAACCAAATGGAGGAATAAGATGCATCGAACTTACAATCAGCGTCTCTACTGCTTGCAGTTTATTTGGCTAGGTTGTATAAGCAGAAGTGAAGGAAATATGGATGATTCATTGCAGTCTGTTGGGAACCACTGAACTAAAACGTATCATTTAGAAAAAACATCCGAACTTGATATAAAAAGAATTCTCTTGATGGCAAATTCATCTCATGCAGTGGTACTCCTCTCCAGTGCTAATTATCCTTGCTTTTAAATTGAACTCCCTGTTTTTGGTCTAAACTTGCCTAGTGTTCTTTCGGACTCTGGGTTTTGCTAATCGTCTGCCAACTTAATGTTAAATGTTAGCTTTCTGTTCCCCATGTGGCTTATTATGGAGGCTGTGAGCAAAACAAAGCTGTCAAGCTAAACAAAATTAACTACGGTTGAATTTTGCACTACATCTGAATTGTTCATTTTGAGGGTTTTTTTTTCTGTAACTCATTCTTGCTACAAGAAGAAATCCTCTTCTTTCAATGAATGCAATACAGAAATATCCTTCTTCAATTTGGATACCCAAAATCAGTAGGGTTTTATTAATAGTTGTCTTATTATGCCAAGGCAAGAACTGTGGTTTATAGGTTTAAGTGAGTGTTATTGTCATCATTTCACCAGTGGTATTGGTTATTAATATTAGATTATTATTATTACATTAAATTTATCTACCTTATGTTTTCCCTTGGCTGTACAGGATGACAACACCATATTAGCTTTGTACTCCTGCGTAGCTTTAAAGATGTTATTTGTTGACTGTGCTTTTTCAGAAGAATGTTGATAATCTGTATGGTGCCACACTTGTGAACTGTGATTGCAAATCCACGATAGCTGCCTTTAAATGACTTTGAGGACTGGACAGGTGACTTGCACAGAACTTCTGCTCAAAGGCTCTTCTAGCATGAGAAACATTTATAGGAAGGTGTTTATTGTGTCCTTGGAAAGGACAAAGTACCAGGATTGCAGGGAAGAGGTGCTGCTTCTGCAGCTGAATTCTGGGGGACCTTATGTACCCTTCTGTTGTCTGCAGTGATTCTGTGAAGTATGATATATAGTCTCAAAAATAATCTCAGAAGTAACATTTAAAAGCTCTGTATTTGGTGAAATGCGACTAATACATGAGGGGAGTGTTCCTGGAACACATTTCTTGTTTCACTTAAGGCTTTGACGGCCTTACCATCTTTTTATTATGGAGTGAAGATGCCTCTTAAATAATTAAATATGATGTCTAAGCTGGTTGTAGAAGTCTTCAAATTTTACCAGATTTGTGAGTGCTTTTATACTTTTTGTGGTGCCTGTTCTACTAATAAAATCTGTGGAAAATAACATTTATTCTGTTAAAAAAAAAAAAAGCCCTACGAAGATGTTCAAGTACTATGTAATAGACATGACAGTTACAGTTTGTGAAATTTAATGCTCTAGCTCCTTATTGATCTTTCCTGCAGATGACTTCATGGCACAAGCATTTGCACTTAGCACCTGTTCTTTCTGCATTAACACTATCTTTGGAATTGTTATCAGGGGAACATTGGAAACCAAACTTGATGCTAAACTTAGGGACTTCAGGATTATTATTTTTTTTTTTTTCCAAGCATCCATTTTATTTTCAGTTTACTTTTGACTGCTGTTTCTTCTGGGGAATATTTTAACACGTAAAATATAGATATGGTTATAGACCAGGATTCCTGCGAAGCCCAGTATTTCCTGGAAATGATAAAAAGCTGCAAGAAAAGTTCATTGCATCTTTGATCTTGCAGGTGGTTCTGATAGTTCATCTGTAAGCGGTGGTGTTTGCCTAGATCACATGAGGAACCTTAAGAATCAGCTTTAGTAATTTGAATGGAAAATATGCGATAGGATAAAAGGCTATAATCAACTGTACCCACAACAGAAATTGCAAGTTCAGTCTTGGTTTATATCTCAATTTCAAAAGGTATCACCTTGATCAGCAGGTCTAAATTTCCCACAGGAATATGGTATTTTCTTTCCTGCAGCCAGTTTTCTTTCGCACGCTGGTTGGCGGAGGGCATCTCCAAAGAGGAGTTGTCAGAAGTCATAGCTGATCGCATTCCTTGTAGTGACTTCAAAGCAATTGTTCTCTCACGACACAAATCCAGATGTCTGCTTATTATGGGGCATGCCTTCATGCATACATCTTCTTTTATTATGTAAGCTTAGTGCTTTGAACTATTTCTGTAGAAACCAAAGGTTCCATCTTAAGTGAGGTACAAATGCATTGGAGGGAAAAAAGACCTCATCTTAACAGGTTGTTCAGTGTGCAGGCAGCGCTGCCAAATGTATTCTCTTTTCACTGTTAACATTCCTCATAATTTATTTTTACTTTATCTGGTTCTAAAGTTTATTGAATCCTTTTCTATGCTAAAGGATTGCTCAGGATTTCACACCTGATCAAACCATTGTACTTGATTCCTTTGGACTGGGTGGATTGATGTATTTTTGATGCATTGTGTAAAATCAGCTGTTGGTGACAGTCACTAAGAAAGGTCTCTGCCTTCCAGTTCAGTGGAGGTGATCTGATTACTTGGTTAAGAAATGTGGTTTCTCAACGTATATTAACTATTTTTCTACAAAACTATGCAAAGTATGGCAAGCAGAAATGCCATAGTATCCTTAATCAGTTCCTTGTGATCCACAAACAAGATATTGATCCTAAAAATATCCACCCTTTTAAGTATTTTCTTTGATGCTTGTGTGCTCTTGCCCACATATAAATGTGAATTAAAAAAATTGGATACCTGATGGAAACTTGGTTGTTTTCACCTGAAGTTGGAAGGTTCTTCTCGTCAGATACAGCTGATCTGTTTGCTGAATGATGCCCACTGGAAGAGGATACACAAGTGATACAGGGAACAAGGAGTGCATGTTGGTATCAGTATGATTGCGGGGATGGTAGAGGTTTGAGAGGTATGCTGAGGAGGCTCAGGGACATTTTGTCAGCAAAAAGAGGCTGCATTTGAATGATTTATCATTTAAAATTTCTATGATAGTTACATAAAGTACTAAACCATGTGTGACATATCTACGCTCAACTGGATGAGAAAATGGCCAGTCCTGTTCCATTAGCAGCCACTGGCCAAAAGAGTAATGTTCCTGTAGGTTAAAACAACAATTAAGGGGCACTTAACATCTCGAAGCGGTCAGAGGGGGGATACTGTTAGCAAAGACACTTTTCACACATTGCTAAGCTGCCTCAGTGCATAAATTAACTCGTGGTTCAGTTACATCAGTCAAGCATGTTGTATGTATGCATGACTGGTCTGTGTGTGTGCCAGAACCTGGGCCTGCTGATTTATGAGGGAGGCGAAAAGAGGCTGAAATGAGTAAGTAAAGCCAAGCAGTACCTTCACAGGAGAGAGCATCGAGCAGTCCTTTGGACAGCTGCTCAGTTACAGAGGTTGGTGTTAGGGCTGAGGTCTGCTTGCATCGCAGTGGGAGAGCCAGATGCATGGTGTTGTATTAAATGACCAGCAGGCTCAAGTACAGTGTTGTTCAGAAATGGAGTTATGGGCTGTTAAATATCGCTAGTCATAGATAATCTGAACATTTGTTTATAGAGAATAATATACATTCTTGTCATTAAGATGAAAATGGGTTTGGCATATAGTATCATGGGGAGGGTGGAGGAGCTGTAGGATGCAAAGCACAGAATAGCGTGGTCAGATGCCTGCCAGTATTTCTGACAGAAGGAATGTAGCACAGGCAAGGCTGTTGGTAAATCTTGACTATAATGAAGGGTAATCTGGAAACATAACATTTTCATGTGAATAAACGGTGCTGTAAAATTGGCCAGTCCCTTAAGATCTTTTAATGAGTGGCATTTACACAAATAATTGGAAGAAAAAAAATTCTGAAATCTAATATACGTGATAATGGAGAAATAAAAGCTGTAATAGTGCACTTAGAATGTATTTTTTTATTACTCTAGGTTTGCTTCTGACAGAACTGTTCTTAGTGAGCCACTTGAAGGATCTTGGTTGCTCTGAAGTTTTAATAGGTAACACTTGGAAGGCTTCATACTTTAAAGAAATGTCAAATTCAAAAATCACATTCCTACCTTAACAGATATACCAAAGTTGGTTGTGGTTTTTTTGTTTTTTTTTGGTTTTTTTTTGTTTTTTTTTAATAATCATGTGAAAGAATGTTGGGGGATAAGGCTGTGGAAGTTCCTGTGAAGTGATTGCTTTTTTTGTAAATGGGATCTTATTATGGTATCACGGAATTTTGACCATATAAATTATTTAATCTTCCTCTTTTCTCTTACTTGAGAGGAACCCTTTTCTTCATCAGCAACCTGAAGTAAATCCACATTCTGTAACAGTTAGCTTAAAAACAACAACAAAACCACACAGACCCCACTGTGCATCTTTATGGAAGGAAAAAGTTAATAGAAGGGAGGGGCTTACGGAAAGGCAAATGTTTGTGTCTGAGCTTGAGGTTGAGCTCTGTTGTGAGAGTATGTGTTTTGTGTGGGGGAAGTAAGGGCTGCCTTTCTAATTCTGATAACCTCCTGTGAAATGAAGAGCTACTGATGAAAATAATATGGAGGTGGAGATGATACTTCCTTCATCGTTGATTAGAGGCCTTCAAAAAACAAACAAAAAAACTCAGACCAAAACAACTACAACCCTGGGCATTTGTTGACTGTGCTATTTTCAGCATACCTGGCACACTGGTACTTGCCTGAGGAGGTGATCCAAGCATTCAGCCTGTTCTCAGCCTTTTGCAGAATATAACAGATGGTCAGTCCTCAGCTTATTGAGTATATGATATCCTTGCCAATAATGAAAATATGATTGAGTGAAAATCAATAATTGTAGAAACAGGAAGACAACAGGAAGATAAATGCAACTGTGAGATGTTTGGTTTGCCTGAATTATCTTTCCATGCATGTTCTCCGTAGTGGGATTCATCTTCTGCTTTGTTCTCTCTAATACTGACTGTAAGGTGAAGGTACATACCCAACAGCTGAATGCAAATTGCTTGCATATGCTGCAAATGCACTTGTCTGAAGTTTCAAATTGCCCTCTTTTCTGCAGTATCTTTTTGGGGGGGAATAACAAGATGTACCTTTTCAGAGCAATGAGTAACAGCCATGTTTTTGGGAAACGGGCTAATTAGAATAAATCATATATTGTCACTGCTTATAAGAGGGAGTGCTTGTAGAACTGAAAGCCAACATGTCTAAATATTTGATAGGCATTATTGTCTGTCCATGTCTTGGATCTGTGTCTGACTTTTTACATCTGTATGGGATGTTGCTCCAGGCCCGGAGAGATTACTTGGTGTAGTAAAGCTGATGCTTTCCCCCGTGTTCATGGGAAATGCAGGGCAGCAAACAGCCCTGGGGGTTATCTTGGAGGCGAATCCTGCTGGCATTGCCTTAAGTTGGCTTCTGTGCATAATTGCAACTTCTACGATAATTTCTTGAGTGCATTTTATACTAAGTACTGGAAAAACAACTTTTCTGCTTAATGCTTCAAGATTGTTTATGCGTTAGAAGTTGTTGAGATGTTATGGCCTTAAATTTGTTTTCAGCAGTAATTTCAGTAGTACTTGAGTGCAGTTACTTTTCAGTACGCTGTTTCAACCAAAATAACGATCAATCAGTTGGAAGGAGAAGATTTGATGAAACTCAATAGAAATTCTACCTTTGAGACAAACCTTTGTAGCATAATTATTGAAGTTCTCTTTTACAATGAAGTGAAACCCTTTAAGAATGGCATTGACAACCTGCAGGAAAATGTCAGCTGCAAAAACAAACTGTGTACATGATACTGTATTTTGATATGTGACTTTGGTGTGGATTGGCTTTGTTGTAATTCCTTCTCCTGTTCTGTAATGTTCAGTGCACAACTTCTGGTGCCATGAAATAACTTGTACACATTTTGGTTGAGAGATTCTGCTTATTGCTATTCCATGTGCTGAATTTTATACCCAACCATCTTATCAGTATATCCATTTATTACTAATGCGTGATCAGATACTGTTAGTATCTCCAGGAAGTTCATTGGATGCTCTAAAATTGAGTATTAGTGTTTTGATATTCATTCTGGTCTCTGAAGCCCAAGTGCAGCATTCCGGAAAGTTCCCTGGAGAAAGCACAACATGTGCTGGTGTTACAGGGATGGTGCAGATGGCGCTGGTTGGTAGTCTATGAAGCTGTTCAGCAAGTAGTGCATCCTATTTTATTACACTGGCCTACAACAGCAGAGGTTGATGCTGGTGTTATGGCAGTAGAGGTTGAACTTTCCCACCAACATTGTGTTATGTTTTGTTGCTGTGTGACAGATGGCAGCAGAGGGGCAGTCTGACAGAATGGCGTCTGACGTGAAAGCGCGTAGGAAGAGAAGGTGTGTCATTGAATTACTCCACGTGGAAAAAATGGCGCCTGTTGGCATTCATCAATGCTTGCTGAATGTTTATGGAGGCCAACAAGTGGATGTGAGCACAGTGAGTGGTGGGTGGTGCGTTTCAGCAGCGGTGACAGTAGTGACCTCTGCTGATGCAGATCGTTATGAGCGTGGCATGCGGGCTTTTGTTCGTGGCTGGCCGCAATGCATGGTTAATAGTGATGACTGTGTTGCAAAATAGCATGTTGTAGCTGAGAATTTGCTGGATCAAATAGTGCTCTTTGTATCTGTTGTGGTTTCCATGGAAGTAAATAGGAGGCATTACTTTCAGAGTGGCTCACGTATGTGTAAAAATCTGTTGTTTAAAACATAAGAAATGATGTGGATGTGTGAATAAACTGTTCTGGCATCAATAGTTTTTAAAATGTAAAAACAGTTTAGCAGTATATCTTTAAGATACCTTCAAGGAAAGGCAATTTTTTGTATGCGAGGGTTTACTTAAGGATTAGATGCGCTCTGTGCAGTGCTTATGTAGCAGTGCTTACACTTGGCATCAACCAGCTGGCGCAGCTAGATCCTCAGACTTCCTTTTTTTTGACTTTTTGGAGGTACTAGAGAGTGGCTGATGCTTCTGACATCCGTGTGACAGCTTCTCGCATAGGAGATGAGCAGTGCGTTCCACCACCCAGCTGTGTGTATTAGTCTGTACATCAGCTGAGGCGCGGCACTTAGCCAGATCTGACAATCACATGTGAGCGCGTACTACCTATACACAAGAGTGCATTTCAATGTTGTGTGTGTTTTTGCCAGGAGGCTGAGACTTGACAAAGAAATTGTCAGAATCTCTCTTCTTCCCACCTCTTTTTCCCACAGTCGAGCCCATGTTTGAAATGCAGGATTTTTTTTTCGGCTGTTTAATGGGTTTTATTTTACAGCTGACAAAAGCAATCTAATGTTCTCAGTGATTTCATGTAATAAAATTGTAGCAAGCTTTTCATAATAGAAAAGAGTTATTGTTTTGGAATATACAGCATATTAGCATGTCATTTTCTGCCAACATAATCTGAAGCTGCATTATGCTCTGCTTCACTTGATGTCAATATATAATGTGTCCCCAATGGAAACTAGAGACCTAGAAAAATTGCAGTTCTGCTTTCCAAATTCCAGTGCTGCTGTGTTGTCGGTCTTGTAAGAAGAACAGCAGATTGTGAATGAGGAGATGAGTATGTGAGAACTGTCTGCTCAGATTTCTATTTGGCTGCACTGGTAGTTATAAACCCTAAAATCTCCTACACTGCTTTCGTAATTTAAGTCTGTCTGTCCTCTGTCTTGGTGCCTAAATTTCAGTTGTTTGCCACCACTGAATAAAATGTGTTAGCATTTTTCATAGTTCACCTGTCCTTGTGTAGGTGTTTGTTATGAGCCAGGAGTTGTTATGTATACTACTTCCCCTTCCTCCCTTTTTATAATAGGATTGCCAGAATGTAAAAAATCTGTTTTCAGTGTATATGGAACATATTAAACAGTTGCAACCTGAAAAGATTATGAAAAGGAAAATTTATGAGAAGAATAAGAATTGTTGCTTTGTAATGATGAGCTCTCTATGGAATAAGCAATTTGCAGTGACATCTAAGTGATGAAATAAGCAGTTTTTTCTGCATAAATATGTTTTAGAAAACTGTTAGTTATCTGTTCCTCCATTTGTTTTTTGGTTATGATGATTTTTTCCTTTTATCACAACCATATTCCTTTAAAAACTGTGTTCCATTGTCATCTGTTCTTCCTCTTGCAACAAGTTTAGAGCGAGCTGCAGTTTCAGTTATTTTACTGGTAGTGCTCATGTAGCTGAAAATATTGCAATAAAAATGAGAATTGAATGCTTTTGTTATTTGGAATGCTCCAGATAACAAAAATGGCTTTCTGATCTTTCGGTTGTATTCCTATTAGTAAGTTTTTGTTAATAAACAAAGCTTTGATAGAAACCTTAAAAACAAAAACAAAAAACATACATCTTGGAAAACTTAAGCTTTTTTTCGTAGCAATTCATCAGTGACAGAGTTGGCTAAACATTGGGGGAGAGACTTGAAGCAGAGGTGAAGAGAAAGTTGAGAGATAGAGGGGCAGAGAAAACCTGCATGCGGTCAGCTGCATCTGAGGTCACTTCCAGCATCAAACCAGAGTTTCTGGTTTCTGGAATTGCACAAGTTGGTTATGGCACTTTAATTATTGTCAGTGATGGTTTTCAATAGATGGTTGTGTTTTCTGATTGTTGTGTTGGTTTTTTTAGTGTTTTTCATTCATACGCCCATTTCAACAATCACTTTAGAATGTGGCCAGCATTTAGCCTCATTATTTTAATAAAAAATTATTAAGCCATTCCATGGCATATGAGTCTCATATCTATTAGATCCACAAAACGAAGTTAAAAAAAAAAAAAAAAAAAAAAAAAAGAGTTTCAGTGTCCAAACTCAGCATAGGTTTGAAGAATAGTGGACCAACGTGGATTTTCATCTGTGTAATAAGGTTTGATTATCTAAGGAAGGCGTTTGAGAGGAAAAAATACTCATTTTCTCTGAAATTACTTCAGGTGAATTGCTGTTAAGTGGAAAATCTTCACTGGTTTTTGCATCTATTTATTCTTTGTTTTTCCAGAACTGATGAGAAATAATGGGTCATCTGCCTTTTTAGTGCAGCTACTTTTCTACTTCCTTTTATCTTGTTTCTTAGTCTGATTTTGTGTTCCAATATTCTTAGTCTAACTTTGTGCTTCAATTTTTCTCCCCAAAACAGAAAAAGAGGCTCCTTGAAGAACTTGGAGAGGGCAAACTTCCATACCTGACCCCAGCCGATGCTGATTTCCATCATTTGGTAATGTATTTCTTTCAACTGTACTTGTTTTAAACTAAAGTGGCTGTTTAAGCTTTAGTGTAAGACACACTATAAATATTTTATATGATAGAAGTATCAACTGTTTTGGTGCTTCATGATGACTGGTAAAAATAACATACTTTCAGATGGTGTGAAATAACACCTCTAGAATCAAAATAGTCATGAATGAAAAATTCAAACTTCATTTGTTTCTAGGATTTTGACGTGAGCAGTTTTTCAAGCTCAATTTTGCTTACTTCCATATTGGAAGCTATGGGAATTTGTATTAATAATTACTGAAATAAAAATCTGTATTATAAGAGTAACTAAATGTCTTATTTATTTTCCCAAGGTGTGTAGCCATGCAATTCATGTAACAATTAATCACTGTTTCTTATGCTTCATGGAAATAAAGCTAACTTTGTCTTTCTTTTAATGTTTTTGCAACTTGTTATATTTATGATTTGACAAGATTTGGCAAAATAGGAAAAATATTTCTTGGCTTAGTTCTACTTTTAAACAATAAGTAATCCTTAATTATGGATTTTATGGATAAATTTATTTATCCATAATTTATGGATATTATAGAATGGTGAAAACTAAAATGCATGCTTCAAATGAAACCAAACAGAAGTGAAAACAGGCATCTTCAAATGAAAGTTTTGAGGATTACCATGAAATGAGTAGAAGAATATTCTGTATCTGCCTTGGATCTTTTTAGGTCAGCTAGAAACCATATGGCAGAAATTGTAAGTTAAATCAGATCAAATCCAAACACAGTAAGATAAAAAGCATAGGAAAGAATCTCCTTAATTTGATTATTAATTCTCCTTAAGTTGAACAGCTGTAGCGTTGCAGGAATGTCGCCCGCCTTGCATTGATGTATGGCTGTATGTGGTAGCAAACTCCTCCAAGGATGAATTTCTCTTTTGCAGGATGTCAATGCCAAGAAAAGTTTAGCACATTTAGCAATTCTTCTATTGGACTCTGGATTACAAGTCAGAACAAATTTGTCATAGGATGGCAGTTGTGATATTGAAAAGTTTGTTTATTTTCCTTACATTTCTACTTGATTTGAGTTCTAAGGTGCTAAGGAAAAGCATGGCTTTCTATAATCTTGGAGTGCTGACTGTAGTGAATGTAAGTTCTTGGTTGGGATCATTACCAGCTGTAAAAAGACTTGCAGACTTTCTGTTGTGGTGCACTTTTGTGGGAGTGGGAAAGGAAAGGTGACCAAGATCTTGTTAGAAAGAGTTTCCTTCTCTTTTCTGAAAAGAAGTTATTTCCAATCTTAAGTGTTCAGGAGGGCCTTTCTGCTTTAGAGACTCAAGCAGCCTGCTGTTCTCTTCTTGCTACTCCTGTAATATATTCCCTCCTGATGGCTTTTTATATCTGCTCTTGCCCATCATGTTTTTTTCCCCCATCTTTTACAAACGCAGTCTTACAGAGCTGACAGGAAAAGAGAAGCTATTGCTGAGGAATTTTTTAGTATTGAGTATTAGGAATTTATTTTCATCTCATTTTCTTCTACTTAAAAACAAAGAAATCTGTCTTACTCATGCCTTAGTGGAGTTCAGATTCGCTGCAGTTGCATTATACAGAATTATAGTTTGTGTAGTGTCTGTGTACATGAGGGACTTCTAAGTATATTTGATAAACATCATGACTTTCAAATTCTTTCTAAGTTGGGAATTGTTGCTTTCATCAAACATGCAGATTTTACAACTTCTGTGGTGGTAAAGAGTGGGTAAGAAGGGTAAGAGCTTGAAGTCAACATATTGGCAAAACAGAGTATCACATGTGATAAAGTTTCAGTTTTGGAGTCTGTCTTTTCAGGAGAGACCTGCCTTGCTTATGTAAGAATCTGCCCCTTCTAAAACAGAATGCTTTGAATGTGTTGGAAGGGTCAGTTGGATTGTAATTGAAAAGCTACTGTCTACTGACAGATATGGAAATGTACAGTCTGAACAGAGCTAAGCAGTTCCATCACTAGCAAAACTTCACTGGCATCTCTTCCAGTAGGTTTCATGGCTGATGAAATGTTTCAGAAATGGCCCCCAAACAATTGGTGGAGCAATGTAATATTTAAGAGTGCTTGTGAGCAAATAAGTCTGTATTTAAAAAAAAAAAAAAAAAGGCAATTTATGAATATGTGAAATACGAACTTATTTCATGAGGTATCCTTTCATTTATTAAGGGACCCTTGTTGCTGATTTCCACCTCTGTTGTCCCTTTGGTTTCCTCTGTATGGTGACTGATACGGAAGTCAGAATATAGCTACACAGGTATACTTGAAATAGTGTGTGACAGTCAGATGGAGAATCAAGCATCATGTGCCTTTTTTTGTCCTGTGGTTGCCAGTCACAAAACCACTTCTTTTTTTTTTTTTTTTTTTTTTTTTTTTCCTCCCAGGGAGCAGTGAATTGACCTTTAATACTTGCTGTCAGAGTTACAACATGCAGTACATGATTCCTCTCCCTTCCCCATCCCCCCAAAACAACGAGGTGTCCGGTATGAACCTAGCGTTCACCCTGTGCTCTGATCCCTTAATGCCTTCCTTATGTTAGACATAGCACAACGACTCGTTGGAGATTTAAAGAAGACCAAACTGTTTTCTTGTCATGTGTCGGAAATGTGTTTCCATTTCCTGACTTCTGAGATAGCAGTGTAGTGTTTCTTTAAGGTAGAATCTTCAGTGCAACATGTAGAATGTAATAATAAAGCAGTTCTTCAGCATGTAATCTTCAAACATCATCCAAAGGTAACGTGCTTCTGACTCGATAAACAGAAAGGTGCGGGAGCCGTTACCTCTGCAGGTTTTTTTTGGGGGTGGAATTCAATATTGTTACTTTGGTTAAAAAATAAAAAGTGGTGTGCTTCCTTTCTAGTACATGATTTCAGGCACTTAATTGCTGTTCATCAAATTGTTATTTTCCTGCTTCTCTAGTAGCTTGGAATTGTATGTGTTATTCATAGCAGCTGTGCAGTGTGTTTAGGGATACAATAAAAGATAGTAAAAATGATTTCTGTATGTCAAGGTAGTCAATATCATGTGATTGTTGGTTAATCTGAACTGAGTATATCGTATCTGCAGAATTATGAAACAATTGATGCAGTAATTTTATGTCACAACATGTAATATTGTTATGAAGTATGATTATGAAATAACTGCAATTCCCATCAACCTGTACCCACACATCTGACTGTAGCCTGTTCTGTAAATACATGAAATCTGCAGTTACTACCTTTGTCATTAAGGATTTTTTCCTTGTCCTGTTCAAATACTACAAACAAAAAGCACCGTCTGAAACAAGTTGAGTGGTTCATGACCTCTAAAGGATTTGTTCCAGGCTCTTGGCAATTCTTTCTCTAGTTTATTTTCAGTTCTTTTAGTGAAAGTTGGGGTCCAGTGTTCTGTGCTGCATGTTGTAGAAGGACCTTCAAATAAATATCTGGAAGCATTTTCAAGCTTTGGTATTTAGAGTTAAGCATGTAAATACTCTTGTCAGAAATTATTATTATCTAAAGATACTGTTATATCAAATTAACTTTTCCCCCTTTCTAGGAAACTACTTTTCAGAAACTATAAAAATGTGTGAAGAAAGGGAGTTAGCTTCTCTCTAAGAACTGACAAGCAGTGGTGTCAAGTTCCTCAGATGGGCAGAGATTTATATTTAATCATTACCGCTAAAATAGGCTTCCTTTTGCATTCACGTTCTTACTAGATCCATGGTCATATAAAGTCTTCTGTTAAATGTTGTGACTTAAGGGGATGATGCTGGTGTATAACTGCTTGCATGCAGTAGAAAATGTGCATACTGAGTGATTGGTTTGTATTTTTAAATGCACCTTTTGAAGTTTCTTTCCTGAAAGTCAGGCTTAGATCCCATTTAAAAGAAGAAAGTATTAGTGAAATGGTTTTGAGCTTGACTAGGAGCCCACAGGTGTATTGTAGACCAATATAATGCTTTTGTGTTAGTGGTTTTGTTTTGTTTAAAAGTGCTTTGAATGTAAACTATTGCATTGGAAAAATGTTTAGATCAGCTGTATGCATTTATGTGCTCTAGCCCTGTTCCCAGTGCCTTCAGGTTTCACCTTTCTTTATTTCTTTTCCCATAGCACCATCAGTATCTACTTTTCTCCCACAGCAGTGACTTAGTGAACAGTTCTGAGCTTCCAAAGTATTAATTGACACCCAATAGAGTCACATTGCAGCTTTTCCCTTACTAAGAGCAATAGTTTTTAAAATTTAGCATAAATTTTAATGAAAAATACAGTTAATGTTGTCTACTTAAGAACTTACTCTCTAGTGTGTGTGTTTTGCAAAACAATCGCAACTGTAGTTAAAGATGATTTACAGGCAGCCAATAAAAGCTGCAGTTATGTAATGCTTCCTTAGAAAGTCATATTAATGAAATAAAATTCCTCCCTGGAGTGGGAAGCGACGTTTTACATGCAAAGAAAGATGCTGCTGATTAGCAGTGCCATGCTTTGCTGGGAGTTGCTACGTACAAAACCTGCTGAATTCTGATCTCCAGGTGGTGTGGTCAGATGGAGATGTGAGAATGAAGGTTGTTGCTGGTGGGGGGATGAGAGTAAATAAGTTTGGAAATTTTTATAATCAAAAAAGAGCAGCTAGCTGGCATCTTGATGAATGTGACAGTAGAAAGGTTGTCAAGGATAGAATGGACTGCCAAGGAAGACTTCGAAAGAGGTGCAGTGCAGCAGAATGTTGTGGGTTTGTTGTTGGTTGTTTATTTATTTATTTATTTTTTTACACATTTTATTTCAATTTCTATTATTTTTAGTACATGGATAGTTTAGGAAATAATTTAGTGGGGAAATATTGGTTGTAGCTGGACAGTTGAACTGGGTGATCTTCAAAGTCTTTTCCAACCTTGGTAATCCTATGATAAAGTAACAAATTCTGGCATTTGACATCTATTTCTTTACTATATTCTAGACTCATGCTTGATAATTTGTCCATTTATCCCCACACATTCTTGAATATGCCAAGTACTTGTTTAAAAAAAAAAGAAGTAATTTTCTGTTGTTCTTGCTTTCTCCTTTAGCAGACGACAAGATATTCCAAGCTAATTTTCAGAAAGTCGGATACAGTACCTGAAGAGCTCCATCAAATGGTTCAAGAGGGCTTTTTGACCTTGCGGAAACACAATTGTTTTTTTCAAGATCTTGTAAGGATCAAAGGAAAAGATTTTTTTACGCCAGTGTCTCGTATATTAATTGGAAACCCAGGATGCACTTACAAGTACTTGAACACAAGATTATTTACAGTTCCTTGGCCTACTGAGGGTTGTGAAATTAAATATTGCAGTCCTCAAATACGTGATGCTTGTAAAGCATTAATCAAACTTAATGACTACTTGCATGTTGAAGCAGTCAAGGCATTACAAGGACAGAATCTGTTAGGCACCAAAGGTATCAAAGACACTGCTATAGTAGATAAGGAGCAAAATTTTGCTACTTCGCTTATTGAGAAAGGGTCTTTTTCAAAAGATCAAAGCAGTTGTTACGTACCAGAGGATGAGTACACAAGTCTAAATAACAGAACATCTTATAACTTGACTTTATTAAATTATATGGATCCACTACAAATGTCATACTTGAAACAAGAGCCTTATTTTGGAATGGGGAATATGGCAGTGAGTTGGCATCATGATGAGAATCTGGTTGAGAGGTCAACAGTTGCTGTGTACAGCTACAGCTGTGAAGGTGAGTGCTTCTCAGCTTTGCAAACGTAACACTAGAATTCAGACACTTGATTTGAATTTGTAAATGTTACTTTGGGTATCATTTTTCAGTTGACTTCCAGTACTTCCAAAAATCCTTTGTTTCCTTCAAAACGAGGAGAATTCACATCGATTTTTAGAGGCTTTGGCTAAAGACCATTATATAAAAGTAATAGCTTATATTTTTCATGTGCGATCTGTTGCTAATTTCTTCTTTTGTCTTGAAGTGATGGGTTGCTTTTCTTACTTAACATTCAGCTAAGATAACCATGTCTGTTTTCTTAGACATAAAATATCAGTCCGCCTAGCAAACTCAGTAAAAAAAAAAAAAAAAGATTCCCTGACCAGTCAATGTCAGATTCTACCTATTGCATCCAAGTAATGTAATTAGTCTACTTGATTTTCTAAGCATAAATAAACTGTATTTTAATAAGCCACTGTGGCACTTGAAACAATGAGGATCTGTAGAATCCCTTTGTATGAGGAAGCTGGACCTTTCAGAGCTTTACAGCTGGTACAGATTTGCTCTTCATGGAGGCAGAATCCCCAATCTGTTCAGAGTTTAAACAGCAGGAGTCCTGGGAGCTGAGTGATCTTATGGCATCCAGGTAGCTCTTTGACTGCTCAGAGACTCACGACTTGGTTTGTGTGGTTTTCTTTTTACTTCCCTTTGCATTTTGGCATCATTTGTTATGTGGTTATTTCATGAAGTGCTATTAAAGCATGTAATACTATAGATGAAATAACTTCACTTGCTTGTTCATTTGTTCACTTTTTGATGCCATAGTGAAAGCATAATGTTGGAAACTTTATTCAGTGTTATTTAAAGTAGAAACTCTTTTTGATGTGCAAGTGAAGAAATCTGAGAGTCAGCACAAAGATGATGGAACAAGCTGATATTGTAATTAGCATCACTGTTTCTTTTATTGTTTCAAGTGTCAAACTATCGTGGCCACTTTGCGTGAAGTATGTTTTAGAGCAGCAAAGTAAGATAAATGTTTTGCTGAATGCTCATCTAAATAGTAGTTCCAAATTTCGATCCATTTAGGATTTATAGTAGTACATTAATTTACATACATCACATGGGAATGTTGAGGTTAAAAACATGTTCAGGATTTCAAGATAGTAAGCTAATAACCGATTCTTGTTTCCTGCTCTATTTATAAGAGTGAATTGCAATCCAAATACTGGTAGAAAAAGAGTCTTTTCAAAAACTGAATTTTATACATGAACGTATTCTGATGAATATCTCTTGCTCCTGTCCACATAAGTTTTGTTGAGCTTTATTGCTCAGCAGAGCATTAGCTGGTGCTAAAAATGTCTTTTGAAGTAGAGGTGTTTCAGATACCAACTCAACAGAGATGGAGAGTAACCAAGTCACTGCAAACATCCATCATTTTCTCACCTGAATTTCCCAGGAACTAAATTTGAGGTTAGAGGTGTAATTTTCTCTGGATGCTTCGTTGTGTCTTGTTTGGCTTCTTTCTGTAGGAAGTAAAACAAATAAATGAAACAGCTTTGTTAGCTGGCAAGGCAATGTTGAAAAGCTTAGCAGAGCTGAAGTCAGTTCTATTGATGGGTGATCCAGAAGGAGCTCTCAGGCTTGTTCCTATCACTGAACCAGATGACTATTACTTTGCTGCAGGAATTGGGAATAAAAATAATTCATATTTACTACTGATGTCGCTCCCTCACTGGGTTTCAAAAATAAGGTATTCTGAACTTGTGGAAGTTGTTTTGAATCAGAATAAATCTGTATTTGTAGTTGACAAATAATCTTAGCTATGCTTTGCTTAATGGATAAAAGTCATGGAGTAGTGTTTTGTACAGGATGAGAACAACGATATTAAATGGCTTCTAATGTCGATAGTATAGTAGACATATTGCTTGTTGAAAGAATAGAAATGGTGCATAGAGAAATGTTACCTTGATATATTTAGACACAACATTCAAGGTGGAAAACCGATACGAGCAATGTCAACAAATATTCCAATCCTTGTTTTTTGTGAATGTCAGTTGCGAGAGAAAGCAAGCGTTATGGATATAGATATATAGATTATTAGTGCCTAACTAACCTCTTCTGTTGTGGCATTTCAGTAGTAACGCAGATGAAATATCTCTGGGTAGAAATTCATTCTTTCCTGACAGCTACTGAGAAACAGAGTATGGTCTGCTTTTTTTACTTAACTTGTACATGCATGTGAAAACTGCTGTGGAAGACTGTAATAATT
The DNA here is from genome assembly GCF_019238085.1 of Lagopus leucura. Taxonomy (NCBI): domain Eukaryota; kingdom Metazoa; phylum Chordata; class Aves; order Galliformes; family Phasianidae; genus Lagopus; species Lagopus leucura. Next base: position 12,716,436 of record NW_024962271.1, read on the forward strand.
CTGATGTTTATTTCATTAAACCTTGAAAACGTGCCCAAATACTTCTAAACTCAGGAAAAAAAATCTGTAATGAATTATTATTTTTTTCTATATTTATTTAATAATGGTCAGTTGGATTTAATGGCTATACTGGATGTTTACATCCTTGTTTTAGTAATATGTTGGCAGTGATTCCATCCTCTCAGAAATAATGTTTGATTTGAAGTTATATTTAGAATATGGTCTGAGAGCGAACATTTAGGTTTCAGACTGCCAAAGACTTCTTGGAGATTTTGATACCAAATAGCAAAGAAGCGTTTCAGGGCTACTTTTACTTTCTTCTGCTGACGAACCATAACCAAACAAGATCCGGGCAAACACAAATTTCTTTTTGTTCTAGACCTAAATAAGACCCAAAACTGGCAGGATCAGGTCTTAGAGCTGCAGACTCTCCAAAATTGGAGCTGTCTACCTAAAGCCTAGTGATGTGGCCGATTTTATTCAACTACATTCTCTTTCATGGTTCTATCCTTAGTGACAGGTTTGAGCTATTATGTTGTGGCAAGCTTGTTACCCAGTTGCACTATTTTGGAGTACAAATATAAAGGTTTCTTGCAGGCCAAATTCTATAACCATTAACAGAGTTCAAATCTGCAGATAGTTTAATCTTATTTCCTCATTAATTGCTGCTGCGTTGGACCATTTCTGTACAGTTTACTCCAGAATAAATGGATGTTCCTAATGTGCTATGTAGATGTAAGGTCCACATGATTTATTCTCATGTACCTAAGGTTTAGATGCATTCAAATGTTTTCACTTACATATGAACTGTTAACTTCTGTACTGCATTCAGTCATGCCCAAGGGATGACAGAATTTTATAAAAATTTCACGTTATGTAAAAGTTTGTCAGTGCTACCTGGAGTTACACCACAAGTGTTAAGATGGGCTTTTTTTTTTTTTTTTTCCACTTCTCAAATAGTTTGCATTTTAAAGCTAGTAGCAGCTTGCTTCCATTTGTTACCAAAATAGCATGGTAGGAGCAATCAGTTTCAATTGCTGCTGATAATTATAAGGTGCAATAATTGAGAATACAGAGAAAAGGAGACTGTGAGCTACATTTGAACTCTGTACTTAAGCAATAAAAAATTTATCAAACTGCAAAAAATAAGTCATTTTAACGAGCACATTCCAAAGGTGCTGGATTTATGAGGAGACCCCAGGAAACTTTCATTGAAATTGCTGTCTCTGATTGTAGTTCTATATTTTATTGGTGCCATATTGTGAACAGTGCCGCTGCCAAAGTGAATGGGAAAGCAGCATAACAGAGAGTTAACCCAGAAAGGTTACCTCTTTTTATAATATCCATGATGTATTGCATTAAAAATGCCTCGAAAGCCATCTTATTTGCAGTTTTCAGAAAACTTTTTTTTTCTTTTAAATTGTTACAGTTTATCCAAATGGGTCAGAAAATATGAAAGCCCCTCAAAGACTTTAGTATTGATTTTTCTGAGTGTTTGCTCACTCTTGTTTTCTCATTTGTGTGTTCCCTGATAGAAGGGCCTAGAGCTGCTCCTGAGCCAGAGCTGCAGCCAAAGGAGAGCAGCAGCAGTCAAGAGGAGATATAGGGAATGGGTTTTACAGTAGGAGTTTCAGCTGAGGTCTGAAGATCAGCTTTTTGAGATGTTTTGGCTCTCTGCTTCCTGCTTCTAAGCAATACTTAATTGACACAGGAAGACAATTTATTAATTATTAAAGGTTATCTCCAGCTAAACAAACATTGCAGTAACAATGTGAGAGGAATGACTTGAATGTTTTGGAAGTGAGAGTTCAAGGTCACTATATCTGCACGTGATATAGTCAGATGATAAATCTGTGTCATGGTATTTTTCTAGAATTAAATGAATACTTATGTTGTAGAAAATCTTATACAAAAGCGCATTTGCAATGGGCAGTGAAAGAGGCACATGAACTGCTGCTAACTAACAAGCAGTAATTATGCATTCTGCATTGTTGATGACTTCTAACAGTTGACTGCCAATCTGTGCCAGCTGCTTATTAAAACTTCATCCTCCCTCTGTCAAAATGCTCTGTTACATTAGCCATAAAAGTGTTACACCATGGCTCCCAAATACCTTGTTATAAATGCTGGCTGTATCTTTCAATTTGTACTGTGGTGAAGTAAGCTTCTGAAAATAGTTCTGAGGGATTAAGCTCTAAATAGTATTTTTATGCAGTGGATTATTTTTTCCCCAAGCTCTACATGTTCGTGTTACTTAATGATAAGAAAAGTGTTGTGACTAATGCATTGAAGTTTCATGGCTCTTCCACGTTATCTGTCATGTTTGACTAATAAATTTGAGAAAAGAATGACAGATAAGATTCCTAGGTTATTTCGTGAACCTCGTTGGTCGGGATGCAGTGTTTTGTGCATGTAGTGGAAGTGCTAAGTCAAGCTTGAAGTAGTGGTTGAGCACCTGGTGGGAAGGCAGGACCAACCCAGGGGTGCTCAGGTGCAAGCAATGTTCCTGATTGGAAGGGGTGGAGCCAGGACCCACCTCTTCCCAGACCTCATTTAAGGGTTGGCAGTGGAGGCAGCAGGTCTTTCTGGAGATTTCTGCCTACTTGAGGCCTTCCAAAGGTAATCAGCTTCTTTCCTTTGTTTCTGTGTCCCTGGCTGTTGCGTTTGAGCAGATCTTCGCTTGCTGTAGCCTTGGACGTTGCTGCTATGCTGTCATTGCTGCACTTCCCATTGCATTACAGCATTATACGTGCACGTTATTTCACTTTGCTTCAGTGTATGATTTAGTGAAATTACAAATATATAAACAAACCTGCAATTTGACTTGAAATTATTTTTAGAAGTCAGCTGTTCTTATGTCAGTGATCCACCTCTTTCATCTTTTTCTTTGCTTGTAGCTCAAGTAATTAATGAGAAAAGCTGGTATTTGTAGATCTCTCATTATGCGTATTGATAGTGTCAGAAAAACTTAGGTCCTTTGTGGACTTTGGTTTGACTTTTACTTTGTAGTTAACATGAAATTTTCATCGTAGTAAAATTACTTGCAAGAAATTCTTAATCTTTTATGATATTTTAGTACTTTTTTTTTTTTTAATCTTGGAGAGGTTGCTTACACCAGATGGAGATTGTGGAAAATTTAAGCCTATTCAGTCTGTACCAATGTGGATTATCATTAAGTGTGTATTGTTAGACCAGGTATTGTATTTTATGGTTGTCATCTTGTCTTATTATTTTTATGTTCCTTTTTTCCCCTCGTCTCTCTTTAAAGATTCATCAGCTGAAGAAACGAGTGATTGGAACCTGAAGGGAAGAGACCCAGCTGTTTGGCACGTAGGCTTGAAGGTAGCATGGGACATAGAGACACCTGGATTAGCAATACCACTTCACCAAGGCGACTTCTACTTGATGCTTGGTAATTTTCAAGGGCTGGGAAGTTGAATGTTCTGTTGAAAACACAGAAGCTGGTAAACTTTCCCTCCTTTCTTTCAGTTAGTAGTCCTCCTAATTTAGCAGAACAGATCTGCCTTGAATATAAGGCAAACTCCTCCTATTCTGACCAATTCCAATTCTTTTTCAGGAACTTTCTCTTACTGTGTTTCTTTTGCTTCAGTGAAAAACAAAAACAAAAAATTGAGTGCTTTTTCCCTGTCTGTTGTATAGTTGGAGTTGATAGTTCAGGTCAGATTGTAAAACATAAGTAGGATTTCTTCAGATTTTGTGAGAACTTGAGCTGTCCCTGTTCAATTCTTAGATTTGTAGATGCCAGTTTTTGTTGTTCTTAATGCAGTTTTACTCAGTAGCTCTTAAGAAATTTGTCTGCCTTGTTTAACAAAAAAAAAAAAATCCTGTTCATGAGGTTTGGGTTATGATTTGGCTACATACTACACAAACAATGACTGCAGCAGTGATAGTTTGGTTCCATGATTCCTGAGATATCCACTGTACTTGTCTGTGGATGTTTTATTGGTCGCCTATTTTAGACATGAAGACACGACATTCCCTTCGTTCGGCTGCACTTTTCAATGTGTGTATTTGAACATATCCATTTCCTGCTGGTGGGATTAAACTAAGATCATAATGAACAAAACTGACATACTTTAAGAGTGAGACTCAATGTCTCATGTTCAGAGGATTGGAAAAAAAAAAAAGCAATTAAACTGAGCTCGTTTACTTGAAGCTGAGCTCAAACACAGAGGTTTTCTGGGTAAGTTGAGGACTTTGGTTGACACTTGTTGGCACAAAACTATTATTTTCTCTTTTGGCTTGTGTTTTTCTTGTGTTTTTGTTTGAACAAATTGAATCATAACTCACAGAATCAAAAATATGAACCAACTCTGACATGGTTGTGTTTGCCTGCAAAGCCAACCCACTAAACAGGCGCCTTAGAAGGAGGAGAAGCGTTTTGTTCCCTGTTTGTGTCTTGGGAAGTAGATACACAGGGCTCCCTTAGGATGGTGTATCACATAGCCAACTTATTGGGCTGAACAGTTTTCTTCATTTTACCTTCTGGCCTCTCAACAACTACGAACAAAGTTTAATATATGCAATATCCTTGTCATCTTAAACAGTACTGTTTTTTATAGTTTCCTCATCAAATCATGTGCATCATTGTCAATGAAGAGTCTGTGTAAAAACTGGGATGCTTGTCTGAAGTGCATTCTGGGATGCCTCCCTTAAGTCTTAAGGGATGCCTTCATAAGTGCATTCATACATGAACAGAAAAAGTGTTATGATGTGAGCTTCTTTGATACAGTGGTGTAGATGTGCAGGTGTGCCTCCCCTTTTGTGTTTGGGAAGATATATGGGGCAATAGCATGGAAGAAGACAGGCATTTCTTATATGAAAGTGTAGTTTAGATGGCAGATAAACTTTCCTAGAAAGGCAGTTATGAATCTGCTCAATTCTGGTTCAAGCATCAAGTAAAACTTTCATCTCATCTTAACTGACTGGAAAGTTTGTGCTTAATCAGCTTTGCTGGGCAGCAGATTCAGAAGGAAAGTAATAAAGCAAGGAGTCTGACCACTATTTGTATTGCACTGTATTGTGAATTATAGTCGACTGAGTTACCAGACCATAAGGATATTTCTCATGCTTGATGGAATGTATGTACTGTAACTACAGTCTTGGGAATGCTGCATGAAGGTTGGCTCAGAAAATTAGTTTATGTAACAGAAAACATGATTATCATGTTCAGATGGAAACAAAGGTTGTGTTAAACATTCTTCAGAAGATAATGTGTAAATCACTTTCTTACTAATGCTTCGCAGAGAACTACGGTTAGCTCTGTAGACCAGGTGTTAAATGGTCTCTCATGCCTTCGTGTTTTTCTCTATTACTTAAATAATACATATAGGTAGATGTATTTGAGTGTTTCTAATTGGCAGTCGTCTGCCAGTATTCTCAAACTTCTGTTAAGTTTCAGTGTATGTTTTAACTGCCTTTATCATGTTCTGTTGCTTGAGGTGAGAGGCGGACAAGATTGGTGGATGTATACAGTTCTAGTTTTTTTTTATACCATACTGGTTTTGTTAACCAACTTCTCAGGGGAGACATCTTGAGGATACGTCTAAAGGATAAAACATGATTTTTTTTCTAAGAGGTAGCTTGACAGTAGAGAACACAAGTCTAGCTTAATTTATCTAGTCCCTTTAAACATCAGGCCTTCCAAAACGTCATTTCAGTAAGTGTAATCATCTTGCTGGCATTTTATTAAAAGCAGTGGAAGCAGCCTGCAAAGTAGAGAATGTAGTATTATGATGAGTGTTGCACCTCAGGGTATCAGCTGGCAGCATCTGTTGATGTAGAAGGGACCAACTGGTAGGACTGTGCTCTTTCTTATGGGCTTTGATTCATCCAACTGGAGTGACTAACTTGCAAGCACTGCAGGTCTGTTATTTCAATTTCTGAAATGGTGTAGTGCTTACTTCTTTATGTTGGAATTGTAAAATATTGATGCGTCAAATTCAGTATGCTGCTTGTAACTGAAGTCAGGTTCTAATAATTCCTGAACCTATAGTATCTCAACTGTTTCCTAATTTTGTCTTAATCTAATGTATGGAAACATGGTAACTTAACGATTCTTTGAGAAGAGTGCAAATACAGAAATTAGTGAATCCTAATCTGTGGGTATTTCATAGTACTATAAAGGATATTGAAATTTGTTTTTGCATTTCTGGTAGACATTTAGGAGTTTTGCTTGTTCCCTTCTTCAATACCTCCCCTATTCTGGGAGGGATTTAAATAAAATGCAGTCTTAAAATTTACGCCTTCGTTCTCAGCATTCCTCTTCAGTTTAAATAATAAGCCATAATACATGTTGGTACTAACCATAAGGTGATCAAATCCATGCATTTGAAGGTATTACAATAGTATTAATGTATTTTACTTAATCACAATGAAACAAAATGCATAATTATTCAGTAACTCGGGCTTTTTTTGAGGTTACCCTTTCTTGATACGAAAAGATTTGCTGAAGGTCTGCAAGTCTACTGCCTAAAAAACCTCAAATCTGAACTTTATATCACTCACAAAACGGAAACACTTTAGCCCAATTTAGAATAATATATTGGTCTGCAGAGGAAGTGCATACTGAACCCTGCTGTCTCAAGTACACAGTCAAGGGGTGTCTAATATGAAACGTGTTGGGTGCATGCAATAAATCCAAAACGTGTGGAGGTGAGCAAAGGGCCCCATCTGCTCTGCCCTAGAGCATGCTTAAGTAGGGTTGTCATGGTCTTAGTATTAAATTGGAATCTTTCCCCTAATCTTTGACTTAGACACAACCAGATTGGCAAGCAGATTTACAATTTTCACTAATTTTCCTACCATGACTTCAAAACGTATTTAACAAAAATACACTCTGGACTTTTTCAAAGGGAGAAGATTTACTTTTCTGCAGCTGTTTCCCATAGATCAAGCTCTTGCTTGAAGGTTAGGGTTTTAGAAACAGCATGAAGATGAATTTGGAATCTTATACCCCTCCCCACCCACTAGCAGATTATAGTCGAAGGAGCATCAAAAAATTATTTTCATAACCATCTAGAAGTTGGGTGCACACATTTCAGAGGTTGGCTTGTGGTTAGAGATAAGTATTAAATGGAAACACTTCCACGTGTATATAATAGCTCATTAAACTATTTCTAGGTATTTAATCTGCTTCTATTTCCACAAACTAACTTGAACCCTTTTTGCTCCCTAGCATCTTGAATGTGTTGGAGTTTTTTTAACCCCATGGTTTTCTCTTGACTCCACGTTTAATCCAAATGCTATATTCCTTGATAATTAAGGCTTCGAACCCCAGAAACTTGTTGTTACTGAACTTTGATCATGAAGTTTGGCAAATTCCAGACATCTTAATTTAGTTCAGCCTCTCAATTCATTTGGTGTTTTGTTTGTGCACGCTTTCTCGTTTAAAAATTAAAAATATTTCTTAATTAGGGCCAGATCATCCTTCTAGCTTTCTGATAGGAAAGACAAGTGCTGCAAGACAGACTCGATTGACCTGTAACTTTTTGTGGAAGGAGACATAGCCTTTCTGGTATTTTCTGCTGACATACGGTAAAATTAGCTTGACTTGGTTTTCTGTTGTTGAAGCATCACTAGGAGATGGGTGAAAGAAGAGTTGGTTTCTATCATCTCTTCTCAGTCACTGTAACTGAGTCCAAGACGGAGTCCCTTATGTCCAAGAGTACCACCTGATTTGTGAGCCTGAGTAGTCATAGGTGTATTAAAATCATTTAGTGTTCCTAAAGTCAGAAGAAGTTGGTAAAATGGTACGTGTGTAACTTCTTCCTGGCAGTTACTGCTATCTTTTTTAGTATGGATTTGCAAGTCATCAGCCAACCTGAGTGCTGTTATGTGTGTAGTTGCGTAGAAATTGAATTGAGAAGAATTGTAAATAATGGGAAAATGATCTTGTTTGGAAGTTGCACTACAGCATAGTAAAACAAACAAAAAAAGGCAATAAGAATTCACTTACGCAATGTAGTTACAGAAATGAATAGCATGAGTTAATTTCACCTGTATTTGTAGGTACTTGGGATGAGTGGAATATCCAGGCTTTGGCCTGTGCTTTAAACCCACTGTACATTTTACCTGCTTTGTGAAATTAAGAGGAATGTCCAAATGCAAGAATTCTTCCTGAACTTTTTAAGAAGTTAATAAAGACAATGTAAACTGCTGTTGCTGTTCAGAGCATTTTATGAAGTGTGGTTTGTGCCTTCCTGAGAAGTTCTTCAGCTAGAGGAGCTGCATTTTTGGCTTTTATTTAATGTTCCCTTCAGTAAGGATCAGCTTCAAATTTATTTCTTTTTATTTTGCAGTTTGTTACTTAAGACAGTGATGTACAGTATGCAGTCATTATTTTTGTGAGTGATTTGACTCATCATTCTACCGATGCTCAGCCAGTTAAGTAGCAGAATTTAAATATTCATGCATGTATGTGCATGCATACATCATACATAATCTTTTTAGTTTGCTCTTTTGAAAGAGGCTGTACAGGAGCAGGGATAATGTCTTCATGCCTGTCATGCTTTATTTGAATAAGTCTGAACTCTTGCACTTTTCCATGCAAACTCTAGGAAGTTTCTTTTCCTTAGTGTTTTTTTTTCCATGCCAGTTACAACTGCACATGTCTTGCATGGATCAATGTATTAAAGCACCACGTACCTTAAACCTTTTTGTTTGCAGATATGAGGAATAAGGTTCTATAACAAATAAAAAATCCTTTGCGTGCCCGTGTTTTATACAAGTTACGTTATCTGAAGTTTCTGTAGTTGGTGATTCTGTGAAAAAGAGTTGTATGCATTTGCAAGTAATCGGATAATCTACTAAACAGCCTTGTGTCTTTTTGGTGTTACATCTGAAAAGTCAAAATCCTTTTGCACCTGACCTCTAAATCATTTAAACAGGTTTCAGGTTGATAACTGTTTTCCAAAGTGGCTTTGGCCACCTGTATACAATCACACTTGTGATTAATTTTTTTTAATAAATCTCACCCAGATTTGTCTCAGTAGTCCTATACTGCGATCTGACCATAAGGTAGCAGATGATTCATTGGGAAGTGTGGGCCAGAAGGTGCTGGAAGTAAGAAAATAAAAAAATCCCTTTACAAGAAATACAGATTTTGCCATATGCACTTGTGCAGTAGATGGTGGTGGTTTCTTTGATTCCTGGGCACTTCAAATATAAAACTGAGTTTATTTTTCTGGCACTTGAACATTGGGTATCTGTTACTGAGTTTTGTTACTTTAACACAAATGAAACTTTAGAATATTGTTAGTAAGAACTGATTTGAAGTTAGCATTCACATAATGGAATTCATATATGTTTTAAGAGTTTTTTGATAAACATTGAAACGAGATCTCAATGCCAGAATCCACTGGAATTTGTAGGGAGATAAGGACCTAATGTCTGAAGGCAGAAGAGATGCCATACAGGCTCTTATCTAACCACAAATGTGGGAGAACTGAAGATAAATAACTTGCCTGCATGCAGCTTTCAGAGCAGGAGGGATGCAGAGCAGTACTGACTCCAAGTTAACTTGTTTATGGATTTATTAATCTGTACTAACTTATGTAAGTGTAACTCAGGACTTAATTTACAGCACTTGTCCATATATTCTCCTGAGCCTCTTGTTGAGTTTAGAGGGCCACATAATTTTAACACTGAAACTGAATTTAAAGCACTTCGTGAATGATGCTCAACATAACACTGAACGTTGCTTCTAGATGTAGACCGAAGTTCTTCAGGGCAGTGTATTTCCTCTAATATGTGCTATTTTCTCAGAATTTGAGCTTTCGGTAGCTAGAATAATTTCAACGGAAGTCAAACCAAGTAGATTCTGTCTGCAGTGGTTTTCAGAGCACAGTGATTGGGCTGTTTTCTGGCCAGCTTGCCCACTGTAGTCTTTGGCAACCCCTGTCCAGCTACAAGAAAGCCTCAATAAAATGTCAGGTTGTTACAGCAAGTTGCACTTTCTGGTGTTCCCAGTTTTTTTGTTCTGAGCTGTGAATCTCAGAAGAAAAAAAAAAAGATAAAACAACATGTCTTTTGTCTTGTGTTCCATCCTTTTTGTCCTTTTTCTTTACTATTTTTCCCCCCCTTTTTTTTTCCCCCCACAAGGAATGTTTTATTGTTCAATTTTGAGAAAAAGAGGTTGCAGTTTCCAAGTAATCTTTCATTTTTCATGCCTATAAGGGCTGGGAAAAACACCACCTCTAAACTAGAGAAACTGGGAGAAAGCAACTGTATGAGAGTTGTTTGTAGCACTAGAACAGTGAATAGCTATGCTCTGCTAAGCACCAGAGCTCTACAAAGATTCTACAGACTGAATTCTTCATTTCTATCTGTAAATGCTTAGTGTAGTGTCTTTTATCCTGGCTGCGTATCAGTTAGTTTCTCTGAGTACATATATAATTTTTCCTGTACTCAAGGTTTCCTAATCTTTCCCCAGATGATCTCAACATGACACATCAGCACTGTGTTCTGGCTGGCTTTTCACCTCGGTTCAGCTCCACTCACCGAGTGGCAGATGTGAGTATGAAGTGTGGTTTTCTACTTGGTCATTTGTCAAACTAATGCTCCAGGACTGTAAGCGTAGCATCGTCTTGCATCTGCCTTACCCAGAACTGCATTGGATTACATTTAATCAGACTGTTTCCTTGAACCACCGTTATTTGTTTATTGTTGGATTGAGGTATGGTTGTTTCTGTTATTAGTAGTTTACCTAAGTTTACAGTCATTCATGTAAGATGTGAATTAGGGATGTGCTACACCCCACCTCATGGATTGCTTAAAAAAGTAGAAACAACTATTTTTACCTGAATTTTTTTGTTTATGTCCCACTCCTAGCTGGCAGGTGTTATTTATGATGAGGTAGAAATGCTCAGTACTCACATCACCGATATCCACAGGCTAAAATAGCCTTTAGAAGAGCAGGAGGACTAAGATGAGTCGTGAGTATGCTTTAAGCTGCATCCTTCTGCATTTTGCGTGTTCTGGGATGGAAGAAGCAGGGAGATGATAAAGTGAGCCCCTTCAGCCAGTCATTCTGGGTAGCAAGACTTTGGCATTGAACTCAAGTGTAAAGATGCCTTTGATTACTAGACCTCCCCATTCCTTCTCCTGTCCATAGTTCTAGCAAAAGTTTTCTTTATGTGGTATTTAAATGGCAATGTATACAGAAATAAAATGATAGACTGCATTGTAAAAAGATATTAAAATTAAAGCGTATTAAAAAATTGCTGCTTTATTTTTTGAGCAAACCAAAAGGTAACTGAAGCAAGAGTGATACGTGTATCCATATACATTTTTTTCTTCCTAGTTTGTATAATAGTAGAAAAGCGATATCATCAGACATTGGCAAATACAATAAAAGTGTAATAAAAAAAGCCTTTATTTCCCAAATTATACTCTGCTTACTTGAAGTGGACTTTGGCATAAAGCAGTAATGCTCTGTGCAGTTTAAAAATCGATAGTTATGAATATTATCTTATTTTAAGAGTATTCTGACCTACAGCTTCTGTCTGTTATTTTGCAAGAAAATGCATATTTTCAATTTTAAAACTTCTCTATTAAGTGATTGTACTCTGTTTTTGTAAACTATTGTGGTCTCAACCTATGTATAGTTTTTTGAAAGGAATTTTAAGTATTTTCTTCTAGTTTATTGAAAGAAATTAAGTAAAAACAAAAGCAGCATAATTGCAGATCTGTTCTGTTCATGTTACCAACATCTTCTAAACAGACAGCATTCTCAGACTGAATATGAAATTCTGTTTAAGTTTTACTGGGAGCCTGTACAGCTACACACGTGCAACTGATGGAAAATGCAACCATATTTTTATCTGCCATAATTATAAAGTAAATTGAAAATTAGTCGTATTCTTTCTCCAATCTATGGTTACTGATTGGTTATGTTGAGCAGTCTTTTGCGTAGTTTATTCTAACAACGCTATAAACAAACCAGTGGGCATTAAGCTTTTGTTTAAAAGATCATAAAATGCAGTTACAGAAATGCAACCCTTCTGCTCCTTCACTTTCTTTCAGAACTAAATGGTTCAGTATTGCTTCAGTTCAGTAACATCTGTGTTCTGACATGGCTCAATATCTGTTCTTATTCTGTTTAGTGTTCAAGAGGAACGCTGGAATACATATTTGGACAGTGTGAACTGGCACTCCAGAATTTACACACTGATTCTAATTCAATGGCTTTATCTCTGAAATCAGTGGAAACTGCAGTTGTAAAGCAAGTGGAAGAAATACATAATGAGGTGAGAAGACGTGCATTGGAAATGCTGCTGCTGGGTTCTGAGAGGTGCAGTCTGGTGCTGTGTTCAACAGCTCACAAAGCGTGGTGCTGCATAAGTTCATAATGTGCTTTTTATGATTTATTAATTTTTTACAGCCATGAGGAGTAACTCAGATCTGATACTTTCATTGCCATGAAGTTTTCTTTTTTGACTTTTTAAGATCCCTCTGCTGGTAGAGGTAAGGAGCAGTTGGTAGGGTTGGTTTCATTGTGCCAAGTCTACCAAATCATTGCGTGGTGGACAAACCAAATTGCTGGGAGAGGTGTGAGGGGCGGGGGGAATGGAAAGAAAAATGCATGTAAGATGTTTTTAATTGCTTGTCAGATATTAAGGTAGCTGCCATTATTTTTTTTTTTTACTGAATGGCAGGTGTGAGATGATTGTGAATGTCTGCTTTAAGGTGCATCCTGAAGAAAATGTAATGGAAATAATTGTAACATATTGACATATCAAGTCATTCTGTGCTATAAAACGTACAAGGGTAACAGTGCACTTCTGTAGAAGTTTGAACCTGACAGTGTTTCATGGTTTGAAGTCTTAGCAAGCATGTTCATTTTAAAACCTCTGTTTGGGGAGACAGTAGAGGTTATTTCTTTCTTCTGAAAGTAGGCAGTATCATGAGTGCAACTTTGCTTTTTCTATGTTAATGACAGCAACATGACACAGTAGGTGGGTCTTCTCATGGTGGTGACATTTCCAAAGCTGGTTAGTTACTTTTTTTTATTTAAAGAAGACATAGGCAAGGCTATGTGGTAGGAGTTTGAAGTGACATTGTATAGTTGGTCTGGCGAGTTCTACCTGAAACAAAACTTTGAGCTTTTCTTAACTAAAGCACTGATAATCTCTTCAAAAGCAGCAATAGAAAGCAAAACACGAATCTGAGTCAGTTTTTCTGAAGTATCAATTACAGCATTTCTATATTCAAACATTTTGAAGGAGCTAATCTTTACTACTACTAAAATAAGTATGCTCAGCGTTGTATTAGAACATGTGTAGTACTGAAATAATTTTGACTGGAATGAGATGTTTTTGTAAAGGGTTTAAATTATCTGCTGAGGAATGTAATACCGTGCATTGCTACTGAAACTTGGTAGAACGTATTTTTATTTGTTCAAAACTGGTAAAGATTTGCACCCTTGACTTTTAGCAGAACAGCTCTTAGAGCTATTTAAAGAAGTCTCATGTATGCAGGGCTTTACAAAACATTAATCAGGCTCAGTCCATAAAACTATACGCATATGTGGTTTGCACAGCTAGGGCCACAAGCACAGCTGGTGTAAATTTGCATGGGTCCTTTCACATCAAAGCTCTGTGCCGTTTACATCAGGTGAGAGACTAGCCCCTGGTGTTTGCAGTCACCTGAATAATTTTGCTGTGTGACATACAGGGATGTTTCCTGTTACGCATATGGGATATACTGTAAGAGAAATCATTGTTTAACTTGTACATATTGTGCAGTTAATCTTAGTAGTCACATACGATCTATATTGCCTTTGAAAAGAAAACCCACTTGCCTTTTTTTTATTTCCTAAGGTCACCTCTTCACTTGAAGTACAAATTTCATATGTTGAAATACAATTTAAATTTCATTTATTAGCTGAGCAAGTAGACAAAGTTTGCTGTTGCTCACCATTGTGTTAAATACATCTTCAAACATCACTGAGGGGAAAACATACAGATCTGTGAGGCTAATGCAGGTTTTGCATATGAAAACTTCCTGCATTCTTTTCTTACTGTATGATAAATCTTTGTATTTTTAGGCACATTATTGAGGTTTTAGTCTCATGTTGCATATGAAGAACAAGAGCATGTTTTCTTCCTTTAAAGAATTAAACTGGTTAACTACTGATGAAAATGAGTCTTTCATCTGATAATTGTGATGATGACCAAGTGATTTGGTCACTTTTTTCTTTGCCCTTTTAGTTATCTGTTATTTTAAGTACAAAAAAAGAAAAAAAGTAACTAAAGTAGCTAAAGCCACATACAGAATTGATGAGGAACTGTCACCCAGTTTTGCCTTTGAATTTCTGTTTTGGTATGCAGCTTATCTACCTTTGGACCAGAGATCATGGGCCTGAAATTGAGTAGTGTTTATTTCCCTAGAGTAGGTGATACAGTTGCATTCTACTTACAAATGTCTTAACTGAAGCTCCTCACATGTTTTAATTCAGAGAGAAAGTGCCTAACAGCACATCTGAAAGAGTGAGATGTGATTCTGTGCCTTCACTTTTGTATTTCTGGACAGGAAAATGGACTTGCTATGCTGAAAAAAGGGAATTAGAACTGAAGATATGGAGTAGAGGTGTAGTTTTAGTATTTCTATTTTTGTGGTGAGTAGGGAGACCTCTAAAAGAGTAGAGTTGAGCATCTGGGGAATGTCTTTTCTGATTGCTTGTTTTCCCGGAGTTCACTTGTTGGAGACCTGTCTTGGATACAGGTGATGTTAGGGATGAAGTGCAGTTACTCTTTAAAGCTATCAGATTGCTGTTTGGCCAGTAACCTGTTTTTGGGGTGACAAAGACCCATTGTTTACCTTGCTGAGAGCAGTGCTAAATTTGTTGCGTGCAGAAGCCTCAAGGATCCTTATTCAGCAAAGGCAACCTAACAACCACAAGTTCTCTATGAAATAAAACACCCGAAAAACTTTTTTAGGATGTGTTATGTTTAAAATATGTCAGGCTTTGAAGTACTTAAGTTTGAAGAAGTGAGGTGTTGTCCTCACTGGGGTTTTGGCTCAGCCCTGATTATTGTGATGAAAATTTGAGACTGAATTGGTTGCTATGTCACTCCTAAGTACAGTGACTCTTGACTACAGCAGATGTGTTTTCATAGCAGCAGTAGGTATATCCCTCACAGTTTGTCATTTGTACACCTGCAGGGTTGTGGAGAAGCCTGGGTAGCTCAGTCAAGGGTATGTGATGTTAGCTGCTGGGTCACTGCTAAGGAAGGGTTGCAGTGTTTGCAGCAAGGAAGGTTAAAATGCTTTAGCATGCCATGCTGAGCCTACAGCATGGTTGGTGGCTGGGCAGTACAGGAGAGCAACATATAGATCACTTACATCTGTGGCATTTAATAACCAATACCTTTAAGTAAGTGACTGAGGAGCACCGCCTCACAAAATGTCAAATGCCACTGTTGGCCTTTCACTACTCAGTATTGACTATAACCTAAAAGTGGCCTTTAATCATCACCAAAGGACAATCTGAAAATCTGCTGAGGTTAAATGTATGAGGCCTGATTCTGGGCTTTCTTTCACAGATGTAAGTCATAAGTCAAAAATTAATTAGAAGACAGAAATCTTCCTGGAATGTGCAACATATGTATTTTCTTTCCACGTTAATATGTTTAAGTTTCATCCTGTGCTGTTGTGTGGACTGCTTTCTTATCTGAACTAAAGCTCTATTATGTAGGATCCTCTAAATTAAACTCAGGAAAACACTTGGCAAGAAGTTAACCTGCATGTTTTGTTGCAGATGAATGTTAGTACCTTTACCTTTAGTTCCACTAAGGCTAGAATTGAGTTTTTATCTCTCTAGCATTTTTTGTTTTTTCTTGGTATAGTTCCTCTTCTTCACATAAAGAGGTGGATGGAAGCGAGCCTGTAGGATTGCCTTCTTCCTGCAGAAAGAGATTAGTGACTGGAATTCAATTGAAGAGTTACGCTAATTTAGAGCTAGTGTTAATTTTAATATACCAAACGAACTTAGCATAACTGGTATCTCTGCAGATTTTTAGCAAAAGTATGCATGCTTACTAATTTCTGAAGTATTGGTGATAGAGGAATTTGTGCCTCATCAAGATGACTTTTTCAGAATCAGCTGTCACCTGGTCAGAGGCAGCAGCTCAGCTGTCGGTCTGCTTGGTGGCTCTGT
Organism: Lagopus leucura; assembly: GCF_019238085.1. Taxonomy (NCBI): domain Eukaryota; kingdom Metazoa; phylum Chordata; class Aves; order Galliformes; family Phasianidae; genus Lagopus; species Lagopus leucura. Next base: position 12,732,616 of record NW_024962271.1, read on the forward strand.
TGGTGGGTGAAATGTTGGTCTTCTCTTCCTCCCTCTTCTTTTAACTCAGTTTAAAGCTAAATTGAGGTGCTGTGAGATGAATATTGACCTGAGCGTAAAAGCCCCAGTATGTGTCAGTCCACATCACTTAACAGCCACATTGTGCACCACAGGTGGTGCTCTGACATCTGATGAGATCAGGTATCCTGCAGAAAATGAACTAGCCTGTTGCTCTTGTGTTTGCTGTAAGGGATCAAGATGCATTAAAGATTTGGCCAAGATGTCAGACTTGACTTAGGCTGAAATTACAAAGTAATGTAACAGATCAATATGATTATAGTTAAAAATCAGATTGACTGAAATAGGTTTTTATCATGATGAGCCATATTTTGTAGCATTGGCTTTCATTTTTTTAAAAAGAGTTTTTCTTTGATTAATGGCTTAATGTGATTCATTTCCTGAATCATATTTGCCTGGTATCTTGTGTTATTGCCCTCTCAGTGAAAGCAGCCAGCAAAAACAGAGAAGAAAAAAGGAGTAGTGAGTACTCAAAGCTCTTGTTGAATTGTTGGCGTGCTCAGCCATCCTGAAACATTGTGTACTGATTTTTAATGAAGCATAGCTTGGTGCTTCATAGGCAGTAAATACTACTTCAGCTGTTTTTATGAAGGGCATATGTCCCCAGACTTCTGTGCTATAAGCCACTACGGTTACAGTCAATTTTTGAAAACATTCTAAGGTTTGCATCTGTCAACTAATCACGTTATATTTTACTAACAAAGTTAACGTTCGTTCTAAACATTTCAAATTTAAGTTTCTTTTACTGTGGTCATTAACGTGCATTGACCAAGCATTGAGTTGATGTTAGCAGAAGCACTCTGAGACTTCTGTAGCCTGCTGCAAAGAGTTCGGTGACAGCTTTGGGCAGTTTTCTTGACTCCTTCACCTTGTCAGGTTGCCTTTGTTTGCTGTGGAGTCAAGCAGGATAAATAAAATCTTTTGTGGAAGCAGGTAATGACTAAAGCAACTTTGAACTTGGTGTGAAATGCAACTACCACAACAAAAATAAGTTCATAATTCTAAAGGCTGAAACTATGGATTGCTGTTAAAGATAGCAATCAGGCTCAGCAGGAATTAGGGTAAACAGAATTATTTTGCTTGAAGAATATTTGATGAGCTATGTATGACTATCATCATCTTAAGTCATCACTTAAAGCTGAAGAGCCGCTCATATGAAATTAAAAGCCAACAACAAACAAACTACAACATACCGTATGATTTGTATTTCATATTCTGAATAAAAGCATTGCTTTGCTTGTGATAAAGCTTTATTGCACTGTTGGGATAATGTTTTCATTGTAAAGCACAGTTTCCACGTAAACAGAAAAGCAGTCTGGCCTGTTCTTTCCAATGTGCCGAGCAGCAGACAGCTGCCTTCCACTCTTAGTATGCACAGGGCAGGTTGGCTGCACAGGAGGTTCAGTAGAGGGAGCACGAGCCTGGCCGCAGCACTGCAGCTCATCCTGAGCTGCTACTGGCAGCTTGTCTGGAAACCAGACTGGTTGGTAAACTTGGGGAAGCTATTTTTCATTATAAAGCTGTGCTCATTATACATAGCAATTGACTAGGCTGTATTCTAGCACAATGTATTGCTGCAATTTTATTCTATACTTTGTATTACTAAATAAAAATAACTGTGCATAAAGACGTGTTTAGAGATGAATGCTTCAGTAGTCTTGTCATTTTCCAAAGGATTGTTCAGTTACATCTGTACTCACATACTACCCCAGTTCAGCCCCAGTTAGTGACAAATAAAGGATTTACACAACCATGTGTTTTTGTCTTGCAGGTCGAATTTGAGTGGATTAGGCAGTTCTGGTTTCAGGGCAAGCGGTATCTGAAATGCACTGACTGGTGGCTTAAGCCTATGGCTAAACTGGAAGAATTTTGGAGAAAAATGGAGATTATGGTAAGTACTGGTTTTATAGTCTGAAGCTTTTTGGAGTTTAATTCTGAGAGCACTAACAGTTACGTTTTTAATTATACTGTAGTAATAGGATTTCTGCTTTATTCAGAACATATGAAAAGTAGAATAAGTGTCAGCCTTCCACTGCTTCCTCTTGTTTCTCTCCCCCAGTAGCCAAAACAAATATGAGCAAAATAAGATCCAAAACCCAAGAGGATATTTTAATTGTTTCCTGACTTGGCTTGTTTATAAAGTTTGGCATTGTCAGAAGTTGGTGGGCAGATACTGCATCACACCAACTGGCACCTGAAGCTGTGCAGTGCCACTTTTCCATTCGGCACCAAGATAGACAGCACAACTCTGCCAATCACAACAGCGGTGACTGTGCCTGGGGAAAGCTCAGGGTGAAATCTGATGGTGTGGAGGTGCACCTATCTGTTAGTAGTTCATGGGTGCAATTAATTGCATCCTGGCTAGGACCAGCTAGAGGTGATTAGTTTCTTCAGTAACTAGAGGTGGGGTAGCTGCTGTGTTTTTGAAAGAACGTCTTTGCCTTCCTTCAACACTGTCTGCGTGTCCACCCTTAGCTCGCTTGCTGTTGTGAAGTAGAGACTCAGGTGGGAGACTTTGCAAGAGTTCAGCACAATTGCCAATATACCTGCTTCTAGATCTGTAAGCAGAAGGAACTGCATGGGCAATCATGTCTTGCTGGTATCCTTACATCTCCACGAGAAGCTTCTTTTCCACCATTTCTGCTGGTCGCTATGTAAGCCTCAGCTTGTCCCTGGTTGTCTTGGAGGAGTTTGTCCTGTGGTTGAGGATACTGAATATCATTCGTACTTGAAATTTTTTTTAATTTCTGGAGGCACAGTGTAAAAAAGAGGCTGCTAATTGAGTTTTGAGGGAAATGTTGTTACTCTCTAAGATGTTCACGAGTATCTGGAAGCTTTTCATGGCAACAGCTGATTTTGACTCTGGAAAGTAAGTGTGGGGAAGTGGGATGTTTGTATGTGAAATCAGTAGCTGTGAGGAATTGCTGAACTTTGGACTGTCATACAAAAAAAGAGGGAAAAAAATTGGACTTGTTTATCTTCGTATTTTTCCTCATCTTTCTGTTCTCAAAATCAGCTAATCTGGAGTGACCTTTATCATTAAAAAAAAAAACACCCTTTGGTTTGTTTTTCTTTCAAATGACAACTTACCCTCTTGTAACGGAGGCTTAGATGAGGTAGAGACAAGAATGTTTGATTGTTATTTTATATCCATTGTGTGTTGAGAACATGGAAAAACAGCAAAGCAGGGAATTCTCTAGGGTTAGGTTTTCTGCAATTGGTGTGACACTGCCATGTGTCTCTAATTAGAAACATGGTGGTGTCAGTGTATCTCCTTTCAACAGGCCTCGAGATGATATTTATCAGCGAGCTGATGCTTAGGCCAAGACAGAAGCTGCTTCCAATTTAAATTTTAAAAATTGCTTTAATGTTTTATGACTTATAATACACTAATCACAATTAATTTCAGCTATTGACGGAGACAGAAGAGAATGTTAATTGCGAATGTCTGTTTTGTTGGGTCTCTAAGTAAATTTGATGCTTACTGTATTTTGGATTTGGACATGGGGTGGGTTGGGTTTTTTTTTGTTTGTTTTTAACCTACATTTTGTCCTTTGTGTTTCACGAACTGACAGCAGGGGGCAATGTTGAGCCGCAGTTTTAATGCAACAGGAAGCACTGACTTTATAAAAATGCATAGAAATGGAGCATTAACATCGAGAATTATCCCTGTTGCTTCAAGTTAGCTGTAATCTGTAAGATTCCATAACACAGGAAATCAATTGTGGGTTAACAAATTCAACAGCAATTTAACATAAAAAAGTGCAGTGTTTTGGTGCATGCTTAACTTCCACAGCATTAAGTTAAATCAGAAAGGTATTTCTGAAGGTACCCGGCAGTCTGCAGACAATGCTGTTTCCCAAAATTTATTTTAACTGAATAACTCTTTTAAAGGTAAAAACAATAAAATAAAAAATTCCTTTGTGTAATGTGAAAAATGCTTGAAGTATGCATGTCTTGCAGTTGTGAATCTTGTCTTCATAGAGTATTAATCTTAAGAGGAACTATTTCTTAAAAGAAAATTCTAAAGCGGTGTATTTTTCTTTGTGTGAGCTTAACAGCTCTTGACTGGAATTTTTTGAATGTGTCTGGAGTAATACAGTGCTGGGTTCCCTGTGTGCCTTTCTTTCCCTTGTTTGGTAATGCAATTGTAAAGAAGGAAAGAAAAAGAAGTTTTCCGAAATTTCCAAACCTGCTAATTGTAACTGCCCCAGTATCACAGCAAAGTGCAGTGCCTCAGGAATTCAAAGCCAGTATCTTCAAACCTTTGGGCTCTATTTAATGTTTCTGTACATTATAGCAAGCACACCATTTTATCGTGATGTTTAGTCCTGGCATTTCTTTCCCTGAGGATAGTTTTACTTAGAGCTCGCTCTTGTGATGTAAATGTTAAACCTTTCATTTGAATGACATTCTGATAAAACATCACGTTTCCTGCAATATTACCTCATGAATTTATGAACCATTAAATCTAAAGCAGTTTAACCAATCTTCTTCTTTTCCTCCTCCCTTGAAAATATGAAGGCTATTCAAGTGTTTGAGGTGGGTTTTTTCTTAAAAAGTCATCCAAGATTAACACGTTATCATGTGCAACATCAGGATAAATGCTTGCTGAATTCAAAGGGAGAGTTACCATTTGAAAAAAAAGACTGTACAAGCTTTGCTTTCTGAGCAAAGAGAAGTCTGAAAAGCTGAAATCTCATGTGATGTGAGGAAGTCTTGCTGTAGCTGTTCTGAGATTCAGTGGAGAGACAATTTGTCTCTCAGGGTCTGATATCATGCAAACCTCGCAATCTGACATTTATTTTAGCTATGGAAATGTTTCAATGCTGTGCCAAATCAGTAAGCACTGTACAAGTCCTACAGCCTTTTTTTTTTTGTTTACTTTGTTTCAGGCTGATTCACATTTGAAAAAGTAAATCAGTGGAATGAGAAGTAAACATATGTGATTATACTCAAATACCAAATCTTTAACGATTCCTTTTTATATATCCAGTGTTCCTTTTTTTCTTTCTTTTTTCTCTTTCTTACGATGACCCTGGTAGTGCTGTATGGTATGAATTGTATTTCCTGCTTTGACAGTCCATTTAGCAACGTAGCAATGTATTTATATGGCAGTTGGCCTTAATAACCTTTATTGACTTTGGTGGGTAAGAGCCAAGACTGGGATTATTAAAATGTATCAGTTTCCCTGCAGTATAAAAGCACAACATATATAATTATGTTAGGTAGGTTAGGCTCCATTTAATCCCTCCTATTTACGCAGGAATTTGGCAAGTTGAGAAAACTGTAGTTCTAAAATACAGAGGGGGGAAAAAAAAAGAAAAAAAAAGAGAGAGCAACTCAGCTTATTTAGCAGCATCGCTGTTTTCCTGCTCTTATGGGTTTACTTAAAGGAATGTAACATAGATCCTAAAGAATTAATTTTTAATGGTGTAACTGAAACACAAGTAATCGCTACACCATTTGTTTCACTTTTCAGCATCCCAAAATATAAGTATTGATACTGTTATGCCATGTACCTTTTGATTCACAAATGCTGTGTGCAAACAGTAGCGTGCACGTCTTGTGTAGTTGTAATGAGCAAACTGCCATTCAAGTTAGCTGATAGCTCTGTGCACCACTGGTTCACTTTAATTTTTAAGTTCCTGGAGAAAAAAAACAAAAAAAACCAAAAACTGGAAACAGTACATTAACTTATCATAATACTTTTACTGTTATTCTCAATGCTATATTTTATCTGCTTATGCAACTGAATAGAAATCAGGAAGCAGAGATATTTTCATTTAAAATTGTTTTTCTTTCCCTTCTGGGATCTGTTTCATTCTTCGGTACTAATGCTACGTATGAAGTATGCTGTAGTTTCTGCTCTAAGCCACTGTTGTCATGGGCTTATAGCCTGATGGTCTGGGCTGAAACTTGAGCTCCAGAATCCCAGCCCAGGGCTGTAATATATTTCTTCTTTCTTTTTTCTTCTTGCGCGGCCCCCCCACGCGTGGGTGGCTCCCCCCCCCCAAATTAAAACAAGGGCTTAAATATACGTTTATATCAAGGCATTTCAGTTCCAGAATAACCACTGCGAGCTATAAGATAAAATGTGCTTCTAAAAGGAATTTTAGAAGGAATTCTCTTAGCTTTTCTAGACTTCAGCACTCTAAACAGCTAACCAATTATACTGGGGGCAAAAGAGGGGGGGAAAACACACAGGAAGATAATGGAATCACGAACAGGCTGGTTGTTTGTTTAACATTTTCAGAAAATGCAGAGCAACTTAACTGATGTTTGAGTTGCTCTGACCTTGGCAGCCAAATTTCAAGAATTCTGAGCTATGATTTTAATTTCTTCTAGCTTTCCCCTTGTGCTTGGATACTGCAGCATCACACTGCGTTATTGGAGGAGCACGTGGTGATGGGTGATAGTGTTTGCCTAATGAGATGTAAAATGTAGGCACAATGTGGGAGCTAAAAGACCCAAATTTTAGCCATATCTCTTGTCTTTTGGGGCTGTTCTTATCTGTTTAGACCAGACCCTTTAAATAAATGTATTTTTGGCAGGTTTTATTGTATGTACACCAAGAGTCAGATATTCCTGGAAATTTATCTTTGATTTCAAACAACAGCAAGACAACCTGATCCCAAGGACTTGTTTTTCTTTTTTTAAAATATTTTTGACGTTATTTTCTTTGACCTCAATATTTTTAGACTTCAGAAATAGGAGAAAGGATTCAGCATTGTGTTCAGTCAAATCTTTTTCTTTAAGAAAAAAAAAAAAGTCTTGCACATCTTTCAGGAAAAAAAAATATTTACAATTCTGAGGGAATTCAGTCTTAAGCTTCCAAAACAAAGTGTGTGCTGAAAGCACAAAGGGCTGTGTTTATGATTCTCTTTGAAGTGTTTTTGCAACAGGATAAGGAAAATTTTAGAAACTGTCTGATAGTGTTCAGGGTAAATACTTAAACCCCTTTAGAGAATTTCACACACAGATACTGTGCAGCAGAAAAAAGGATACTTATGTTTCCTAAAGCTGCTACAGCCTACAGCTTTGTACTTAAAGACAGAGGTGTTGAATAGAATTCTACTGAGGATACATCCAGTGACAATATCTACAGGAACATCACAGCAAACCAGTGGATAGCACTTTCTATTTTTAACCCTTCTGTGAGCTGGTTGATATCTAAGCTGGGTTGATGCGAAGCTCTCTAACATTTCTATTATACACTGGAGCTGCTCAAAGGGCATTCTTCCAACTCACGTAGCACACTGCAAAAATTGCTCTGAAAACATTTGAGATTGTGAGGCAAAACGGCGTGAGCCAGGAAGAAAAGTTTAGGACAGGTGACCTCACCTTATGTCCTACAGGGGAGCGAGATGCTGTGCCTCAAAGAGCCTCGGTTCAGAACAACTGGAGTGCTTACTCTCGTGTTAAACTCTTACTATAATAGGGCTGCTTTTTCTCTATGTTTGTACGCAGTCAGATGTAATGACCATGTGTGATACACTTGCTATAAAATGAGCTCTGTGTTTGGATTGTTCTTCTCCCTGGATGCACTCAAGGCTGGGCTGGAAGGGGCTGTGAGCAGCCAGGTCTGGAGGGAGGTGTCCGTGCCCATAGCAGGGGGTTGGATCTAGATGATCTTAGCGGTCCCTTCCGACCCAAACCATTCTATGGCTTAAAACATAAATATGTGCTACACAGCAGAAATCGGGAGTCATGCAAGTAGGTTATGCCCAAGTTTTGTACCCAAATTGCTGTATAAATTGATCCGTGTCTGAGCTGAGCACAGTGACTTGCACTGGATGCTCCATCCCCTGCAAGTGTTCTCAGACTGGATGGCTTGCCAGATCATGCATATGTACGTACACGCAAATGCATACACAGACGTCTGTTTTAATTGATTTTCTAGTATTAACTTTGTAAAGTTGTGTAGATTTAGGATCCTATAGAATTTTCCTTAGGTGAAAAGCATTTTATAGAAAATAACACTGGGGGAAATAGCTTGCAGTTCTCAGCAGCAGGAACAGCAAATAGAGGTTATAGAGGGTGAAGACTGCTCTGGGTAGCACTACAAACACCTGGTGTGTGCCAGAGAGAGGAATTTCAGGCCAGAGTTCCTCCTGCGCTCCTGTGTGTCAGTGTCAGTGCTGGGAAGGTCTTGTTATACCCTGATATTGCCCTTCTATTGTCAGCGGGAGCTGTGATGATTTCAGTGGAAGTGAAGTTGGTGTAATTGGGCCACAGTAGATTGTATAGAACTCAGTGCTGTTGGCACCATTTTCTCCCAGAATCTTGTAATGCTCTGGAATAACACAGAAGCTTTTTGTTAACAGTGAGCTGCTTGATTTATAAGGCTTATTATTTTCTGTGGAAATGGTGAAGCAGTATTAAAGTAATGCCTCCTATTTCCGTGGGAACTGTAACGCATACAAGGAGCACAGTAACACTTCTGCACGGAGCAAATTATCAGTGACAAACACTGTTGTTCAACACAGCACCATTAGCTCTGCATTTTCACCAGAAGTGAACAAAAGCCTGCATCCTGCGCTCGTAAAAATCAGCATCAACAGAGGTGTGTGTACCTGTGTTGTCACCACTGCTGAAACACTCCACCCACCACATCCGTGTGCTCACAACACTGCTTGGTCTCCATAAGCAATTCAGCAAGCATCAATGAATGTCAGTGGGTTCAGTTTTTTCCTCATGAAGGAATTCAATTCCATATTCTTGCTTCCTACGCACTTCCGTGTCAGATGCTGTTTGATCAGAGTGCCCCTCTGCTGCCATCTGTCACACAGCAACAAAATGGAATGGAATACTGGTGGGAAAATTCAACTTCTACTGCCATACCAGCAATATCTGCCTCTGCTGTCATAGGCTAACATTATAAAAAATAGAAGGCGTTACTTTCAGAGCAGCAATGTAGTACTGAGCTATTGCTTCTCTTGTCCAATTATTCATTGGAAATCCTCTTATGTTTCTCAAAAGGTTTCTCATAGTATAAAAACTGAATAAAGGACAATATTTGCACATAGATGATTTCTTTTTCAAATTAAATTTCCTGTGTTTTTGAAATGTCTGTATCTTCAAGTTATGTAAAGTTATCAGCTGTATAGAAAATGATTTCTAGTTCTTATTTATGCCGTCATAGAGGTGATAAGATACATGTTTGTGAAGATATAATGTTGGAAGAAAAATTGGGCTTCTTGAGGCTAAATTACAATGGTTTGGTGGGAGTCAATTTTAACGTGATCTCTATAAGCTAAGGGAAGTTACTATTCCTAATGAATGGTATCATCTATGCTGCTGTGGTTATAATTTTTTTTTTTTTGAGTGCTACAAACATTTTTAAACATGGTTTTATTTCTGTTGTCTATTAGTGGCTGTGTGCCCTTTCAACTTTTCAAATGACTTTTGTAAACTAAGGTGACGTGTTCCAGAAGTTGCCACTGCTGCATTGATACCTTTTCTTTCTCATTTGATCGTTGGTCCTAATTCCTAACAAGATCGTGGGGCAATTATGTTTCTGCAATCTGGTTTTTAATAGTTGCTTCATCTTTGATCAGAATTACAGCTCTTATTTTATATAAAGAAATAAAATTTGCCATAGGAAGCATTATGCTCTGTTGGATTAGGTGGTGATTCTGTCTCTGACTCCGTTTAACTTGTGCAAGTAACTGATGTGTAACTCAACTTGAAGATCAATCTGGAGATTAAAATTCTGAAGTCTTATTTTGGTTTTAGATTGCAGACTTGTTTCTAATCATAGGTTCCTCATCAATGGAAGGAGGTTGTGATATTTTTGCTATAACTAAAAGAATTATTTATTGGCTGCATCCTATGGAGAGAATGTTTTGCAGTTGAAAGGACACAACAAATTTCTGCCTCCCCCCTGCTGTGACTGGAAATTGTCTAACCGGAGCCACATTTCAGATGTTTTGTTTTTATTTTCAGATGGGCAAGTTCTGTCCATTGAAGTATGATAGCAGGAGCTTGCTGTGTTCTGCCTTACCATGGTTCCCTCCAGTTCTAGCCCTTAGCTGTTTTTGAATACATCCTTTTTGCACTTTTCTTACAATACATCCTTCTACTTGATCATTCTGAAGATTTAGACATAATAGCATATTTTCTTTTCTGAAGCAGGAAAATAATTATTGTTTTCTATCAAATATGTCTAGTTAACAACAGATTTCAACAGATCTTTTTGAACTGGTAGGGAATCTTAACACTGCATAGTTCTTACAGCAGAGGCTTGAATATAAAGTTCAAGTGTAGTAAAAAAAAATCTGAATTGTTTCTGTGACATAATGGAGTTTAGTATCACAGCCAGACTAATGGCGTGTCTTCTCATTAGGAGTTTTTGTACTGTAGACTGATTTGGGGGAATGGTAAGAATAGGCCATATCTATGCTTGTGAGTAAGCATGCATCAGTGGAGAGCTGTTCAAGATGAATCTACTTTGATGCCTAGCATGCAGTATTTTGGGAAGTGTGCTGTTAATAACTGGAAATACTGCATCAGTTCATATTGTTTAGCTGCCTGGGGATCGATATTGTTCTGTAATAAACTGAAGTTGATTATTTTATATACATGTGTATATATCAATTCATTTGTATTCTACTAATTGTATTTTTGTCAGTCTTCAAGCTGTTTGCTACCCACCTGAAGATTAAAGTTTCACAGGATTTGCTAGCTAGCAAGAAGGCCAATAGTTTCACAAGGATTTGGTAAGACTTAGCATGGACAGGTGAATTGGAAGATGTTTTCTTCCAGACATCTTTCATTCAGACACAAAACAGAGTAAGTTTACTCATTGCCCTCTACTGCTCCTTCTCATTTTCTTCCCAGTTTCCTGCTTCCATTTCAAGAAATTATTTGCAGTAGTATGACTTCAGTATTCACCCCTTTGCTCTACACTAGTGATTAGTTACATTTCTGGTGGAGGATTTGAATGGAAATTAAGATTAGCCTATGCGAACCAATTGCTGGGCAGTGCTGAAGCACGCAAAGGCTGTGCTTCCTAGAATTCCCAGATGCTCATGAGTAGCTGAAAATCTTTCAGCGACTCTGCTTTATTTTTGTCAACTTCTCTCTTACGGGTAAGATGAGAGAGCACCATGGTGTTACATGTACAGGAGATACACCTATTCCCAGGGAAGCAATGATGAAGTGACCTGATATTCTGTGTTCTGTCTATGAAGATACTCAATGCTGGTAGTCCTGGCTGTGTGCTAGTTTGAAATGTCATGATACTTCTGGAAGGAATAATAAAGAAAAAAAAAAAAGGGAATGATTAATGTTTCTCACTCTTTAAAGTCTTCTCATGTAATTGGTATCTTCATTAACACAACGTTAAGGTAGCTGATGTTGTCTCTGATTCATAGCAGAAAGAGGTTATTATGGCAATGGTAGCTCTACAGTAAAGGTTTTTCAGACCATTATTTAATTACTGATCTTAAATTGGCTTTCATGTAGGGCATACTTGATGCGCCTGTTTGTAGGACGTGTTTATGGTTATGGTCAGTTCCAGTAGTGGTCATTTCACTAAGGTATTGAGTTTGCAGCATTGAAGCTTGAGGGCAGGGATAATGATGGAAATGACAGCTGAATCAGTCTTGGAAACTCATGAGATTGACAAAAACATTGAACGAAACAAAAACAAAAGTCCCACTGGTTTCTCTGAGAAATTTTGCTGTTAAGAAACACAACAGAGGACCGATCCTCTATTTTTTCTTTCCTTTTTCTTCATTTTTCATTTTCTAGTTTTTCTGGTCGAATACAAAATACTGTAATTGAATCACTGCATTGGCTGGCTTTTTCCAACAAAACAGCAGATTTAGGGGCTTAACTGCTAGTTTCAAAAGTAATATATAGAGAGAGAGCATACAAAGACAAAAATTGAGCACACATATATAATCCCAAAGGAATATACTGACTTGTACTAGACAAGCTGAAAGCTGATTAAAATATTTCTCATCCTTTGGGTATGCAACAGCTTTTGATGATGGAGAGTGTATTAATATTCAGCTTTGCTGCTGTCGACACTTCAGACAGGTCCCAGGAAAGACTCTGAAGTGGACCAGGTTTTCACACTCTGCCAGAAATCTTTCTGAGACACAGAGCAGCACCCTTGTACCAGTAACAGCCAAGATAAGCATAATGCTGCTTAGCTATGTCTTCATTTTAGAAATTGCTTTTAGACATTTTGAAAGGATTGAAAATTTTAAAGAATTCTTTTCATGATATAAACTCATTTAGATACAATAAAGGAGGAAGATTAATCTTAATTGTTTAAAAACAAGGCTGCTCTAATCTGTTCAGTTTAAAATCCATTTGTCAGAGTTCTTTATAAACATACAAAGATCGCAATACTAATATAAGAGACTGAGGACTTCAGAGACTGCTCTTAATGCAAATGTTCTCTTAACTTCATTTATTCCCTTGTAATTAATACCTGCTTGCCAGACCAGAATGGGGTGTAAACAGCTGCTTTATCAGCTGATACTTCTTTTGTTGGCATGCTGACATATGGGGTGTTTGCTTTCTACCCCCTCCTCAGTGCCTAAATGTACACAGTATCTCTGGAAAACATGTCACACGCTCTGTGAGGTGCCTTTAGGATGGCTCCAGGGCTAAGTACTTCCTGTAATAGGTGAAAGAGCATGGCTTAATCAGCTTAGTGAACTTAATTAAGCTGTACTTTTTCTTATGGTACAGCCCTAAAGTATGTTTCAATTAAAAAGTGTATGTCATGGTTGTGGAGTGACACGAATTTGGAGAAATCTGGTGAGGTTTTATAGTGGGCTTGAAAAAGGTGAACTTTGCTAGTTATTCTGTAGTATGAAACAGTGAATAAAAGGAGAGTGCTTCTTTTACTGAAGATTTAAAAGGGAAATGCTAATGCAGTTCAGAATGCAAAAGCTTCTCGTACTGAAAATGTTTATTCCCCTCTCCCATCTAATTTTAACACTTTTTTACGTGGGAAGAGCTGTCTGTGTTAATGCCAACATACCCTGCCTGCGTGCAGTTGTGTCACCAGGCTTTGCCTACTAACTTCTTCACTCCTTGGAAGAATACTAACTGGTTTGGTGTCATTGTGAGGATGTGATCTTCTCTCCTGTGATCTCTGTGTCTCAGCAGAAAATGGAATTACAAGCTTAAAGTGATTTGAGCTGAGTTGTTCTTCCTTGAGCTGAGTTGTTCTTTGTGTTCTTCTTGACGTGCTCTATGTTAAAGAGGAGGTCTGATTTGGGGAAGTAAGCAGGAGAGCAGACAGCAGGCTGCCAGCAGTATCCAGAGGAAATGTGGGAAAGAGGATGGGAACAGTTCTGTTGGCATCAAAGATGATCTGAGAGAGGAATCCCAGGACAGGAGTATTGAAAAGCTGTGGAGATGGGAAACTTGAAGCTGAAAGCATAGGTGGAATGGGCTCCTGGGGACAGTGTGCCTCCTTCAAGGCAGGATATTGTGGGTAGCAATCTCTTTGGTGTTTTTTCATCCAGTTCTAAAAGTGTATATGTTGATGGAAATTTCTTGATGCCTTTTATGTAATAAATGTAATGCTAGATTTAATATGCTACTGGAAAGCCAAGCAAGGGAGAAATGGTCCTTCTTTCAGCAAGTAATAGTTAGGTGAAATACAGAAAGATACCTAAGGCATGTTAAGAGTGATTTGATTTTAATCTAATGTGTAAAATAACCTAGGAAAAGAATTCAGGAAGGTAATGTGTGCTGATTTTTAAAAATGTAAAGGATTATGTGTGAATTGTTTGGTTTCATATGCTTAAACACAGAGACACACATATGTTTGTACACATATGTTGTACACAGTGCTTCCACAGTGCTTGAAGATGCAGAATCTTACTGAATTGATAGAATGTGTTAGTTTCTCATCTTAGTGCCTCCCACTGGCTGTGTATAATTCTCTGATAGACTTTGGTGTGGTTCTTGATTATATGGGGTGTTATAATTTCCTGATGACTGATTATGTTATTTATAATGCAGAAGGTGTTAATCCTTTGGTGATTAACACTCTATTTGAATTACCAGAGGTCAAAGGTACAGTTTTTTATTTGGTCTTTTCGCAGGCTTTCTCCCTTCTACTGCAGGTTTTGTTCATTCTTTTTTCTTCTTCTTTTTTTTTTTTTTTTAATCTGAAAATTACTTTGAGATAAGTCAGGGCAGTGGGGAACAAACAGAGAAGCATCCTCCTTCCTTTGGGACCCAAAGCTGTTCAAGCTGAAGTCATGAGAAAGTAAATTTGCTTTGCAAGAAATAGATCCTCCAGAAGTTTCTTTAATCATTTTGAAGAGCAAATTTATTAAAGACTGTATTTAATACACACTCACACATACTTGGATGGTAATATGTACATACGTGTAAATATGTACAACTGTCATTTCAAGTGGTTTGGAGATGCTCTAGAGATTGCTGGCCAGCTGTCAGCTACTCTCACAGTTGCTGTGTTTTACAGAATTGAGAAGGTATTTTATGGGCCTTGAAGTCTTTCAGAGCTTGTGAAGGGATGGAAGTTAACCTTATCCAAGTATTTCTAGCCTTGTTAAGACCACAGTCGTCTTTGTGTTTTGTTGAGCTGGTCTACTTACAGGGCTGAAGCTGATGAAGGAAGGTTGTTGTATACAACCCTGTGCTTGTGTAAGCATGAAGGCGCCTCCAGGATAATTCACTTTTCTGCAGGTTTTCTGAATTGCCTCCAACTTCAAAGACTTTCTAGTGGTCTACATCAGTTGACCCAAGTGTGTTATTGGCTTTACACACTGTTATGAATATGGCTGTAACACATGGTCTTGACTGGAGAGGCTGAAGCAGATGCTTTCACCTTCATGATGTGGGAATTCCATCTACTGCAAATATGGGAAAGCATGGGGATTTAGAAAGACCTGCAGGAGTTCCTTCACTGGTGTTTTTCCACACTAAAACCTTTGTGCTGATGAGTGAAGCTGCTAGAAGCCAGTTACAGGAGCATTGTGTTGGTAGCTGCTAGCCCTCTGAAGCGATTAAACCTTGTATATAAACAAAGAAGTTAGTTAAGGAAGGAAGCATTACTATTAGGAAGCAAAAAAATGAAAGGAGAGTGGCTCATCTGGTGGGGTCTGTATTTGAGTGTCAGGCTGTAGTATGTTTACAGTTCCAATTATGCTGATCTTGGAAATCTAAGGGTCTGCCTCCATATTTTCCAAGAAGCATAACCAATCCTGACTTGTTTCTTGAAGAGAATTCAGCATCAGACTAGGTTGATTGAGTATTAGCAGTGAACATCTAGAGGAGCTGGAACCTGGGTTCACTGGCATCCAAAAGCTCTGTTTTAACTCAGTCGCTGGCTGTGGCCTTAATGCCCGAGCTGCTGGATGAAGTCATTCAGACTGTCGAGAAGTTGGAACAGATTATAACAATATATGTTTAATCTGTGCACCAAAAATTGTGGGTGCTCAGTGCTGCTCTGTGATGAAAAGAATGTCTGTTAGGGATGCTCCAGCTCTTCATACGATGATTTTGTTTTACTGTGCCAGCTTTCTCTCTGCTGTTCTCTGGTGTTTTACTCCGAGCTTTGTGAGGTGCTAAGATTAGTGCTGTTTTGCTTTTGTCGAAATCTTTCATGTTTGCTGTGACAGATAGGTGAAAAAGTAGTATTTGTTCTGCTCCAGCATGTAAGGAATCCAGCACAGACACTGAGGACAATTAGTCCTATGTTGTGGGATAAAAAGCAGACATGCTAAAGTTGTAGGGGGACTTCTTTTCCTGTACGTGCTCCTAGGGGGATCTTTGCATATAGCGCTGTGGCTTCCTACATGACTTTTCTTTTTAAGATTATTTAATTTCTGTTTGCCATTCAGTTGCTGGCCTGTGGTTAGCTTTGTTTCTCTTGCACAAATACAGCACGCTGCACTGGCTTCATTTCATTCCCTTTTTTTTCCTTTCTGTTCCCTCAAAGTTTTGCTCACATTTTTATAGTTCCATTTGAGTTTAGCTGTGTTTGTTCTAGTTCTGCAGAGAGTGAGTAGTGTGGTACTACAAAACGTGTGGAAAGCAGAAAGGTTTGGAGGTGGGTTCAGTAGCAGACAGAATTCAAGGCAAACTGGTTTGTGAGCTGAGCAGAGAAATGCAGAGCATAGCAGGAAAGAGGGAAGAACAGGGAAGGGAAAAGGCTGAAGAGTATAATAAGGGTAAAAAGTGTGCAGAGAAGAGAATTAAAGTATAAAAAATCTTGGAAGTGCAATAGATACTTGAACAGGAAGAGTGATGATTTATAATCTGGCAGTGTACTTTTAAAACTTCTTTTTGTAGTCAGCATAATGAAGCTAATGAAAGTGTCTCATCTTTCAAGTCATTATTCCTTTGCTTTGCTCCCTGAGGTGAGAAGAGCAGCAGTCGGTGGTAGAACAGGAAGGAGAATACTTGTTTTTAGGGATCAAAATATTCTCAAATTGCCAGTCTAATTTTAGTCCTTTTGTTTGGGGGGATCTTGGGCCAAATACTGTGGTTGGTTCTTTGTCTGTAAGAACTGTAAGGAATTCATATGAAAATGTTTTTTCCTGTTGAAATTCACCTGTTGGGCTGCAGTTTTTAATATTGCCCTAGGAAGATACGTAAACTATAATAACAAATAGCCACTTAAAAATGTGACTCATGCGAATGTCCTTTTTTCTCTTTATATGTCAGAAATGGTTTCGTCTGTTGATAAATTTCTGAATCACCTTTCTTGAGAAGCTGTTCTGCTGTGACTTCGCTGTAGCAGAAAGTCCAGCCTTAAATCTGCAGATAGAACAACTGCAATGGTGTGCCTGTATGAAATTGTAAGCGATGAACTGCTTGATTAAAAACACAATATCTTTGTGAAGATTGTTCCTTGTTTTATGTAAATCGACTTTTTACTACTCCGGGTGAGGAGGGAAAGGAACTAGCAAAACAAGGAACATAGAATTGAAGTTCTAACATTATAAATGTCAGCACTTCAAATGTGAACGGTAAGATCATGCTCGGTAACTAAGATCTGCTTCAGGAAGGATGGAAAATGTTGTTTGCTGACATTGCTCATATACCTAGAGCAGTGTATTTAGAAGCTGTTTTTATTGAAGATTATATTGTGTCTAAATACGTATTATATTGTGATTTTGATGGTCCTGTTTCAAAGTCTGCTGAGATCTACTTCTGTTTGAATATCATGAACAGCTATTTCTTTACTTGGATTGAACCATAATTATTTGCTAAAGTGCTGTAATCTCTTCTCAGAACAACTGTTTGAATGGTTGGTAAAATGGACACTGACATGATTCTCATCATTAGGGCTAGGAATCTGTTACTGTGAATCTGTGATGCTCTTCTGATGACACTTTTTGTAAGTAAAATTCATACAGTTAAGTTACTACACAGTCAAACTGTGACTGCTGTGGTCAGAAGACAGCAGGTTTCTGTATCTACAGTGTTTGAATTGGTCCTCCAGTTCCTGGTTTCCCAAGGATATAAGTGATGGCTCCATTGTGAAGGTTTTAGATCACATTGACAGCTGTGGAAATTAAGTGTAGCCAGCAAAATCTTTTTTCTGTCTGGCCAAGCAGAGGAGAGAACAAGTGAAAAAATTCCCTGGGAAAATTAGTTCTTGTGAAGAGTGGAGAATCTCTTCCTTTTTGCTATATTAATTTTATTGCATTCTCCAATAAATAAGACTAGCTTTGGTTTCTTTATGTGTTATTCACACGCACGTTTATCATTTAATGACTTGGAATATGGCTTCTAGGCCACGTTATAGAACACATGGCTGAACTTTCTCTAAACGCAGGGAAATTTTCTCTTCAGGATAGCTTCCAGGACAGTTGCAATGATTGAGAATTGGAAGGAGCTTCAAGATGCCCTGAAAATCTATGAGAGAAAGATTGGTAGTTTCCTTGAAATCTCTCTTATAATTTACTATGAACATAAGTATTACCTCACCCTGCTTTAAAGTACCTCGGTATGTTGAGTCTTATGTAGGAATCGTGGTTTCAGAGCAGCAGTTCTGACACTTGCTTCAGCACATCTGCTCACTCCTGGCACCTGGTTCAAGCCTGTGCTGCACACTTCGGAGGAGACCAAAGGATTCTGCCTGTTCAGGTGGCTCCTTCAGCCAGGGCTTGGGGTACTGGAGCATGCTGCTCTCAGTGAGCTCCCACTGCTCCTCTCTAGCCCAATTCTTTCTTGTTTCCACGGCAACTTCTTAAGTAACTCCATCTAGCAAAGTATTCTCTGTAGCAATTCGCTGTTAGAAGTAATTTGATAGTCTTTCTTGTGACCTATACCAGTCACTGGCTGTTTTTATTTGAGCTGAGGACTCAAAGAGAGTAATGGAGTACTTCACTGCTTCATTTCTTGCTTTATTTATTTATTTATTTATTTATTTTGCCAAAATGGGGGAATTTATGTAGGTAATGTAGGCTGTGGGATATTATTTGTGTATTTTAAAAATCAGTGTATTGTGACCTTTAGGATCTATAGACTTTTTTTTTGTGTGTGTGTGTGTGTGTGTGTGTGTGGAAAAGCTCTCTTAAAAAAAAAAAAATAAATGCTTATTGCAAAGTAAATGGTTGAAACTGTGCTGCAGTTACATGAAAGAGACAAACAGACATTCATTATTTCCTGACTATGTAGATTTTATGGGAAAGTAAAGGAAGCAATGGCTGGGTGTCATTAAGAAGTAGCTAGTGGAAAGCAGTGAAATGAGCAATGAGACTTGTAAAGTGTCCTGAAAACTGAAACACCAGTGTACAAAGTACTGCTTCTCCTTGCAGATATGGGTGCCATATGGCAGCGTTAAGGGGAATGCGGAGTAGGAGACAAGAATCCTATTATTCCTCGCACTTCCATTTGTTTACTGTTTGCACCTTCCTGTGCACAGTGTTTACTGACAAGGCACCTGTCAGACTCTCTGGAGTTTCTTTAGTGCCATTCCAACTTTGGCATTTCTGATTATAGTTAGTTTTTGTAGTAGTTCTATAATCAGGGTGTTTGTGGGTTTTTTGTAACTATTCTTAGATTGAAATCCATATTCATTTTCAAGGGCCATAACTCTTCCTTCTCTTACAGCCTTTCAGTTTTTCCTTTGTTTTCCTTAAAAAGGCCATCTGCCATGATTGTGGTATTGCTATCTTTGAAACTTGTTGGCCTGCTCTTTTTTTCTTACTCTGTCTCTGGACCTCCTTCTGTAGCTGCCCTATGTATCTTTGGAACTAGATGGACTGACTGATGGTACTTTAACACGTGATGTTTAAAGGATCGGGTTTCTGGAAAGACATCTCTGTGCTTTGGGTGTCTTTGGAAGGATGCGCCTGAGAATGTAACCCATATCAACTCTACATGATTTCCAGTAGCTGCAGAAATGTCATGTTCTCAGCTGCTTCACCATTCCCATTTACTAAATAACACACACGTCCACTGGCCAGAGTTTTCGTAACTTATAATACATTTTGTGTTAATTTTGTATTTCTCTGGAAAAAAAAAAATCCTTAAAATCTTTAAACTATAAATCTACCAATAGTCAAATAAAATTGTCTTTGTTTTAATAGCCCAAATTCTAGCTCCTTTCTGCTTTGCTGTTTTGTGTTCTGTTTGCTGAGGTATTCTTGAAAATCTCCTCTTCTGATGACATTCTGAAGTTAATGGTTGTTTGTTTTTACCCTCAAAACAAGTTGCATAGCATGCAAAACTGGAGAAAATATGCTTAGCAGCTCTCTTCTACTGTTACTTGTCCTCCCCAGCTTTTGGATATTTCTGTATTTGGTTTTGCCCTTAGCTGAGGCTATCTTATAGCAATGATTGCTATATCAAGAGAGAACAAGAGAAGCTGCATTGAAAGGGTGTATAGGAGGCCAAGAAAATTACACAGAATTTAACAAAATGTTATAAAGGGATTCCTTGAAGCACTGATTTTGTCTGTTGTAATTCTGATTCTGAAAATTAATACTTATTTGTCAATCACAGCTTATCAGTCTGCATAGTGGTCATACTGGTGTTATCACAAATGCTAAATGACCCCCTCTATCCACTTTCCTGTTTTTAGCATCATAAAGAATTGCATTTTTTTTGCACTTCTGCATTGCAGGGTTTAGTGCAAATACTTGAACTTTCCCATAGTCTAGGAAACATGGCATTTTAAGAAGTATTTCATAGCTGAGAAGATCGCTGCTATGCTAGTATAATGATTTTTCAGCACTTTCCTCAGTGGAACACATCATGGGGGAAAACCATCCAAAGGACATTCTAAGTTCTGTTCTGTAAAGAAGTGCTCAAAATGACATGCAAAGCATTAGGGGATAGAATCCACCCAATACAATCTCAATTTTAGATACAGGGGGGAAAAAAATGAAAGATGAAACTATTCCCACTAGAAACATTGTAAATCTGAGAAAATATATAAGTTTTCCTCTCTCTGACATACATCAAAGGCATAAAACTTGAGAGATTAAAATATGTTTTTAATCTTGGTTTGATGAGCAAAACTTTCGCCATAATATTTATTATGAGAGGCTCAACTTGTGTTGCCTCTTCCCTTTGTTCTGTTTATATATGACTTCCTTTCTTCCAAAAAAGTAGGAAGTATCGCTTTCACAAAGCTGAAGGATATTGCAATGGTTTGTTCATTTAAGCTGAGTCGTAGGCCCACGTGGCAGGCACAAACTTTTCCTTTATTGTCCTGGGTCCCAGAGGAAGAGCAAAGCTTTCTGATGGCTTCCCATGAATGCCTTTCATTTGTGGAGGAGTTTCACTAGCTTATGCTGACTGTACGAAGATCAAACAGGCAGGGAAATTGTGGTTTTGAGAAACTTAGCCAAGATCTTTGTTGTTTTCTCAGAAGTTTTGCTTCTCTAACCCTGTTTTTTAAGGACAGTATTAAGACAATTCATTGTAGTGATGGATGGAAAAAGAGCTTGATGAATCGTTTTCTGTTTGAGTACTTTCTTAGTTACTAGAAAATTTGTCAGTGTATATTATGAAAATGCTAACCATAATTGCAGCCCTTCTTCATTGCATCTGGAATCAATGACATCCAAAATTAAGCATGAAAAAAATGTTGTGGCTTCTTGGTCCTGCAGTTGCATCTACACTGGGACTGTGCACCCACAGAATTTTGCTGAAATCATGCAGGTTTTGCCTGGGCATAAAGGTCTGTCAAATATATTTGATTACAGGAGCTGACCTATTGAAGTCTCTTTTGTTTCAAGAATAGGTTTTTTTTCCAGTTTTTTCAGCTTTCCTCTTAAAGATTTCCATTTTGCTTAGCTGTTAGTGAACGTAAGTATTGGAATGAGATATGCAGACCACATCTTTTTAACTGCAGTAATGGCATGTTTTGTTAGCAATACACAGATTTCATTCTGTTGCTCATGCAAAACCTCATGTTTTTCATACAAATTTAGGTTTTGGTGAAGGATTATTTCAATAAAACTAAAATGACTTAGGTTTCTGAAGTAAAACACGTAGCATCTATAGAGGTCAGATGTAGCTGGAACTTGAACAGCTGTACAACATGCATCCTAGATTGTTTTTAATTGTCTTCCCTTTCTCTAACAGCAGTAATTCTTGTTTATATTGTCAAGAACCTTTCTACCAAGTACAAGCGCACCATACTTTAAGGTCACATGCTTAACCCTACTGCATGGTCACAATGTAAATGTGACCCTTTGTTTTCATTAATGTATGAGGGGTGGATGCAAGGCAAGGCTGTTCACAGGGCTGAAATAGCTTATTGTAAAAGTGTCTTAAAGAAAGCATATTTTGTCTCCATACCACAGTTGTTTAGCATTACTCCTGTGCATCCAACCGGCAGCCAGTTTGGTAATGGATTTTGTGTCATTTTGTTCTTTTGACCTGTGATACTTTCTTTGAATTCACCTCAAATAATAAAAACCAAAGGTTTTCCTCCTTTCTAATGTCCTGGAAGTAGTAAACAAAGCTTGAACTAATTTGTTTTTTTCCTTTATGTGACAGTTTATCAGTCACTGTTAATGCATTGCTGTAGAGGGGTAAGGTTGACTTTATTAAAAAAAAAAAAGTCAAAATAATGCTCGGTGTTTTTTCACCAGTTGGAAAGTAAATAAAGCGTATCTTTTAAAATGACTTCAAGAGATTTCAGTAAGTTTGTGCCTTTCTATCTCTAGTTACAGGTATGGTGGAAAGATGCAGTTGAAATCTTCTGGATTATTTTGGTTTTGATGGTCTGGAATTGGCCCTGAATCCCAAGATGTTTGGAGATTTCAATTTGAATTACTATTAGAATATGTGATTGACATGTGCAGTTCGCATAGTAGGTCAGAAAAGCTGAAGTTGTGCTTTTAAATATGCTTTACTGTGTCAAAAATGAAGCTGATCTGTTGGATCTTTTTGTTCTAGGTTGCTTACTTTCATTAATTATTTTCAGCCATTAATTTAATGCCATTCATATGTACTTTACAGAGATGTGGATATATGCTAATCCACAAATTCCACAGACCAAATATTGAAGAAAGACACATTTTTGATCAAATTAAATGTTTTCCCCTTTAAAAAGAGAAATATCTCTATGTACTATATGAGCAGTTTGGGTTATTGCTCATGTGGGCTCTTCTTTGTGAGCTCCAAATACTGTGAAATGTGATTTGTCCTGTGGTGCTAAAGCAAAATGTGAAGTATGTAGGCAGTAATTGGGCTAGAGACGTGGAGCTGTAGTAGAACTGGAGAGTAGTTGGTGAGTATATGTGCACAGCAATCTACTGATTGTACTGTTTGTTTTCTTTGTTAGGCATACGAATCTCATGGTGAAGTTTATCTTCCCTGATTGAATGATTTTTCACTAATCAAAATTGTTTGAGTAATGATTTTCGAAAAGTAGTGAAATGTTCGGATGCTTGGCCTTTTAAGCTGTTAAATCTCTCTCAAGCCTTTATCTATAAAAAGTGAATGTTCATGGAAAATGAATATAGCAAAATCACAACATTTAGAGCCTAATTAACTGAAAATATTTAAGAAAAGTTTTTTGTTTTAGTGGTTGTTATGTTTTTAATGCACTAGAAGGGGACAAAGTAAATGTTAAAACTTTCTAAATTGATTTATTTTTCCCTTGAGCTACTCCCTCTTCTATCCTTGTGAGTATCCTTATAATTGTTGGGTTAATTACTTGATAATCTGCCTTTTAAGGATGAAAAATGAACCTTTTATTTCCTTTCTCCTGAGGAGATAAATTAATTACGGAGGGCTTTATTTCTCCCTTCCTCAGAGTGCAGAAGAGAGCAAAAATCCTTCCCCAAATTCACAATGAAGTGAAAACGCAAACCCATGTGAGAAGGAGACCAGGGAATATCAATGGAAGAAAAGTGGTGTTTTAATAGCAGAGACTATTGGCGCGCTGATACTTGTCATTCGCTCCAATCTGCATCTCTGATGGAAGGGAAACATGAACAAAATCCAAACTTAACTCTGTCAAAACAGCATAATCAGTAACTGGCCGTGGTTTGCATTAACCAGTTTTCTAGAGTGTGTGTTTTACAGTTGTATCGTGTTCAGGAGAGGGGTACGTAGTGAGAAGGGCTCCCATCCCATGGCATGCTGGAAGTCAGTCTGTGCACAGTCCCTCCTTGGAGGAGCCCAGCGAGGCTGTAGGATGAGCACAGCAGAACTGAGCCTGCAGGTGTGCTGTGTCTTCTGTGCATGCCTGCACCGGGAGCCTACAGGCTTGCACACTCAGAGCAAGGCTGAGTGTACTTTGCATTTAATTTGTTTGTTTTAGTAGGAGGTTCTTGTTGTAAAAAGTGTAGGCTTCTTCTGAGCAAACAAATCCATCAATTTGGTCAGACACGATAAAGAAGCATTACCTTATTATGAAATGTTACCTTAGTTAGCATCTTACATATACCTGGACTACTGAATTCATTTTGCAGATTTCTTTTTCTGTCCCTTTTGCCTTGACAGCAAGAATGTACTGCTGCCCTTACATGAATATGAATGTTAAATCTACATGAAAGTGTGCTGCAGTGCTACTGGGGTAATGAAATTATTACTTACGCCAAGTGTGAGAAAACTCCCTATTGTAAACAACTTGGTGAGAGTCCCATTACCAGAGGGTGATTCACAGACACGGTACCTTTCATACTGTGAGGACGATAAAGGCACTGAATACATATGTCACTAGAAGATATGTGGTTATCTTGTATGTGTACTGAATTGCTACTAACTATGCCATGTGTCCTAGATAAACCGTGCCCACAGGCACTTCTGGACGTAAGTGGCTCGCCGTTAATTTGCTTGTAGCTAGCAGCTTCTTCATTTTGCAGTATTTAACTCATTCGGTAACTTAAATCTCTGTACTTGAAATTATTTCAGTAGAACTAATGTCACCAAGAATGTCCCAAATACTTGCACAGTTTTTTCAAGCAATTGTGCTAAAAATTATTGTGGTAAGGCGGCAGGTGGTTTGATGGCAAATGGCAACAGGTGGAGACTTCAGTCATGTTAGTGAACATTAGTGCTCAAGACTTTCTCCGTATGAAATATGTACTTCAAGGAAATCAGTGA
The DNA here is from genome assembly GCF_019238085.1 of Lagopus leucura. NCBI lineage: Eukaryota > Metazoa > Chordata > Aves > Galliformes > Phasianidae > Lagopus > Lagopus leucura. The sequence continues at coordinate 12,757,204 of NW_024962271.1, forward strand.
TAGGGCTGGTTGCGCTTTTAGCACTATGACCGAGAGTTGCAAGCAAAAATGTGATCACGGATTCTGTGTAGCTTACCATACTAAGGCTCCAGTATGAGCCCAAACAAAGTCTTGCTTACCTTTAGAATTATTTTGTTGGAATTGGTGAAATTATATGAGGGTTCAATTCAAACTAGTATTCATTTCAAGTAGACTTCATTTGGGTTTTAGTGAGATGGCATTACCCACTTGAGGCTTTGAAGCCTGTAATTTTTCTGTTCTTTTTTGTCCCTAAGCATCTGGTAATGTTAATTTTGACATGCGAAGAAAATTGCACTTACTTTTGAGTTCTTTTGATTTTTTTTTTTCAGCAAGGTCATTTATATTACAGTTCTTCCATGCTTGGAACTGCACATAATCGGTGGTGAAAGCTGTTCACTTGCTGAGCAAACTCATACAGGTTGAACCCAGTGTGATTCGGTTCTGCAGAATGTAAGCTGTCCCAAGAGCTCATCACTGGACTGAGTCTTGTATTGCTTCTTAGCTCAACTGATTTCAGCGATAGTGAATAATCACTGAAGCATATACTGCTGTGCAGTTCTTCAGAACTTAAGTGTTCAGTGTAACTACTGTTTGCGTGTGACCAAAATGGGAGAAGGGAGGTGTGTACAAAGGAGTGAATTATTACAAAGAACACTTTCTGCTTCAGTTCTTGTTCAGAAAACATATGTTCAGCCATGCAGGCAACAGTTGGGGTAAAGACACACTGTAGGTTTGGAAACAAAAGGCATGTTCTTTTCTTGCATTCACAATGTTTTCAAACATATTCACTTGTTAGGGACTAGCCTGTCAGCTGGATCTTCTTGCAAGCCTGATTTCTTTTTCCTGACTTCTTTCAAAAGCTTTTTCCCCCACAATGTTTTACACTTCATATAATCCACTATGCATGGTAGGCCTGCTTCTGTCTTTGTGCTATTGATTCAGACAGAGGTGGAGGGGCTGTGCTCTGGGAGAATGTGGCTAAAGGGTAACCTTTCACTCACCCATACATCTGAAGGTGCAAAGCCACTCTTATTTCAAACGCTGTGAGTGGGTCAGTTGCTCTTTCTTGATGAGTTACTCTTCACTTTTAGTGCGCTGCCAAACTGGTTAGTGCAGCAAAAAGATTTTTAAAGTGCTGTTCTTTATACTTTTTTTTTTCCTCCAGACTTTCAGATTGTCTTTGTAACTGCATTGAATCATCCCATAGAGTTCTCTCTCTGCTGGAAATTCATTCAATTTTGTTATGCCAGAATTACCTAAAACTGCTTTGTCATAATATAGTTTCAATGCATTTTTTGTACTTTTCCAAGTATGTAATTCAAGACTACAATATAGATAGAAATATATAGGCATAAAAGTAATGGTTATTTCCTTTCTTGTGTAGGAATAAGCTCTGCCTAGTTTAATTTATGACCTTTAAACTCATATAAGTCCAAAATGTACTGCTTTAGCTCCACAGGTATAGTTAAATGGTACAACTTTCTAGTGCAGACAAGACCTAAAGTTTTTATGGAAATGTCTAAGTGATCTACTCTCTGTAGGCTTTTCTAGGTCAAACTACTCATCTATCAAGTCAGGTATTCATCCTTTGTTGTCAGCAGTGAATACCTCAAAGAGAGACAGAGCTTCCTACATTTTAATGCGTGTAGGTTTGTTGTATTTAGAGCTTAAGCATATGTCGAACTTCAAGCATTCTACTCTATAATTGGGTTATGTACTTGCTTAGTTCAGATGTGCTTAAGTGCTTTTGCCAACTGTGTGCTACTGAGTATAAGGGTAGAGAAGAATCTGCAATTTGGCAATGGTTTCCAACCAGAAACTTGAGACTTTTTTTCCTTTTATCCTACAAAAGATATATTAAAAAAAAAAAAACTTCCATAAATTCCCTATTCTTTTATATTTTATATACAAACACAGTCAAAGTATTTGACCCAAATATCAAGTAACAAATATCAAATAACAAACTATTTTAATATTGGATGCTTTCTATCTACTTTAGCATCCTTTCTGACTCTTTAATAACTTATTCTTGTATGAATTTCTTGTCTTAGAATATGTCAATGTTTCATGTAGAAGAAAAAAAAAGTTGTGTTATACCAACTTGTGGATTATTCATGTATTGTGTTGGAATGCTGTTAGCGTTAGCTGAATTCAGTGGCCTGGGAAATTACCACTAATGAGCGTCCAGTTATTAGGGTTTCCCACATAAGGTCCTTCAGAGCATGAGGATAACTTAGACAACTAGAAAATCCACTGCCAAGAAAACTCTATGTAAATATTTTCTAATGGAAGGTGCCAGCAAATGCATCCTTGCCAGCATACGTCAAAACTGCCAAAAGATCAGTGAGGATAGGGATTAACTTTTTAGCACTGTCATCTTAAAAGCCTTGACGGGGAAACATTATTTGAACATTTTTCTTGACTGAATATGACTGAAAAGATGTTAACGGTAGATAAAACTAATATAAAGTAGCTAATGATAGTGACACGTATTCCAAGTCTGCAGCTTTTTCTTTTCGTTGAGCTCTGTCAGGCATCCCTGAGAATACTACAGCTTTAAAATAAATTGGCCTACCTTCTCAAATGAAATTTGATGATTTGTCTCCAGTCTGATAAAAGAAAGCACACGCTGGTGTATTGCCTTCTTTCAGGAATTTTTTTGTTTTATTGGCTCTTTAAAGGTAAATTATGTTTTAGATGTTGCACTGACTTCTTTGACTCTCAGGAAGAAAACAGTTAATAATAATTTCTTCCCTTTCAGCTCCCATGAGCCTACCTTCATTGTACAGTTTGCGTATAACAGCTAGTAAGAGTAGAGTGTACTGAATCTTAAACAAATCTATTAGGATCACGATGGCAAGAAACTGGGAAAATGGCAGGAAAAAACGAACAATGATTTTGTAAACCCTCCAAAGGTCAGAAAAAGGCTTTCAGTAAGTATGCAGAGGCTAGAAATCAAATCCCATTTCCTATCATAAGAAACCAGTTGTTTTAGCAGCAGTGGTTAATGTACTGTATGTGAAAGATTTAAGACTAGTTGGAAAGCTTTGCTTCTGTTTTATTAGGCTGCTATTGAAAAGCCAACAGCATAACTTCAACTAGGTGCTTTGAGATTTCTTAATGGGCTGTCAAGGGCAAGACACCAGGTCTGTGCTATACTAGCTCTTTCCTGTACATTAAAACAACAGGGGCCAAATGATCATATACAGAAGTATGAATTACTTGATGCTTTCTCTGTTCCATATGGTCAGCCATGTCTTTGGCAATTAATCATGTACAGAATCAGTTGAGTGCTCTCTGAAGCATTGAAGTCAACATTTAGTTGTACCTGTGCCAGTGGGGGCAGTGGGGGTTGCAAGCGTAAAATAGCAGCATGAGGAGCTGCTGGCGCCGAAGTCAGAGCAGCTGGCTTCTATAAACAACACTTTTTTCCTTTTTACCTTTTTTCTTTTTTTTCTTTGACAAACATGAGCCATTTTTCAATATCATCCAAAACATGAGGTTGCTGAGTGAAACTGTGATATCTGGCATAGTGGATTAATAAACAAAGGGCAAAAAATTGGGTTTAAAGTGTCCAAATTCCTGGGTGATAACTTAAACCATACTGGGTACTTCCACATATCAGTGAAAATGAGTGCATTTACTCATAAAATATAAGGAAAAAAATAATACTAATAAATTAACAGTAAAGAAGAAGTGAGCAGCGGTTTGTAAGCAATTACTGGCTTTTTTTATGGCATGGAAGTTACGACATGTTAAATTAACATGGCTTAATAGATTTCAGGTTCTATTTTTCTCTAAAAGGCATGCTGTTCTGGTTTTGCAGACTTCCATCGGGAAATTTTTTTTGCACTAACAATAACATAAAGTCACAAAAATAATGAGAAACCAAAAGACTTAAAAAACAACAAAAAAATTTCAGTCCTGTTTACACATCTCAAACTTAATGCTTTTCCTTGCTGTATTTATTATTGGCTACTGAGAGATGACTGTGATGTTGGAGTAGAATTGATTAATAAAGATTCAGAAGCCCTATCCTATTTAAACTCATGATGAGTAATTTCCATCTTAACTCTAAGTGAAAAAATTTTGTTTGTTGACCTAATAAAGTGGGTCCAGAAGATGAACTGTCCCAAGTGCCACTTTAACTTTAGTTTAGACTGAGGGCTAGTTTGTTTGACAGGATATTAGGCTTCATGTCTCAAGCTACGTGTTTCTAACCTTGAGAGGTCTGTATTGAAGGGAGGAAAATGAAACTTTAAAAGACTAAAAAGGTACCAGTGTGGTTGTTGGAGTGTCTAGAAGTTCCTCTTTTGTTCATTTTTTTCATTGCTAGTGGCTTTTTTATGTTCAGACAAAGTTTCTTCTGCTATGCATGAAGGCGAGTATACTTGTAATCCTGTTACAATAGCTATAACATTAATAAAAGGCATCCTAAGATGAGTAGTAAGACATGATCATAAGAGTTTCTGTTCAGTCCCATGTCACTGATATGTTTTGTCAGTGGAAATGAGATGAATATGATAGTGGTCTATTAAAGTCTTGTCTATTGCCTTTCTAACTCAATAAAAAATATGCCCTGATGGTTGCTGCCAGGGGTGTCAGTAGAGCTCTAGATTTATTGCCACTGTGCCAGGAAGAAGATAAAGGACGTAATTTGCTAAGCAATCTGTAACATATGAGACTATTGCCAGCTGATATAGATGTATGTATATCTATTTATGTACATACATATGTAATGTGCTTATATGGGTTTGGTTCTCTTGAGAAGTGGGTTTTTATTTTTAAGGCTGTGCCATTTAGGAATTACAAAGGAAATGCCCTTACTGCTTCAATAGATCAATAAGGAAAAAAGGGCAAGATGTGTTTGAAAATGTTCACGGTAGTGCTCATTGAGGAGACGTGCTGACCAATGGGATGAGAAGTTGTTTCCCTCTAGTGATAAGCAATTTGTTTAATCACATTTCTTAGGATGTTCAGGATATGTTTTTGCTAGCTCAGGAAGCAGAAGAAAGAAAGTTTCAACAATCCATAAACATTACCACCCTCAAGAATCTCTGTGAGCCCAAAGATGAGATAAGACAGGCTGTAGGGCTGGTTGTGCTATTTGTTTATTCTGCTGTCCTGAGGTCCCAAGTGTGCTGAACAGCACTGAGCCGGTGCGGAGTCCAGAGCAGCAGTGTGAAGGCTTCACTCAGCATCGTGCACAGGGGGCCTCTGCAGACAATTATCTGTCATTAAAGAGCATTAAAAGAATCGAGACACGGGGTCAGGTTTTCTTTGATGAGATGTGCAACTATAGGGATGTTCAAAAGAAGGTCATTCCTGCCTTTAGAGCAGGGTGGTATTGGCTGGGTTTCTGTTGGATTTTTATCAGTGTTGATGTGAGGAAATGGCTTTCCCAGCTGATAAGATCTTTGACCGAGTTTCTTGAACCCTTGACCTTTATCAGTCAAGGTATATATTGAACCCCCCCATTAAAAATAAATCCCGAAACAAGTTATATGGAAAAAAAAATCTTTCAAAGGAGAGTGTTTTGTAATATAGTTTTACCCAGAATGCTGCTTTATCTTACACAATTTGGGATTTTTATTGAGACAATAGGAATGGCAAGTTATTAAGAAATGTCTCTGTAAAAGCTACATATCAAACCCTGCCCTCGCATTCCAGGTAACCTTGCTGCCCTTAGCACTTGTAGGAAACAAGTAAATCAGTTAAATTGCTATGAATCGTTGTTGTATGTTGCTTAATAGTACTATTTCACCCTCGAGGTATCCACAACGTGCTTGCAGGGCTCCGTAAAGAAGCGTTTATGATGTCTGTGTCAAACTGTGTTTGACTTCGTCTGTGTACATCACCACAGGACTGAAAGGTGTTAGTAGAAGTCTGGCACAATGTAATTGTTCTCTCCATAAAAACTGAAGTGTTTTGTTCCCAGATGTAGCTGTAGATGTGGGGGACTTCAGTACCAAAGTGGCAGTTTTGCCAGGCTGCCAGCAATTTTACAAAAGCATTGTGTGACTGAACCTTTGGGGAAGCGGTCACCCATTTTTGCAGACTCCAATGGCATCCTCTTTTCCTTAGGAACTACCAGTTCCCTATGGTCTGTGCTTTACACACTTATTTAGGGGATCTTGATGTTTGCAGTCTGCAAATAACTACTTTCAGATTTGTCAGGCAGAGCATCGTTAATCTTTGTGGCTTTTCTGCAGTCTTGGAGAGAAATAGACTTACACTATCGCCAGCTTTTCCATCTCTTGGGGATTTCCTTATTCTGCTGTGATTAATACAGCCACCCAAAAATTCTGAAAGGGAAATCCTAGTGTGCTGTGCTCTGGTAGTACGGTGAGTCTGATGGTGCTATTATGCAGAGATAAGCCTAACTATACTGCTGTGTCAAAAATCTTAGAATACAGAAGGTAAGACCTTAATAGGCATATTTATTTTGAATGATAAGGAGAGTTCACGTTCATCTCTTGAAGAATGTACACATCTTCATCTCATGCGAGTACGTTTTGAAGACCTGTGCAGGTGCTGCAGATGAGCTGAGGATCAGGGTTGGTGAAGTTGGCAGGTACTAGAACTTTTGGAAGAGATGTTGTAGGTCAATGCAAGGGAAACCCGGGTCAGAGAATCTTATCTGAAAATACTCTGTCTTCTTGTTTGCTTTGCAATGTCATAGCAGGGTCAAGAATGTGATCTGTACAAAGTTATGGACATCGGGTACTTTTTTTTTTCCTTTTTTTGTGCGTGTGTGTGATGGTGTTTGTTTTTGTTTGGATGATGTTTTTGTGTGTGTGGTTTTCTTTGCCTTTTGGAAAGCCAACTAAGAGAAATGGGAGGAGAAGGACAAGATGGATGCTTTGTAGTCTTTGTCATCTGATGTTAGTGAAATGTTTTTCTATCTATATGAATCCTGGTGTGCTTGTCGTTTGCAATCCTTACTGTGGTTTCAATGTCACTGCTACTTTACGTAGCATAATATGCATATTCCAACTTCTGGGGAAAAAAAAAAACATTTTCCTGTTTTCACAACCTGGAGATAATGATGATTTATCATACAGGATTCCTGGAGGAATCTGTCTGTACATTTGGGCCAGGCAGGCTCTTTGATCATGTTTGTTCACTTGAGGGAGGCCATGCTGGAGGTAGCAGATGATATCAGTGATACTGGAGTTGTGTTTTGAAACTGCTCAGGTTTGAAACATATTTTTAGCTTCCTTTTCTGTGAAAAAAAATAGGTTTGCATAAACATTCTGCCTGTTTCGTCCCATCCTTCCAAAAGCATTTAGATACTTCGGTCTGTTTGTAAAACATACTAATGAAAATTACAGCATCAAACATAAATGAAAATCAGTGGCTGATTAAGGTGAGAAAGGCAAATATATTATTCCAAATGAGTGAACAGATTGCAGCTTGGACTCTGTTTCTGTTGTGGTTGGACATCCAGCCAGTGGAGGTCCACAGCACAACAGCACACATGTTGGTAGAGATGGGTGTCAACAGATGCTGTTTTGTCATGAGGGAGTTCAAGTTTTCTGACTGGATGATGAAGGACAGATGTGCACTTTTGTAGGCCCGGCTGTTAATGCAACGTTTGGAAAGGCCAGTATCTTGTGTTCTTCAAAGGCTGAATGTAATTCTACTCTACCGCTAGGTCCACTGCATGTATATATATATATTTTTCCAGCAATTTATAATGTATTCTGTAAATGAAGGGGAAAAAAAAAGTTTTCCTACCTGTTTACTTGAAATATTTCATAATAAGATGAAAATTGAGCATGGGTACACTGTAAGAAATTTACTTCAGGAGACACAATACAAACAGGAATTGCCATCAAGGTTAAAAGGGTAGGAGGGGCTCTCCCCAAGTGCTGTAGTAAGGCAAGCACTTCTGATATGATGTGATATAAGAAAATGTTTAAAAGAGAATGGAATTGTATCTTAGGAAAATGAGCTAGAATGCACAATGTCTTACTGTGTTACTTAAGGCAATGAGATGTTAAGGTTTACCTTATATGCCACGTACATTGATTAAATACCAAATATATGGTGGCCATTTCTAACCATCATTTACTGTATTGATTTGTCAGCAGTGGAGCTGTAATAAAAAAAAAAGTATTGATTTACTGTCCTTATTTGCTTATGGGCTTTTTATTAATTTTACACATTGTTTCCTATTTCCAGATTATAATTTTAATGTGTTTTATTCCTTTTAAGACGAGCCTTGTCCTCCAAGAAGTTAGAAAAAAGGAACAAACTGACGAACAAAGGAATGAAACCATCAGCTGCTTACTGCTACTTCTTACTGAGCGACAAAGGCTGCGTAATGAATGGACAGCAAGGTGAGAAAACTGAGAAAAACAGTGAGATAGTGAAGTTAGAAACAAGCCTATAGAACTGCTTTGGGGGAGGAAAAAAGTACCCCAACAAACTGGCATTTAAAACAAGTCAGAAGTTTAAGTTTTTAACTGCAGTTTTTCCCTTAATAGAATAATTAATGTGTCTGCTTCTGAATTCAGAGTTCCTTTGTGAGGTGAAATACTCCTTTACTGTGCTTATGTAGTGCAAAGTAGGTGGCATAAATACTTGAGGATTACTCTAAGGTTTTCCTTATGCTAGTAACAATATGAGCAATACTCCCAATGGACATGGCAGGCAAAGACGTGTCCATCTTGTCTGTTTTCTTCATGGTGCTCACGTTTCTTGTGGTGTCCTTCTTGAGTTAACCAGATGGCGTTCAGTAAATTGGAGTATCTGTATTCCTAGAGTTCTCATTGTGCAATTGTTTTGTTATACTCAAGTTCTTAAATTGAGCATACTGCCATGGCAATAAAGCAGGTGTTTACACTAGCAATTTTTGAAGGCTGTTTGTGTATGTATTTGAAAGCTTATGATATTTTTGTGTAGTCAGTTGAATGCATTTGGAAACATGCATTTGTTCCTTTAGTCTTCTTGTAAATAAGTCAATTCAAAGAAGAATTTGTTATATGCCACCTTGTATCTTTCCAGTATCTGTCATCTTTTTAGCTACCAAGTTGAAATCACCTTTTTCATATTTCTAAAGGCTGTGGATTTTTACTCATGTAATAATTTCATAATTTTTCTTACTTAAGATAAATAATTACATAAAAATGATAGACTAGTAAATACTTTCTTCTAAATGCACAGCCTCCTATAAAACCAGGAGATGTCCTGTGCTTGCAGTGAAATACAGCTTTTAGTTAAACTTCTCTTTCAGACTTGTTTAATCAAAATCAACTCTATTTGGTAGGATTTTTTACCTATGCTAGACTTAGCAAATGAGAGTTGTGTATTTTCTTCTAATATCTAATTTAGAAAAGCTCCTGATACTTGAGATTGACTTTGAAGTGTCTGTTTAGGTATTGGTTCTGGCTCTTGGCTGGATTTTCTATTCCCAGTGTTGTATGGACTTTCTAGAATCACAGAAAGCTTTGAATAGGAAGGGACTTAAAGATTAAGAGAGGTTTAGTTAAAAACATTAAAGATTACTACATAGTAGCAGAAATTAGATGCTGTAAATTATAAATTTGTTTTCTTATGGGTATATGATTTTTGTATACTCTGAGTTAAGACTGAGTTAAGAACTCAGAGTCAAAAAGAGTCACTAAGGTGAGTCTCTATAATATTGTTCATATTACAATGTAGGATTTGTTTCCTTTCAAATGAATTCAAGTGAGTTTTATTGTTTGTGGGTTCGTTTGATTTGGCTTGTTGGTGTTTTCTGGTTTTTGTTTGTTTGTTTGTTTGTTTTTTGCCTACTGCTACCATATCAAATAATGCAAATAGTTTTGAGTACATTGGAAATTGAGAAAATCCCTTAAGACTTTTTCATTGGATTCATGCATCCTTCTTGTGAACCAAAGTAAAAGTTTTCTAGAGATAGCAAAAGCCTGAGTAGTTGTAATGAGTGGAATATCTTTTTAGGTTTGTTTAGTTTAACAATAATTTCCTAATATACTAAGTCATCAGGTGGCATAGCAATCTAGAGTCATTTAAAAGCAATGTGGTTACAGTGTTTCTGGCCTCTGCTTTTACAGTTCCCAATTTAATCAGCGGCTGGAGCCAGCGGTGCAGTTGTATCCGCAGCCTTGTCTGACACAGAAATGCCAAAGCTCTTGTGTGGGGGCAGGAAAAGGCTTAGAAGCAGACAAAGTGCAGGCCTCCTTGAGACTAAACACCTGAAAGAAAATTTCAAGAGCACGGTGCCTTGAAAGTTCTGAAAGTGTCCTTTGAGTATTAAATATCCATAATCCTTTTTCTTTCCATTTGATGTTTCCCATCCCAGTGACCTATCTGAGTCTCATCCATATGATCTGCATGAACAGGCTGTTACAATACACCTCCCTTGGCTTCATCAAAGCTCCAGCGAGATGTCTGGAATGAGGCACTGGCTGTGGTAGCCATCAAGCAGCAGTGGTGAAAGTTATAAAACGTCCGCCGTGGTGCTGGCAGGGCTGCCCATGTTTTAGAGATCAGCCTATTGTGTACTTTGGAATTACATGAGAAAAATGTGCTTGGACAGGAAATAATTAGCACTTGTCAAAGGGCAGGCAATAGGTTACAGTATTTTACTTTCAACAGGCTATCAGGGGATCAGCTAGATTAGATAATAGAATTTTTTTTTTTCCTCTGGAAGTTAAATACAGATGACTCTAATTACTTTACAGTGTGCATTAGAGAGCACATTATGAATAGTACAACTCCAAGAAATTTAGGTCAATGAAGGGAGGCAGCTGGCGAAATCTTTACCCACACTTGGACTTAGTAGTTAGGTAAGCATTCTGTTCTGTCATGTGTTTTATTTGTCACGGACGCCTCAAGATTTAAAAAAGAAAGAAGAATTCTGGAAATTGTTAGTTCAAACCGATTGAATCTTGATATTTATATTTTTTCAGAGGAAAAATGTCGTCTTAACTGTTTTGGTGTGTCACTGTCTACTGAGATAAAGCACGTCCTTGCATCATTTGTTTTTAAGTCATACCAGTGTTTCTGCATTAGCCAATTGCAAATACTCTGAGCTCCTATTTCAGCACGTAGCCCCATCTGCCCATTAGTACACCAAGCCTTACAGCTGCCCTTTCATACACTATTTACTTGAAGATGCCGTTGGTACCTTACATAACTGTGCAGGTCTTCCAAGGATTCGAGCAGTGCTGAGTGGCAGTGATCCCAAATACTTCAGGTAGGACTCACTGGATGTTCTCTAAGTGTTAACAGAAATGGTCCAGAGTTCCCAAAGCCTCGGATTTGTTTGTGCTGTGTGATAGTGCCTGATGGACAGGTTGTTATAGCTGTAAAGAGCTGCTCAGCCCTTTGAACTGACCCCTTCCCGACCTCGGCTGGAAGAGGTCCCCCCTCAGCACACTGAGTTTGGGGAGCCCAGCTCTACTGTAACGAACGGGGGGTCAGGGAGCAGCTGTGGGTTTGGGGCGAATCATGCAAACCTGCCTAGGCTTTTTTTTCACTGTATGATAATGAAAATTGTTACCAAATTATATGGAAGTTTAACAGCAATAGTGGGAAAGAGAGGGTGGAGTCTTTTGCATTGGGTTTGATAAATGAAGTGTGAAGTTACCCATCTGGCTCTAGACAGCCCTCTTTTACTCCACGAAAAGGAAACATTTAAAAATAACCATGGTACATCTAGAATCAATGACCCATACAGAGAGCTGGAATAGATCAAGATTTAATGGTGACTGTGGAAGAAATTATCATTTGAAAAGTGAGACAAAGGATGAAAAAGTACAGTTCAATATCTGCACCTGATTCGTTTTCAGAAAAGGTCTTAATATTTTTAGTCTGCTAATGATGCTATTGACAATTTTTTTCTATTTTACTTTTTAACTGGAATCAGAAGAGTTGTTATCCTTAAGAAACAGTTTGGCCAGAAAATAGTTTTTTAAAAAAGAGTACTTGAATTTCTGGAGAGAATGTTTCACTTTGCCATGTCAGCAAATGCCCAGCAGAACTGGGCAGCGTGGTTTCATAAAAGTTCTCTCATTTCTCCTCTTAAAGAAACTTGTATCGAGTTATAATAATATTGTCCTAAATGCTTGTGTGTCATACTCTGCTTAATTATTAGGGTTGTTTTGCTGTATTTTTTTTAATAAATACATTTACAATGAAACCAGTTTGTCATCAAACAATGATAGATTAAATTAGAGGATAATGTTTAACTACAATGAAAGTATTAACTCAGTGGAAGCATTTTTTAAAATAAGTCTTCATGCAAAAAAAAAAAAAAAAAAAAAAAAAAAAAAAAAAAACAAAGTCTGAAATGGTTTTATTATGAGGCAGACTGCTGTCCATTATGCTGTTTCATTGAGTGCAATTCGCATCACATCTCTAAAAGGAAATTCAGTCAGCTAAGGGAAAGTGTAAATCTTTGGATAAGATCTAATGAGGGAAAAAGTTTGAAAGGAAAAATAAAAGTATTTGTAATAGTAATATTTTCGTAGTTGTGCTGGTTAGATTCTGGAATTGTAGTAGTGTTCTCTCTAAGCCATCACAGTAACAAATTGATACAGTGAAAACATAATAAATGGTTTGGACCAAAGTAAACACAAAATTGTACTGGTTCATGAGATGGACAGCAGAGAAGTGTTAATTGATTATTTCCTGTAAGGATCAGTAGCTTAAATCCTTGGCTCGTTGAAATGGCACAGTGAACAAAATCTATTTTATGAAGTCTTTGCTACAACATATGCTATATCAGATAACTGTGTATTGTCAGAGTTGTTACATTCTTCCATCTTTTCATAGCTCTTCAAAAAGAACTTCTTCTTCATGACAAATAGTATGAACTTCTGGTTTCCAGTCAAACCTCAACTGTAGTTCCTCACTGCTTCTTGGTCACCATACTTGATCTTCTCCAACCCCTCTGGAAATATGTAGGTCACACCAATCTTTTACATAATGCTATAACGGTGCATATTTTTTCTAGGTAGAGTAAGTGGCTTGTCCTACTGCTGAGATAGTCTTACCTCTCAGCAGTGATAGTTGGATTACTACATGCATATTTTGTATGTGAATTTATTACAACTCTATTCGTATTTGCCTGTGCATAGTGTGAGAACTGAGTCCCAGCCTGCAGTAGTCTTGTTGGATTCAGAGAACAAAAAAGAATGTGAGAGTAGAATCCTAATGAAATAGTGTGCACGTAAAGCAAAACACAAACAGGAAGATTTTGATATATTTTGTTGTTCTGAAGAAAATGTTGTTATTTTTCTTGTGACTGATCTCTTTCATGCTTAGGAAGGTAAATGAGGTGAATCTTGCTCTTTGCTCCAGCAGGAGAAAGTGCTGGATTACTTACAACTGCTTCAAGTTGTTTACATCTCCTGTGATTGTTGTGTGTGATCTTAGAACAACAGATTTTTTTTTTCTATTGGGGAAATCCAATGTCTGTTTTTCTGACATCAGTAGGGATCTCCACACACAAAGCTCTGTGAACTCTGGTGGGATTTCTGTTGTAACTGTCCTCTCCAGACAGCAGTGTGCCAGCTGGAACGGTTACTCAGTGAGTTAGCTACAAGCATAACAATTAGCAGCAAACTAAGACAAATTTTGAGTTCTCCTTTATGAAATTGAGGGGGGAGAGGGAGGAACACAACGGAAAATTTGGATTTGTTTGATGTTTTGTTTGTGTGTGCGTTCTTTAAGAGAAGAAAAACTATTCAGCACCCATTTTGAAAGTGAACACGTTGTGATTTTGCTGCTGAGTGCTGTGTGTTACTCAAGAAGATGCCTTGAGGCAGACTGAAAAACAGTCTTGGAGCTTTTAAATGAGTGTAGGAAACACAGACTTCAATGAAGTGGTCAGGTCTGTTGCTGTAGCCGTGCTCAGACGTCAGCTACCCTGGCTGCCCTCTGACTTTTCTCTAGTTGCCCATTATCAGGTTGCTTTGCTTCATGTGCCACCTTCTGCTCTCTGCTCTCTGCTCATTTTCACCTGTTTTGTAGTAGAAGTCTTTGAAGCAACCCAGTTTGGCATCAGTAGGCATGAGTGCTTCACAGGGCAGTGGAAACACTGCTTGATTAAATGCTGCTCTTGAGCAACCACTCTTATTTTCTTTAAAACTTTTTTGACCCTTTACCCTTAAAAAAAACTTTATTTACAGAGAATTCTACATCTTACCTTGTGATGTCATTATAGACACAGCAGATAATAGTGTAAAAATGCTCTTTGATACAAGGACTTGAAGCAAGTAGTGATATAGGATGGTGCAGTAAGAAACTCACCGAAGTTCAGCTCTGTGTGTGTGCCAGGCTCTTCTATTATGCCACATTGTGAAGGATTGTTTACACTGAGGGTTGTTACCACTTTAGTTTTAATGCTCCATTACTGTAAACCCTGAAGAGGTGCATCATCCCATTGCTGAATAACTACAGGTTATTTTTGACGTATCGCTCTTTGGATGATTTCACGCTTTTCTTTTTGATATGTTGGAAGGATTTTTCAAGTGATGCTTCCAAAACTGACAGATGGCATAAATTTAATCTTTGTTTATAGTGCAATTAAAGTTTCCACAACTTAAAAGTGATAAATAATTTTCCTACTCTACCAAAGTGCACTTGGTTATTTTTATGTTTTAATAGTTGGGCTAACTTTTTGGAAGGTTTGGATTTATTTCACCTGGACAGGCCTTTTAAGTCAGCACAGGTGACATTTCCTTATTTATTTAAGCTTTTGTGCTCATGGTACAAGAAAGATAGTTAGTGTTATTTTTCCAGCAGTTTGACAATGATTTACTGACTACCACTGGGAGATCTGAATGCTGGAGATGCAGGTTATTGCATTTCCAGACTGCAGGATACTGGGGAGCGAATAGATCACAGAGGTGACAAATTTATAATCTGTGGAGACAAAGCGTTAGCCACATCATCAGACAGTTGAACCACAAACTAGTGTTAGCATCAGCTGTCATCATTCCTGTAAGAGAGGACAGTGTGTGCCAGAGGCAAGGGAAAAGAGAGGGGCAGGGAGAATCCTGAGCATTGTGCAGTCCTCCATGGCTGCCCGTTCTAGCTGAAGGCATGGTGTTGCAAAGAGAATGAAGAATACTCAAAGGTGTATTTGGCTTTATCCACTGAGGTTTCTCCTGCACTGTGGTCGTGGTATGTAGTATGCCCCAAACACAGTTTGCAAACTTTGTAAAAATCAAAACTCTGTCTAAAAATACTCATTCCAAATTAAATGGGTCTAAAGATGGAATTCTCCCTTACATTAAAAAAAAAGATATTCAATTGGGACTTTATTTATTAATAAGTTGTCATCATTCAATTCGGTTTTATGATGGATAAAGCTAAATGAATTTGGTGAAATAACCTGTATGGATTATCAATGCAAAAAAAAAACAAAAACAAAAACAAAACAACAGAGGATGACAAAGACTAGTCCCAGCCAAGTGACACGCGTTTGTCTTTGCATGAGACATGTGAGCAGATGTTTACATAAGTTCATGACTTCAGTCCTAAATGCTGTCAACCCTGTTATTAAAGTTTTTCCACACATATAGAACTTGGTGGCTCCAGGGATTGGTAATGAAATATGAAGCCTTTTGTTTTCAGGTCAATGGTTCAAATGTGGTTCAGGTAGATAGTGCCAAAGATTATTCCCATTGGATATCTGAGTTTGATGGCCTATGTAAAATGCATTGGTTCCCCAATCCTTGTAGGCAGGTGTGTATATCACATAAAGCAACTGTTACAGCTGACACTAATTGGTACCCTTGCCGGCATTCTGAGAGCAGCCAAAAATTAAATGGATGTAGACACTGAGCAAGATGCTGTCAGTGCCCTAGGCTGCCTAGAGCATGGCTGTGAGGTAGCAAGAAGCCAATGGATGTCAAGGCTGACTGAAAGCAGGAGGGCGTTGGTCTGTTGCATTGCTCTGTATTTTGACTTGCACTGGAAGTTATGGCAACATAGATACACATACACAGATCATCCCACACTGGTGAGGGAGCACTGTGGCAAAGCACTGGGCAACAGCATGGATAAGAGGGAAGTGGAATCCAGCGGTGGGATGGAGGTGTAACTCATCAGAAATTAAGGATAACTGGAAAATAGAATTATTGCTTATTTTGACTTCTAGAGAACTCTTTCTGATGTTCTAACAGTTTGTTTTGGCTATAATATTTTACTATTTATTTTGTCTGATTTTTCAATTCTATATGTATAGTTGTTGGGGAATTCCTAAATTATAAACTATGATGATGTTTGAAATAGCTAACAAAGGAAGTTGTCATTTCTTCCTCTTGAGATGTTCTGTAGAATCAGAGATCTTAGAGACCTGTTACACAGCATGTGTTGTTTTCATATTCTGTCTTATTTTTGTAAATGACAGCAGCCCTAAATGGGATGTGTAAGGAGCAGTAGCAGAAGAAAATCCTGCTATAGTTTACTGAAAAATATGACTAGTTTAGCCAACTAAGACCACCTATAGAGGTATGTAACACTCCAGATTGTAATTTATAACCCTTAATTATATTTCATATCGTCATATGCTTAGAGATTACTCAGCCTGGGTGGGTGATGCAGCAGGTGGGACTCATAGGTAAGAAGCAGGCTGAAGTAACACAGCTAAACATCAAAAATGTTATTCAAAATTGAGATAAGTGAACCAAAAAGAAAGCATGAGTTGTATCCAGAGGATTAACTGAGAATGAGACTTTCCAAATGCAGAGTTTGTGGGGCAGATTGGAAAAGGCTGTCAGGTACTGAAGTGAAAGCAGTAATATCAGGAGGAAAGAGAGAGTTCAGAAAATTTTTAAGATCTGCAAGTAAGAGCTTGTTCCACTCTTTCTACAAAGTTAAGCTGAATGGTTCCATCAGATGTGCCTGTGGATCTGCTGAAACTAGATTCAGCTCCAAATTATGCTGGAGAGGGTGTTTGTATAACTTTATTGGTCTTTCACTTCTTGCCAGTTGCATTTGAGCAAGTCAGCATTTTCTCATTTTTATTTTCTGTTCAAAATTATCAGTCAGATAACTTCTGACAAGGTTCTCTGTCCTACCAAGTAATTTGTGAGTGTTGTGGTTTAACCCAGCAGGTGGCTCAGCACCACACAGTGTTTATTCACTGCTTCCTCCCCCCAGTGAGATGAGCGAGAGAATAAAAAGAATAAAAGAAAAACAACAAAACAGAACTCATGGGTTGAGATAAAAACTATTTACTAAGATAGAGAAAAGGAAAATTGTAATGACTATATATATATATATATATATATGAAAAAAAATATATAACAAGAGATGCACAAGTAATTGCTTTCCAACCCATGGCTGATGCTTTGCTAGCCCCCCAAACAGGGGAGGAGAGCAAGATGAACTCACACATCCTTCAGAATCCCTCCTTGATGTCATATCTCATGGAATATCCATTTGGCTGATTTAAATCAGCTGTCCTAATTCTGTTCTCTCCCAGCTCCTTGGGTCCTTTGCTATGAATGGTCTTGGTGCTATGCAGCACTGCTTAGCAGGTGACTAGAAACACTGGTGTTGATATGAGCATGTGAAAACAATGTGAAACAATTCCAATCCCAGCTGAAGCTATGAGAGTGATAGCTGTGGAAACAGAATCTATCTGAATTGAGTCTACACAAACCCATAACATGTGAGAGTTATTTTGATAAGCCAGGTATCATTCATTGAAATAGATATTCCTGTTTGGATCTGAAAATAAATATTTGGTTATCTGAAGTGAATTTCCATTATTGCAAATACACAATTTACAATCAGGAATTTTCAAATATTAGATTTTAAAATTGGCCATTTCTGCAAATCTTACTGTCAGTGCATTGATTTGTTGAGTAAATAAGTTGGTAAATCCTGTACATTATTTGAAATCTTTTCCTAGAAATTTGATGCAGTTAGTCATTATTTTGCAGTATCTGTTCAGTTTGCTTTCCCAGTAATATTACCCAGCTTTCTCTAAGCTGGATAAAGGAAGTTCTTTTTTTCTGTTTATTGAGCCCCAAACAATATTTTAGTTTAATTTTAGCAGTAGGGTATCTAGTGATAGTGATGGTGCCATAGGGCATGCTGTATTTAATAAGGCCAATATTTGGTCTTTCTGACTTCTGAAAAATCTGATAAGAATGACTTTCTACCTTTTGGTAAAGGTGGATTTGAAAATGTGTTTGGGAAACGAGACATAATTGATGTATTCACTCACTGACTGTACAGCATGTCTATTTTAAGACATAATTTACCTACAGATGGCCTAATTATCTTACATTAGGCCATCCTGAAATCACTTAGGTATCTTACCTTTGTTTATCTTCGGAGATGTATACCCATCCTAAACCCAGGTCTCTGGTTGGTAGTGGGCAGGAAGTTGGAGGAAAAGCAGAAGAGGATTTGGGAGGTGTGAGGGTGTCATGCTGGAGAAGGTTTTTAACTGTTTTGCTTGCCTGTAGGTGACACTGTTGCCTCATTTATCTGTACATTTTCACATATCTTGTCCAGGGACGAAAAAAAAAAAGTTTCATTGAAAGAATTTGAGAGACAGTCAGATAGATACAGTACACTAATGTTTCCTTAAGCCTTAGTTAAAGCGCAGAGTCCTAGATACAGCTAGATTAATGGCATGTTCTTTTTCCCAAAGATGGCAGCAGCTCATAACATTACTTCTGATTAACTCACTAGCATTGCTTCTTTAGCACGGTGTCCCCTTGACAGGCAAGTTGCTAAAAGGATTGCTGTGCATGTTTCTGAAGACTAATGTAATAAACCAGGATGACAATATGCTGCTGGAAAAAAAATATCTTAATTTGCTGCTAAGTTATGGCAATATAAAGTTAAAATGTTTTTCTTTACTCCAGTCATTTAAATTAATAATGTGTGCCATTAAGCCAGATCTCACAGAGGATTCTTTTTCCTTTGCTATTAAGTATGCTGGCTGTGGAGAAGATGAAATATTCTGTGAGGCTCGAGCAATCTTCTGTCTCTGAGCTACGGTGTGCCTGCTGCCAGATGTTCAGGTGCTGCTGCTGCTGCTTTGACATGTATATCTCTTCCAGGCAAAAACCAATATATACATCAGCCCAGGTGCGAGGTGGCCTTGCCAGGAAATCTGCCTCCTCCTAGCTGTGACACTCGTCCACTCCCCGTCAGAATGTGTACCTTAGGAGGGGATTGCAATTAACCCCTGGAAAGCGCGGGTTTCGCTGAAGTGATGTGCGCAGTAATGATATTGTTAGCTTCCTTAATTTCCAGTTTCACCATCAATTATGCCATGTGTTTCATCCAGTTGGTGCTACCCTCCCAGTGTTAATTATAACCTACAAGACTGTTACAGTTAATTTTATGGCAAGCATATTGTCTCTTCAAGGCTCCGCGGCAGCTCATAAATTATCTTGAAGGTAAAATGTAACTTGGGGAACTAGTTATGAAAATTCCATCCATCTCGCTTAGGAGGTGCAGCTGCTACTGTCAGCTGCCTAGCCACCGCGTTGTGAAGGAATTACGGTGGGTCAGGCCTGGCGGCTCAGCCCGGGCTGTCACGGCACGGGAAGGCTGTCCTGGCCTGTCAGACAGGGGCCTTCTGCCAGTCCCTGGTGGCTGTGCTCTGCAGGCAGCGAGAGGCAGGCAGGGCAGGTGGATGGTCCCCGAGCTGTCTCTATTCATTACTTTACAGAAACTTGCTTCAGGTAGGCAGGTACGGAGACCTTGCCACCGTTGTCATAATGTTAGGCATCATCCGCAAAGTGCAAGATAGATAACTCTATGAACAACTCGCTGTTCTGCTGGGCTGCAGCAGCCGGGTGGGGTGATGAGCGCCGCAGCCGCACGTGAAATAGCTCGCTGGTTTGTAAAATGACTGCGGGTTTAATTGTAGCAGCCGCCTGCTTTTGGAAGAGCACATCTGCTTGCTTTTATTTCGCACTCACCGTGTGAGGAGGCGCGATTCCACTGCGAAGCGATTTGTGTTAGAGCTTCGCATTATGTGAATTAGCATGGTTCTGTAGTGGAGTTATGACATCTGTGTGTGTATCCTGGTTTTGCTGAAGGAATTGCAGACTTTTCTATGGAGAAAAAAAAAAGCAACTGAGTATTTATAACAATGAACTGAGCATTCAATGCTACTTACATTTTTGTATTAATCTAATATTATTTCCGTAATGCCTTATTTTTCTCTTTATAGCAGATATATAAGGCTACCGTAAAATATAATCCCTCATCCTGCTATCTCTTCCTTTAGTATTTAGAATTTCAATAGTTCTAAATGCTGTCAAGTTTGGGTTGTTGGTTTTTTGTTTTTGTTTTTTTTTTTATGAATGAAACCTCAGTACAAATCAAATTTCCTGTGGAGCTTTTTCTCTTCCACTCTTTTACGTTTCAAAAGGACTTCTGTGTTTACAGTGCTGTTTCCTAACCTCATTTACAGCTGGGAGGGCACATGAGAAGGAACACTGAAAGCTGACACTGAGCACATTTCCATAGGCAACCGCTGTGCAGATGTGAATGTACAGACCATTGTGAATGGGTAAATGTTGGGAATTCAATTGAGGAGAAAATGATCCAGCACAACAATGAAAACCAGTGAGGATAATGCAATATGTGTTATTCATTTGCGTTGACGGTCTTCATTCAGTTTAATTATTAGTACTTCATTTTAATTATTGTTCTTTTTACAGTGATAATTTTTTGAAAAATAATGCTGACTTTGTAAATTGGGTCTTGTATACATTTGCAAAGTGGGAGAAAAAGGCTGATTAAAGAGTGCATATTAGCGTACTTCTAATGTGTGTTCGTTGTTGCTTTCCCCTTGGAATTTACTGTAAATGTGCCTTGTAATGTCTTTTAGACATTCTTTTCCCTGAGGCATCTCTGTGCTTTTCAGAGTCTGCAGAGAAGAAGCTCAGAAGTTTCAGCTGACCAGAATTTTGTATTTGTTTGTTTAGCTTACATGGAGGAAACCTGTGCATTATGCACAGCCGTGGGCAAAGTGAAGTGTAAAGTCCAGATCACCTCAAGAGCAGACCCAGAGGCATTGCCCCTCAGAGGTCAGGTTCCTTCTGGGCTTCATTCTCCCCTCCCATGGAAAGAGGTAGGGGAGAAAAAGGATAACTCTGCTGCTAACATATACCCTTAAGTGTGGCGTTGATGCACCTGGTCATCTATGTCATTACCTCCTACGCTGGAGGTTGCCAGTTTCTTTACAAAGGTTGTCCATCACTTTGCCAAAGCACTCCTTCCTCTGTGGGCTGTTAAGCACCACAGCTGGGAAGTATCTGCTATAATACAATTCTCACTATTTTTTTTATATATTTGCTAAGGTAGGGGAGGTTGGGGACAGAGAAGTAGTCTGAGAATTTGATGTCTTTTGCTTTCTGAAGGGATGATGAAACTGTTGAACATCTGAGAGCAATATTTATTTTACATAATGCTGTATGAAAGTGTTTTAATTATCATCATCACAGTCTCTTTTTAGGTTAATTTTACATCATCACATCACTAAGTCTAAGAGAATTGCTTTTGATATAAGTGCAAATAGGAAGAGTCAGGATGCAGGTCCCAGTATATGTTGTTTCTGACTGGTACTTTGGCATGTATAATAGTCATTAACAAATTAATTCTCTTTTAAAAATAAGAACTCTTTTGTGCAGTTGAAGAAGAAAACCTATCTCAGAATGAAATGCCTTTGTTTCTTGGTTTTTGGCCAATTTTAGTAGGAAAAAAAAGTCTGTTTGGAAAGCAACTGAACAATGTACATAGCTAACTCCAAAAGTAATGCCTCCTACTTCTTTCCATGGAAACTACAGCAGGTGAATAGAGCACAATAGCACTGTCTGATAGAACAGATTCTCAGCTGAAAAAAAAACTACTTTTCAACATAGTTCCCACCATTAGCTGTGCATTTTCACCAGTGATAAGCAGGAGCCTGCATCCCAGTTTCACACCATCAGAATTGACCCACTGTTTTGATAGCTGCTGTGAATACAAGAATGTTGTTGCTTGCACAGTCCAGCTCCTTACTGTGCTCACATCCACATTTTGGTCTCCCTAAACATTCAGTGAGCATCAGTGATTGTCGGTGAGTGCCATTTTTTCTGCGTGGAGGAAATCAGTGACACACCTTCGTTTCATCTGGACTTCCATGTCAGACACCATTCTGTCAGAGTGCCCCTCTGCTGCCATCTGTCACACAGCAATGAAATGTTTTGCAATACTGCTGGGAAGGTCCAACCTCTACTACTGTACCACCAACATTCACCTCTGACATCATGGGCCAACGTAATTAAATAGGAGGCATTACTTTCAGAGCAGCGTCATACTATTGTGATTTTTATTTTCCAGAAAGAATATAGTGGCTGTGAAGTAATAGGAGGTGGAGTAGCTTAAGAATTGACCATGCAATTGTTATAGGCAATAGTTTTTAAAGAATGTTTTTTCTTGCTAAACGTGACTCAGTGTGGTCTTTTGTATTTTCAAAGCAGGAAGAAAAAGGATTTTTAAAATAGCCTCAGTATTTCATAGTCCTTAGACTCCAAAACATGCTTGATTTTTTTTCATGATTGCAGATGCTTTTGTGTATAAGACAATCATTTTTTGGTGTTAAAATTCATTTAAAAACTCAAACATTAACCAATTGAAGTGAGCTATCAGCGAAATGAATTTGTAGGAATGACGTCATTTTGTTGCTAAATTATATGTAAATATTGAAAGGATTAGAATCAGTGATAGCCTGCAGAGATAAGTGCTGAAGCTTAATGCTTCAAAATTTTTATAGAAATCATAATTTTTAATATTTCTAGTAGCAAAAAAATAAATTGATTTTTCTGCTTGGTATTAATTAGAAGTCCCAGTAATGCAGGACGATCTCTGCATGCATTGAATCCTCTGAAATCAATGGAGCCCTCAATGAAGTTGATCCACCTGTTCATTCAGTTTGCCCCATGTAAGCAATACATGGTCACTGGTCTTCTCTCCTGTTTTACACCATTGTAGCACTATGTATAATGATGTGAAACATTTCCTTTATTTCACGACATTCTCATACTTTGATACTCTGGAAAGATCAGTGTCCTTCACTGCTCAGCTGGGCCGTCTGGTGATCCACCTGCTGTTTGTGTGTTAGAGCCCTTTTACAACTTGCCTTGGCTGAGAGGCTGAAACCTTTCAGAGTGGGATTGCTTGGAGTACCACAGTCGTGTGCGCTTCTAATTGTGCAATTAAAGTCACTGGATCAAGAAACAAATTCTTGATGCATGTTTGCTTCCTGGCTCAACAAAAGTATTGAACAAGATGATTTCTAGAATGTATGTTGTTTGCTTTAAAGGAATTTAGATTGCAAATTGTAAACAGAATTGCTGCTGTTTAAATTTGAACCTTTTGGAAGCTAACTACTGTAGGCCCATGTCTGACTTCTGCTCAATAGTATCGTTATGAAATACAGACCTTTTTGTCTAACTGAAGCTTAGAAGCATTATGTTATCACACTCATACTATTGCTGATTTTGAAAAGTGCAAATGGACTTTTTCTGCACACTAATTGCAAAGGGATGCGGGAGATACAAATGCAATAAATCCTTTTTCCTTCTGCTTTCACTAATTTTTATCTTAAAAAGGAAAATGTAAGAAAGCAAAATACTGTCAAATATGAGAAGAAAACACATCTCGTTTTTGTTTGTGTGCAATTCTAAAAATGGAATAATTAAGAGGTATAATTGGTTACGAATACAGAAGAAGAATTTTGCCTACTCACTTTTTGCCTAGAGCTTTGTGCTTTATTTAGGCGTATTACCTTGCACGCACACACACACACGTACCCCTACAAGATTTATTGGCGTTTGTATGAAAAAATGAAAGGATTTTCATGTTTTGTAAGAAACTTAATACACTCTCGCAGATGGCCAAGCTCAGGTGTGATTTTAATTATGAGATAAAACAAAGCTCAACACAGTAGGAAGTAGTCTTAATAAACGACCTGAAGCTTTTGTCTTCATGTGTCAAAAGCCTTTTTGTTGCATGATGAAATACTATTTTTATAATTTTTTTATTAACTGTTTTTTAAAATCTTGGGAAAAAATACAAGGGCTTCCAAAGCTCATCTGAGTTATTTTGGTCCAGAGAAAAATAAGAATGTTCAGTGAATTTCTTGTTTCTTCCCAATAAGTTTAGGCTTCTGCATGAGAATGACAGGAAAAAAATACATTAACAAGGAAACGTGCGTGGATACGAATTATGTTTTATCTGCTTACAAATAAAACCCCTTCTCGTTGCGTGTTGGTTTTGCTTGTTGATGAAGCACCTTGCTTAGTAATAACAAAAACTGGGAGGGTTTGCTGAACACTCATTTCTGATGTTGTAGCATCAGAAATTAAACATAACTTAAACCCTACTTTGGTATTTAGCCTTCATTATTAAAATAAACATATTATGATCCTGTTGTTAAATATTTCTGATATATTGCAATAATCTTGTATTGTTTTTCCTTTAGTGGGGAATTATGAGGACCTCATGTTAGGACCTCAGTGTCCTGACAAGCTTAATTATCCACAGATAATGGTTTTCAGCAGTAGCTGTTCTGAGCATCACAACCTCACTGTTACGGGCTTAATAAATATTTGCAGACTCAGGTGCAGAGCACCTATGTACTACAGAAACAAGCAGCTGGGCTTGCTCTCCGGTGCTATACATCACATACAGTGCCTCATTTGTTTTAGAAAGCCTAATGGCACAAATGGCAGGCTTTGTCCTATGGTGAATGGTGCTAATATGTTTACTGTAGGCATGCTAGCTACTCTTCTGTGAGTCCTTTCGTTGTCTTTTATAATTCAAAAATAGCTTGGAAAGCTGCAACTCTTGGAGCTTCTTGACTGTTTATTGTGTATTGATGGAATGATTAAAACCTTTGTTTTAGAGATCAGCACTTCTGTAACATGACTGGCAGCCTTCTAGGCTTCAGTTTGTTGGCTGCAGAGACACGATGGGAAAGCTTCAGCAATTAATAACGCTTTTCATTAATGATTTCATAAGATAGGCATATTACATGTGACAGTGCTATGTTCTTAGTACAGAAACCTCTTTTGTAATGGAAAAACCGTATGCTAGTGATATTTAAAAATGTTGGGATAAGTGGCCTCTTCACTGATGCTTGTAATCTTGTTCAAACTTCAGAATGCATTTAGTTTTACACATGGGGCTGCACTGCTCTCTAATTTAGTTGGTGATGCATGTTGACTTTGAATGTTTGTATGTATGCATAAATCTAAGGAAATCAGTCATCTCAATTAGAAAATAAGAGCACTATTCCATCCCTTTATGTAATAACAGATAGAGAAGCTTAGCTTAGAAAGTACATTTTGTAAATAGAAGCTGTAATTGCTAACTGCTGTATGGTTTGATTGACTTATGTCATGAAAGTAGTAATGCTTGAAACATTACCCTGCAAACTGTCATTCAGTTCAAGAAAAATTATTTCTCTTCTTCATATGTTTCCCCATAGATACCAATGCTTTCAGCAAAGGCCTAAAAAGGAAATATATTTCTTCCTGCAATTTCCCACCCTCCCCCTTGCCCTGCTGTCCTTCGTCTTAATCCTTTCTTATTTCTGGATTGTAAGGATTACATTGTACTGATGTACCTCTCTTCCGGTCATGTACATGGAGGTAGAATGGAAGTGATAGTCTGGAATTATTGAGCAGTGACATGTTTAGCTATTCATCGTGCGCTGGGTGTGGGAACGTTAGAGAAGTGCAGGGTTCGTACCCTACATTATGATTGAAGTGAGGGTTAGGATGTTCCTTAACAAACTAACACTTGTTATAGTGGCTTTGGCGAAATCTTGAGGAAAGAGTTTTTGTTCATATTTGTCATCATGAGCGTGATAGATTGTGTCTTTCTACTTGCTAACACTGCTATGCTGATGGGCTCCTGCGGCTGGCCATGCTGGTGGCTGGGTGGCCAGGCTGTGCAAGTGTCCTTAAGGTCAGATAAAATCCAGAGTAGCCAAAGTAAGTATAGTATTTAAGTATAGTCCACCAGCAGTCTGTAGTGCTGTTTCCCCGTCAGAGAGAATACACAGTGCTTGCTTCTCAGTTTTTAATGATACAGCCTTAAAAGTCACTTGAGTGTCTTCTCATGACCCATGAGAATCATGACCATGCATGACTTCTGGAATTAAAATTCAGCTTTAGATTAATTGCAATTGTATTCACTTTAAATTGAGTGCACTTCAGGATTCTGCTTGTAACCGTGCTGTTGGTAACCTACGTCCTTTTGAGTCATTAACAAAACGTAACCGATCTTCATCTTTTTTTTTTTTTTAATCTTCAATGTAATCAAGGCAAGAAGCTTTTGACTCACAAAAATAAATGTTTTCAACTGTTTGTTGTCAGATCCCACAATTTTCTCTACGGCAGGCTTAGATGAAACAGAAAACTGATATGCTGAACCACTGGAATTGCAGTCTTGTAATTTAGAAATATCCATTTTATCCCTTATAATTTCTTCACTAAGATTCTTCAGTCTGAATCTGCTATAGGTAGGAGCCAAGACAAACAGAAAGCATTTAGAGTCATTCAGAGCAGTTTGGATTCCATGAGAATGTAAAGCCTTGGCTTTGGTTCATGCATCTTACAAAGATCAGGAGTGCATTTAAGTCATAATATTCACTGTGGCTACGTGCTTCTGTAACATCTGTAAGCTTTTATTTTCAAAATTATAAAGATGTGAAAATAAGTAGGCAGTAAATTCTCTTAATTTGCCAGCTAAAGAGCTTGGTGGAAGGACCTTTACCTCCCCTGACATAGTGCATATAATGAACTTTTTCCAGTCCTTGCTAGCAGGAGCTAGAACACAGCAATACCATCAGTGTGTAAAGGGAAGCTCAGGTGCCTGTCTGCTCTGCGTGGGGCATTGCCCTTGCAGGACTGACGTGTGTTACGAGCTATGATCTCTTAAAATGCTTCTGAGTGCACAGCTAACTTGCTGTGCTTGTTAAGGTGCTGCAGCAGATAGTAGTTGCAGGAGTAAGCCATAATTTTGTTCTTTCTCTCATTTTGGTGTGCTCTTTCTAGACCAGCCTATTCAAGCTGCACATGCAAGCACACATCTTTGTACTCAATTGATACCTGAGTCCTTTTAGGGAGCGGTTTGTCAGAATAACATTTAGAAGTTGTCCTGCTAGCCCTGTCATTTTACGTTAAATAACTTGAAACGCAGAGTTTATCTTGGACTATTTATTCTATGTTAGATAGCACTTTGAAATTCCTGGATAAAATTGCTAGGTAATACATTTAACAATTAAAAAGGAGGAACCTTCATGTTTGCAAAATGCACGTTGAGAAAGCAGTATGGCAAATGCATTGTAATAGACTTCTATATGGCTGGGAGTTGGAGCTTTTAATGATCGTAGTTATCTGTTGGTGAATACCTTTCAGGTAGAGGTATAGCAGTGAATAGAAAAACACCGTAATAAATAGAAATAGATACATGGAGAACGTGTCCCTCACCACAGTGTGTATATGAGGATGGGCAGATGAAATAATAATCAGCAACATCTAGTTTAAATGCATGTCACAAAAGTACACACTTATATCTGTCAGACTGCAGTGCATATTTCTCTGTGCAGTAGATTAGTACCTAGTTTTCTCTTCTGCGTCTCGTAATGTTTGCTATGAATTTCAGTTCTCAGTAGATGAATGCAGTCCAAAGACCCAAGTAGTACTGACATCCAGGATTTTAAATACCCATAGAAGTTCTTTGTCATCCATAGTAACGACAAATTGATAGGAAGTCTTTGCCTCAATTGAAATATACTGTGTGTGGAGGAACTCAGATAGGCTTTGAAATAGCTTAAAAACACATAATTTTTGCAGAAGACCACTAATACCAGTTATTAAAGCATCAGTGTAAAATGCATGTTTCTGGAGTAGGATAAAGATAACGTTTTGATTTGTAGGCCAGCAAAGTTTTGGCAGCAGGTATCTAAAGACTTAGCTCTTTAAAATGTTTGCTGATGCTTGCTGTACTCCTGTGCTTAAAGATAGTATCACCCATGAAAGTATTCTGAGTTAAAATTTTGTCCTTTGTTCCCACTTTAAGCTTACCTTGGAGAAAAACAGTTAATAAACAGATTAACGGACGATAGCAAATAATTGCATTCTGCATAGCTCAGTTTGTAAGTGTTCACACCAATCTCTCCAAGCATTGAGAAGAAATAGTTTTAAAAGAGCATGGATGCTGTTTTGTTGGCTGCGAGTGTTCTAATTCTACACAGAATGAATCCAATGGATTACAAACTCAATAATTAATACAATACTTTTCAGTTACTGCACACATCTTACTCTGGGGCTAAATAACCTTAAGACAACCTTTCCACATCTGGGGTCAAGCACCAGTAAAAGTTGTCTTATGCTTAGACTTCATCTGGGCTGGCATTTCTGACAGACGTGCAAACAGATGCAGGCATTGTTGCTAATGACAGGTGATTATAAGTGGCGTGGGTGCCAAGGTAATTAAACCATGCCTTGACAGGAACATTTGGTGATACGGTATTTCAGCATTAGAAAAATTGTTGCAACACATTTTTCCCTGCTAGGCTGTAGACCTGAATATCATTCATTTTGATTCTTTGGCCACAGTACTCCAAATCTGGAGTTTTACTCACTGCTTGAAGTATAGAAGTATTCATTGTACGAAAATGGGCAAAACCAGCCAGCTGAATAGAGCTGGTGCTTGTGAGAAGGGTTTTGGAGCTTGGATTTGAAGCATCTGGTTCTAAGAAGCCTTTTAGCATATAAATACAGTATAAAAATCCAGCACGGGAGGATTGAAGGTGTGTTATCTTCCTTCACGACAAGATAACGGCTACTGTGCCAGATTTATGAATGGCTGAATTATTGTGCTATTCTTTGTTATATATTTCTTGTTGGACGTCTTAACTGCTTTTATGGCTGCAAATCTTAGTTTCTAAATCTAGTTAAGGTTTTGTGTGTGAATTGTACTTTACAATAAAATAAAGATTATTCTCAGAACGGAAGTAAGGGTTGCTTTAGAAATGATGTATTTTACTTGATATTAGAGCTCTTAGAGACTTAAGGTGGTTCATCCTTAGATCGTGGAGCAATTTCATAGTTTAAGATGGCTTTATTCCTCATTCAGCTGTGTTGTGTTGTTTTTTTTTTTGTTTTGTTTTTTACTGGGAGTGAATAATGATAAAGTTCCTTATTTATCCTGTATTTCCCAGGAACTCCTTATTTAAAATGAATCGTTTGCGTAGTGTACAAGAACTGTGGAATAAAATGGTTACAGTTCTATAAATGAATCTAAACTGATTTCGTAAAATGGGGGATGTCTAGTTTAAGGATATTTTTCCATTATTCTGAATGGAATTCTTAATGACTGTAGGATGAAAGTCTGCACTGTTGGTGTACCTTTGATATATTCTTCAGCTTTGAAGCTGTGGTGTTTGATATAATTAATCTCAGCTAAACTTCAGGACTTCAGCAGCTTTGGGAGAGGTCCTGCCTATCGGTCAGTCGGGATAAGATTAATTTCACTCCTCCTGTTGGTCTGAACATCTCTAAAGCAGTACAGGAAGCTGCTCCAAATAGGAGTCTGCATGAAGTATAATGGTAGCACTTGGGTTGAGTACACAGCCAAGAGAATTGGGAATGTAGTAACTCTTTTCATTTTAAGCTGGAACTTAAAAATTATATTTAGTGTAATAGTGAAATCCAATCAGTTTTCAGTGTTTGTTTGAAAAGAGTTAAAGGGTGTGTTAGATACCTTGCTTCCACATTATTTAGAAAAGAAGGCAGAATAGGGTTAGATCCATTAAGATCACAAGGCAAATTTTTAACACCCCCTGTTGCTTTTGTTCCCCCATCTCTGGGGCCAAGTGCCCCAGACTTCTATCTGCTGTTTCTTCCAAAGACCATGCTAACACAGAGTTAATGTGCAGTTCATACATTTGTAGCATTTCCAGCCTCAAGGCTCTGGATGGATTCTGTCCAAAATTCGCGTGGTCTGAGGATGAAGTATGTTGGATGGAGTCAAGTATGGTGGCAATAACGGTGTGCCTCCTGTATACCTAACAAACCATAGAAATGCCTTTGAAAAAACTGAATTAGGGGATCATTTGTGACGATAAAGCTGAAGAGTGGGAAAACATCTTCAGCATCTTTGATTGTAAAAATTCTACATGCAGGAGCATTTCAGAAGTTTTAAAAAGCTGGGATGCTTTGGGATGCTTTCCCTTGCCTTTAGCACAGGCTATGCAAAATATGATTCCTGTTTTCTGTTTGTGTCTTGTAACTATTAAAGGACCTGTTGGAGAGGGAAAAGGAATTGAATTGCTATAGGTGAGGCTATATAGGTAACATATAGAAACAGTATTAGTGTCTTATTTGGGTCCATTATGAAGTGAGTGTGCTTATGCGTGCAATACTCTATATAACCTTTGTTGTAAGGGTTTTAAGATTTTAATGTGATGTGCAGGTAGCCTTGCAGCTGCCAGTTTGTTTTACTTCTGATGTTTCCTGCTTGTTCCTGAAGCAGGTATAAACTATGGATTTTTTTTTTTTGATCTTCCATTTGCCAGACTTTCATTATATCGTGGCTATAGTCCCAATGTCAGCACATAAAATGTTAAACATCGCTGGTCTGAAAGAAGCTTCTATTGTCTTCTACTTCTGGTGCCTGGGGATTCTTTGCAGTCTTGCAGTGGTGGTTCTGTCAGCGTAATATGTCATGAAGCATTTCTCAGTAATGACAGACATTGAATATGAGTGACAGGAACTCTGACCGAGTGAAATGGGTTCAATTACCAGAGATGTAGGGTTACCTGAGATAAAACCAAATGGTCCAATTGTGCTCGGGTTTGACCCTTTGACACCCAGCTACCCGGCAGCAAAGACAAATGGCTGATTAACCATCCCCTAACTCTCCTTTTCTGTGATAAACTTGTTTGGATTTCCTTGTCTGAATAAAAATCTAAGTGTGGCATGTTTCTAAAAGGAAATATGATAGGAAAACAATGGGTACTGGTGCTAGTCATTTTCTTCCCTTACTGACACAAAACAGAAAGCTGTCATTCTATCTTGGAATGTATCTAGGACATAGTGTCCAGAAATCAATACAAGATAAATGATTGCTCTCTTAACCTCACCTTTCTTCTGCTGCCGCGGTTACGTTGCTCCTGTTCACCTGTAGCCATCCTGACGCCAGAATAAATGAGAGAACCTGCTGTGAAAAGTATCTTCTTGGGGGCTTTGTATGGAGGTTTTTGTGGGTTGTTTTTTTGGTCAGTTCTTTGTTTTTTGTCAGTGCTTTTTTTTTTTTTTGGTGGTGGTTTTGTATTTTTTTTCCTTTTCTATTTGGTGGGAGTGCATGTGGGGGTTGCTAGTCAGCATTGAGTGCTGTTTTACACTTGTTCTAGTCCAGTGCCTACAGCTCCCAGATAGAGTTATAGCAAGCTCCCTAATTAAACTGTCGCTGTCTGCCCTCACTTGACTGCCTTTACAAAGTCATTTAACTAACAGACATTCCTGACTATTAAGGCTAGGAGCAGCGTGTCTCCAGTGCTGGAGATAAAATGAATGAAATTTGTTAATCTCCACTGACACTTGATCCTAGATGTTGAACTAACACTGTTGCACCTGAACTTTTTCTTTATTGTAATTACTTCTCGTGTTATTATTTCATAAAATAAATTGGAGGAAAAATTCAACAGGTGTTAAAGTATTTGAGTTGATTTATGGATGCTGAGTGAATATGGCATTCATCTCATGCATTCTTCAAAAGCACCTTTCAGTGGATGTTCAGAGCTGGATTCAAGGATTGTGCTAGTAGAATACTTTAGTAAGTTGATGCATTTTCTTCATTGTAGAGGAATGGCATTTCTAAATCCTAGGCTTTTTATAAGGACAGAAAATTTAACCTTCATAATTTTATCCATTGTTAATTTGAACAAATACTTTGAGTGAAATATAAAGACATTTTAAAATAACACATTAAAATAATTGTATGATATACAATACTTTTACAATAGATTAATACTGTAGTTAAAATTACAGAGCAAAATGCAGCTCTTTTTAAGGAATAAGCATTGAAAAGAAAAGACTTTTATTTTTGTTTATATATTTTTCTTTATCTTATCTCCTGTATTTGTTCTAACTTCTTTTTCTCTGATTCATAGATTTTAAGGCCAGAAGGGACCATTATATCATCTAGTTTGACCTCCTGTGTATCATAAGACATTACATTTCACTTGGCTGTCCCTGTACTGAGTCCAGTGATTTGTTCTTAGCTTTAAATGCATGTTTTGAAATTGTGTCTATTGGTTTGAGGACAGTGGGGAGTGGAAAATCTACCAATTCTCTTGAATGTAGTTGTTAATCATCCTTCCAATTTAGAATTCCTAATTTCTGTCTAGTCATGGAATCATTTATGTGGGAAAATACCTCTAGGATCAAGCATTTAAATGTTCTCAACCATCTTTCAAACTTCAGTCCTAACCGTAATATTTTCAGCTAGATAAGGAAAGCAACATTTGTGTCCTGTGTCCTCTCTGAATGGAAGTACACAGGTTGCTCCAAAGGTAGTGCCTCCTATTTATTTGCACAGAAACTGCAATAGATACAAAGAGCACAATAATAGTATTTGATGGAGTAGATTCTCAGCTCCAAAACACTCTTTTTCAGCATAGCCCCTGCCATTAGCTCTGTCTTTTTGCCAATGGTGAACAAAAGTCTGCATGCCAGGATCGTAATAAGCTATTCAGTTCCGTTGTGTATCTGTGCAGTTACATTATTTTAGAAAATTATTCATTAGGTGTTTCCCAATTTCTTCTTGAAAGAAGATTTTGATCAGATGGGATTGGATTTCTTGAAATAGGATTACTTGTGACCTTTCTGCTCATCCCAGAATGAGCCTGGATATGGTTCTGTATGCTGTTATACTTTTACAATAGATTAATACTGAACTTCAGACTGACTCAGCAATACCTATCTACACAACACATCTTGTCAAAATAGTCTCTTAATTGCTCACATCTTCTAATCTCTATGAATTTACAATCGCAGTGCAACTTTTGTGTCAGTCATTGTCTCCAGTGGAGCAGTGGTATTGCAGCTGAATGAGAACATGATGTGGAGCTCCAAAAGTATAAGCCCACTAAGTTTACTTGAGCGTAGTCAGAAAGTTGTACCATTCCTTTGAAGATATGCACTCTGCATTTGTTTTATTTATTCATGTGAAGTGTGCCCTGCGTTGTGTAGAATTTACTGTTTTAAGCAGACATTCCTTAAATAAAGCAGAAGTGAAGTTAACTAATCTAGGTAGGGCTTTTCTAGGAATACAGATGGTTCTATTTTCAATTTTGTGTGTTATTTAAAAAATATATATTTTCTTATAAAACTAACAAGACTGACAGAATTCTATGAAAGCTGCTTCACTTTGCAGATATGATTAGTGATACGTGGTTGACTCATGTCTCTGAAGTGGACATGAACATGTGTTAGCAGTATAAAGGTGCTGATAGTCGTTTATTCGTCATTCATATGAGCAACTCAGTTGATGTAAAGCAACTTAAGCTGATGATCATTACTCTGTTCTGAGGGCAATGTGTGTTCTCATGTTTTAATGTATTTTCATTAGTGCGAGTTTCTAGTGTTGACACAACCTGAAGGTGTGCAGGACCCTCTTGCCTTGTAAGAAGCACTTTTTTGCATTAAGTACACCACATGCTTCAATCAGTTTGGTCTGCTGAGGGGGCCATTGGTGACACCTGGCCCAGAAGGATGCCTGTCCTTGCCATGTCAGCCAGGAACAACATATCGCCAGAATCCAAGGGAGGTGGTTCTCTTGCCTGTGATTTCATGCCAGCAGTGTTTTAGAAAAAAGCAATCCAGTGATAACTTTCTGTTTCCCTAATGTACTCATTGATCTTCACCCAAACCTGAACACAAAATATTCTTGTAATGAAACTAGCTTGAATTTAAGCTTCTCATGAAGTACACTTCTGATGAGTCCTTCTGAACCATCTTCAGGGCACCAGTTCTGTGCTGTCATTGCTGATGTGGTGAGGGGGCCTTCTGGGTGTTTCTTTAAGCCCCAGAGGAGTTAAATCAGCAAATCCGGGAGGATTGTGTGCACGTGCATTTACCTGGAGATTCTTGTTGTGTAGTCCCTTTTCTAGCGTAAGAGAAACTGTAAGTTAGAAGTAGCAGTATTTTTGTCCTAGCCTGCATAGGTAGTATTTTAATGTGACATTAATCACAGGTTAACCCTTCTTCCAATTTTGGCTCTGTTTGCGTTACTACCATAGGTTTTGCATGTGGAAAATGCCAGCACTTAGCAATAACTGTGTGTTAGAATTAATAAACGTTAGTAGTGTTTGCACATGACAATCGTGCTATGATTTACAGCTTTACAAAGAATTGAATGCTAACCTGTGTTTTAGTAAGCAGATTGCATCCATTTTATAGGTTTCAGGGCTGAAGGTTAAAATGTAAGCATAAGGCTTATGTCTGTGCTAAAACAGAATACGGTGCAGCCAAACTATCAAGTGCAGTCTTCTGAATTCAGCCTTTGAGGTGCTGGTGAAAATTGTCTTCATATTAAAAGGTAGTAAATGCAATCCTTGGCTTAAATGTGATGTTCTCTGACTGTAGCATTGATTTTTATAACTCTTATACAAAGTGCTGGAAAGGAAAGAAAATCAGAACGGAGCTGTCTGCAAGTTATTATATTTGGGTTCTATCCTGTAAGCTTATATCAATAAAGCTGACTAATCTGGAACTATTTTCAAGAGATACTTTTTCTCTTATTCATAAAACATTAAGATTTATTGTTTGTGGCATACCCTTGCTGGTTGAAGTGGTATGCAGCCAGTTTTTGCAGCCTTAATTTTGTTCCCACTGAAGTCAGCAGCAAAAATTCTTTGGTTTTTGGGGAGGTAGATGATCCATCATGTAAAAGTTAAATATGGCAAGGAAGGAATATGATTGAGAGAATATTAATCTGGTGAGGTGGGTATCTATTGTGATGTGTCTTTTTTATATAACTGTCATACCACGCTAGTTCATCAAATGTGCGTTGTAGACGTATGCAAATCTGAAAATTAGATTTGACCGGTAGGTAGAACTACTCAGCTTTATTGAGGAAATAAGATACCTCGGACATTTGGAGTAACCCAAAATATTTTTTTACTTCTTGTAAGCTATTCTGACAATGTGTTAACTAAAATAATGCAGAGCTAATACTTCTAGGATGTAGTATATTTGCATGTCATTAACTTGTGTGAAAAGCTGAGGTCCACTAGTGGAAGCTAATTGATACAATTTTTGTATTAATATTCTTAGAAGTTTTGGAAAATAAGCTCTTCATTTCTTTGTAGTAAGAGTGATGCTTTATTGCAGGGGTCCTACAGAAGCCAAGTAGCCTTAGATAAATGTTGTGCTTTGTCAGTTGCTCTGCAAAATGGAATTCATTTTGTTAAGAGACTGCAACTTTTTCTATCTTTAAATACTGTGAGTAGCCACCAGCCTCAGATAGGATGGGGGGATGCTCTGGTCTGGTAGGTCTGCAAGCTGGAGCAGCTCTCAGTAGGACTTCATTCTGCGGGTATCCGTAAATGTGTGCAATTCTGCTAATTCTCATTTTAAAATAATTCTGTTGCTTTAAATCTGCGGTTCCCCAGTTTCATCTGTGCAAATAAAGCTCCTCCTGCAAACCAGCCAGGAAAACATATGATACCATTTGCGATTGCAGAATGCGGCGTGCTGTTCTCCTGTAATTATAATGGCCGGAGCAGTGTGGGGTTGGTTAGCCTTCCTTAGCAATCATTAATCTAGCGAGTCTCGGTTCCCGCGGCCCATCTTGGAGAACAGCAGTCCTTGGCGCGAGGCACCTTGGGCCGTGAGCTTGTTTGGAGCGAGGGCTGTTTGCTCCGTGCTGCTGCTCGCTGCTCCCCGAGGAGCCGCCAAGGCTTTTTCCCTGCCTTGATTGCTGCTTGCCCTCTGCCTCCCGCTCGAGCTTGTCCCTTTATTTCTCCTTGTTGTGAAAGTTTCTTTCTGTGTGACTGGGAGTCTGTTTAGCAGACCATATTGCAAGTGAAGGTGCATCGTTTGTTGCCTGGTTTTGGCAAGGCTGGGCAGTCAGCTGGGATGTAATTAAGGCTCTGAGAACAGGCTGTCTTCTCCACAGGAAGGGCATGTTAGATGTTGCTGGGATTTGGGGCTGTCAGTTTGGCCAAAGCTGGAAACTGAGAGCTAGGGACAGTGATCTTTTCTTTCATTTATAATCCCTTTATGTACAGTGTGTGCACTTGGCAAAGTTTACATATAACCTAGTGGCTGAAGCTTACAAGCCAATGCGGCTGAATTAGCATATGTTACATGTATATTTTAGTAATATTTTAAAGCAAGTGCAAATTTCCAAAGTGAATTATGCATGTATGACAGAAATAGGGTTGTGTTGCATTGGGTGTCAAATCCCACAACTTTTTGTCAAGACCATGGATTTTACATTAAAAAGGCAGAGAGACTAAACGAGGTAAAACAGTTTTAATTTTTAACAGTTTGGTCCAGCCCAAGGAACTGCTCTCTGACAGTTATAACTGACATTTGAATAATTGGATTAATTCAGAGAAGGGCAAATCCGGTATTGATGACTGAGCTTGTTCTATGTATTTTTTAACTTAAGGATGGAGCTGAATGGTTTAATTATTTAAAGGGCGCATCATGCAATATAAAATACTGTGGTTTTGAAACTTTGGTCTCAATCGAAGCAGGAAAAATATTTGCATTACTTCATTCTTTACATTTACAGGCTACAGAAAAATGTAACGGATCTTATTGTTTTGTGCTTTTTAAGCCAATGTAAAGAAACTGGGAGAGATGGAAATTACCCTTTGTGGCCCAAAGCATCAGCAATGGAAACAAACACCATCGAGTTGACTAGATTCCAGTCTTTTTTACAGACATGTAAACCCTCAATAATAATCACATCACTTAGCAATTGCAGAATATCCAATTAATGCTATTGCATGAAGCATGTCTTCCAGTTTTCTAAAACCACTACTAAACTCTTATTTAGTCTTCCTCTTTCCATGAGAAAATTAATACTTAAAGTAAATGTTTTTACTCCACTGAAAGCAAGGCTAGGAAATCTGGCTGCTCTCAAAGGTAGTTGAGAAGCTCATCTTGATTGTGGCTGTTTACCCAGCAGAGCATTGGTGGCATTAACACTTGAGAAAGAAGTGCTGGTGCACAGCTTATGATACTAGCTGCCTGGAAGTGAGGTATGAAACATGCCTGTGAAATGACATGTGCATAGATGAATGGAAGACAAGTTCAAGTTCTTTGTAAAGAGTTATTTTTAAAGGATTTTATCGAGGTATTGAAATATTTTTATCTTGCAAAACAACTCAGTTACATCTTTCCTAAGCACACCTTTTTGCCTTAGTGAATTTACATGTTACATCACCATAAATTCTTTTGTGTATGATTCTACCACTATAGATGGTAAGCAAACATACTCTTTAAGCTGGTTTTGTACATGGCAGTCCTGAGGAGTTTCTGTACATTCCTGAATGCTTTTTCATTTGCTTTGCAAACAAGGCGGTCCAGCTTTCTTGTATCCAGACTTGCATTCCTTTGGGAATTTTCAAAGCCTTTTAAAATTATGGGGGTTTTGGTGGTGGCTTTTTTTTCTTTTTTTTTCTGGGGCAGTCTAAGTAAGTCCCAGGAGTGAAGTTGCCATCTGTCCTCTATATTAAAAGAATCTTCTATATTATATACCTGATGGCCTTGTCCCAGAGATAAATGTTGATAATTAAAAGGACAACATTTGTCCTTTATTCTAAATAAAAATGTGTTGTTCTGAGCAGTTACAGAGCACGTGAGTAATTTTAGGTTATTTAAACCCGTATTTCTAGGCTCTTTGTCACTTTGAGGTTTCTTTTTCATTCCAGAGTTTGATGAATATTGGAAATATATTGAACAGTGTAATAATCTAAGCATGTACACTTGTGCTTTAAGGAAGGCTGAACAATTCCTGTAGAGTAGAGATAAATTATTATTGGAGAGAAGTCTTTCTTGTGGTACGGAGCAGAGAAGGCAGAGGGTTGAGAGTGGGAGATCTTGAGACAAACACCTACTTGGGGATTATTTCCTCCATAAAAATTCCAAGTTAGAAACTTCACCTTTCCCATCAGGAAAGCGGCCTATTTCGTTGCACAAACTTCTTTTCCAATACACATTTGCCCAGGAACAATTCTGCATCTTTACACTTCAGCTGTAGCTCATTAGTGCCCATAGTTGCTCCCAGTGGTCCCTCCGTTCAGTGAATATCATAGCGCATGTGCGTTCAGCATACAAAGTACCCATGTTCTGAACACTGTGTTTCTGCAAGTCAAGAGTGGTAATTTGTAAGGAGCATCCATGTTCGTGTCTTCAACACTGTGTCTGTTTGGGGTTTCAATACGCTGATGTAAAGATGAACGTGTCTGTCATAAGAGTGAAGGAAAAACAAGGGTGTTGATGTTGCTTTAATAATCCCTTGTGCTGCTCTCCCCTCCTAATGGTAAGCAGCGCCTTGCCAGCTCAGGCCAAGGATCTTTGTAGCTGTTTTACACAGTGCTGGACAACAGCAGGTACCAAAAGTAGAAAATGGTTGTAAGAGAAGCATAGACTGATTCTCTCTCTAGATACTGATCCAGCTTTAGTGATTTGGGGATAACAGTTTCTGCTGCAAAGATGTTATCTTTGCATTTAATGATCCTGCACGGATATTTTTCTGAATGAAATTATGCAATTATTTTTTACGTGCGTTGACTCTTAATATTTACAAAATCTTATGTATGTTAAAAAAAAAAAAACTATCTCCTTATCTCCTGTTACTATTTTTCTTATGTGAGTAAATAGCTAAAAGCAATTCCCTCAGTAAGTTTATTTATTCAGCTATGATTTTATACAGTTCCATTGCATCCTCCTACTGTGGTAACTTTTCTGTGCTGAGCAGTCTGTAATGTAATCATTCTTCAGAAAACCTCATTCCATGTCTTTGGTAGTGGTGTTTGCTCTTCTTTCTTCTAATTGCAGTGTATCTGCCTTGAGGAGAGGAACCCAAACTAGTCCTTGGTGCTTCAGCATCTAACTATAGACAAGCATCACTGTGCACTGAGGAGTTTGTTTTTCTTCCTAGGTTGAATTTTTTGTTAAATGAAATGTAGAAATTGTCCTGGATGATTTTGTTAATTATTGTTTTCACAATCAAGTAGATGTCTAGCCTTCAGGCATAAAAGTGTATCTTCATTCAGCTGTGTGCACCATAAAATGTACTCGGTTTCAAGTGAAGTCCGATGAGAGTTTTTTATCCATCACACGGAAAAGAATGAGGATATCTATGATGTTGTTCCTAGGCAGAATTCTGGTGCTGTGGTATCGGTGTACATCCAAAGGGACTTCAAGTATCTGTTCTAAATTGAGATTGTATTCTGACTGGAATGCCTTGGATACAGAAGATTTATGAAGAAGTAAATTTCAGGAGCTGGGCTAACAATAGTCCTTAAAAATCTCTTATCCCTGTGCCACTTGGCAAAGAATGCATTGTACCACATATGGCAGCCTATGCCTTGCTCATGGGGTAAGGAAGAAGAAAGCTAATACTAATTACAAGGGTAGTTGCATACGCTGAGCTGTATAACTCAGGCTGGATATTGAGCAGAACACAGGGTGTGTAAAAGTTCTACGGGATTTTTTAAGGCGTAAAGGATGATCTTTGGTCATCTGGGGAACCACGTACAGAGAGCTGGTCTGATGTGTGCCATTGCATAGGAGTGACTGAAAACTACTCTGTGATTGCTATGGCTTTTTAAACCCAAGTACTATTATCAGAATTTTTTTTTTTTCACAGCTGATCAGTTGATTATTCCTTCCCTAAGGACAGACAAAAAACTGCTTAAATCTGTTTCATTCATCCGGGTGAGGTACTCTCATTTGTTTGTGTGTGTGCCCTCTGGTGGCACAGCACTGCTATCAGGCCTGCTGGAGGGCTGACTCAGGGGTACACCGACACTGGTTTTCTTTAAGTCTTGATGGTACCCATGATGGAACATTACAGGAGAAAAAGCAAGTGTCCTGATGCTGAATTACTTCAGGGTTGTTTGTATAACCGTTTCAACCACCTACCCTTCAGTACCCTTCAGTATCTACGCTCATCTTCACAAGTGTTTCTAGACCCCAAGTTTGAGATTGATTTTGAATGTTCTTCAATTTTGCAGTTTACCTGCTTGCTCCCTGGGTGGAAAATAATCAGTAATGAACTGGCATTTCTTTTTGCACGAATTTGGTTTCTTCTCTAGCCACCATCTCCTGTCTACTGCTGGGTGGGAAAGGCTTGAAAAAGCAACAGGTAATAATGACTCTTAGAGGTGTCAGAGTGAAAAGTGCTTCCAGATAAAGTCTTAATGTCTGTGTGGATTTACCTGCATTTAAAAATTTTGAGGTTATTTTCATTCCAAGATGTGAAAAGTGCAGTTGTGAAATAAGCCAACGTATTGTGTATAGAAAGTAGAAAGAGGCCATGTGTAAAGAGTAATAATCACTGCAAAAAAAAAAAAAACAAAAAAAACACATTTATATACATGAATCTATATATGTGTAAAAAAAAAAATATATCATTCAATAAAATGATGCCCATGTATTTTAGAAGATATTTCTAACAGCTGTGTAAAAACATTAATTCACATAGGGGATACAGCTGTAGGTTACAGACTAGCACACTGGATGGAGGTTAATTTTCCAAGAGTGCTGCTGACTAGGCACTTTTGGGTGCGGAGAGTTTACCACTGATGTGATGAGTACAAGAGGCATATATTAGGCAGTTACAAGTGGCTTTCTTCATATATCCTTCTTCAGCTTCATAAGAGCTGCTCGGTCTTCTGTTGATATCAGGTTGTAATGGTAACAGTACCTAATGATGAATGATATTCCATAGTGTATAAAGAATTGTTGGTCCCTTTCTTCTTCAAATCATCCTTCGCAGTCTTTTCTTTACACAAGATGCATAACAGAATGGGAAGCTGTCTCCAGTTATAGAGAACTTTATCAAAACCTCCTGTTCCTCAACAGCTACTAATGCACTAAGCTTTGTTACCTTAATGTTTTCCAATCATTAATACTGGTTATTGAAGGTTTCATCCCTGTTAATAGAGGGCACGTTTTAAATTTTAGATCATTAACATTTAAATAGATTTTAATTGTGAAATGTAACAAATTTATTCAAGTAAAGATTTAGTTTCTTCAATTAATTTACATTTATGCATTGAGATCTTTCACTAAGGCTATTCTCATAAAACTTTAAGGGTCCCAGAAGGATCTCTAGTTTTTAATCTGTTCATTTTACTCCTTCTTTTTTCTTCATATTATGCCTTTAAAATTGCTGGTCTTTTTCCCACATAGTACTTAACAAAACATTTATTTTAATCTTTTGGGCACAGTTTTGTTCCAGCAGATTTATATAAATAATGATGTGAAATCTAAAGATGTGTGTGTGACTAGATTCTAAATTTGTTCTACAAGTTTTGGAATTGATCATCATCTCCATTATAACATACAGAAAAAAATAAGTGCCCAATGATGGAACAGACAAATCGAGCAAGGAACCAATATCTGGGAATACTGCTCCATCCTCACAAGTTTCAGAAGCCCAAATGCAAGCAGGTAAAATGAGTTTGATATTTTATCTCATCCCCACTGGCAAATTCAGACAGATATGTTCTTATGTACTCCTTTATCTCAGTCTGGTATTTCTCTGGAAGTATATTGTCTAGGATGTAGCTACTTCACATAGACGTAGCGTATGAATATGTAGGATAAGTTTCTAAAAATTCAGTATGAAGTTGCTTAGTCAAACTGTTAAGTTAAAACTGACTTGAGTGGTATTAAGGTAAAATACAGTATCAAACAGGGACAAGCAAGATGGAAGAGAAGGGAACATCTCAGACTCTATAATGAACAACAGGAAGAATATGTCTTAAGACATTAAATTTCACTAAGAGTGGAGAACAGTTTCTTGCTTTTCTTAGAAACAACTGATCAGCTCATCACTGCATATGTATGCCCCCAAGTAGATCACTGGAGAAAAATCAGGTTTGTATGTTACTATATGTTCATCGTGTTCTGTGAAGTAATTTTCTGCATTCCTTAATTCAACGTGCAGAACCGTAGACTCAAGGGATTGTAGAAAATGGATCAATCCTTTAAAGTTTTTAAGTTGATATCAATTCAGAAAGATATTTCAGGGACATCACAGCCAGACATTCTGTGGATGTAGGAAAAATAAAAACTGAAGTAATCGTTGAAGAGGAACTTGAGATCTAAAATTTGTGGTTTTGTTTTTTTTTTTTCCTTAAGATAATAAATATCAGTGTTTTGGGAGGACTTTGCCAATAAGGGTTGAAAAGCTGAGAGAAAAGAGAAGGAAAAAATGGAAAAGAAAGGGTGTGAGGGGTGAGGCTAGTAGTCAGTTGACACAAAATACGATGGAAAGGACTCACTACTGGAATTTACTAAACATTAAGGAACAAAAGTGTATACATTTCTGGGGGGTAACCTGACTTGTGCTACAAAAAGCAGCTTGTGCCAGAAGATGTAGTGTTTTTCTTGGTAGTGATTTATTCTGTCAGGCTATATTGATTTTAATTGTGTAAAAGGTATGACAGAAAAAACAGCAGCTTCAGTGTGATGCTGGTTACCAACTCGTGGTTAACAGAATTCTGGGTACAACTGTTGGCTTCAGTGCTGGCAGCAAGCAGAATTGGAGTTATTGTTTGTGGGTGAGAGAAACTCATTTCAAAGTGTGGTGTCCTGGTAACTGGGGGAGGATGTGGAAATCTTCACTGGATAAATTTCTTTACTTTCTGATAGCAGTCTTCTATGTGAGAAAAAAAAAAAAAAAAAAAAAAAAAAGCAAACAAAGCTACAGAGCTTGAATTAATTAATATGCATA
Organism: Lagopus leucura; assembly: GCF_019238085.1. Taxonomy (NCBI): domain Eukaryota; kingdom Metazoa; phylum Chordata; class Aves; order Galliformes; family Phasianidae; genus Lagopus; species Lagopus leucura. The sequence goes on from NW_024962271.1 coordinate 12,800,215, forward strand.
GAGGAAATTGAGCTAAGCTAGAAAGGGATGAAAATTACCTCAAAGCTTAAAAACAGTAAGGATTCAAAACAAAGGATATTTCCCCCACAGACATAGAGTGTTTTATAAAACAAGTTTTTATTTAGCATTTCAGCAAAACATTTGCATTTCCATGTTTATGATTCTACATCTGTCCATCACCAAACACACGCATGACTTTATGCCTTTGAGTCTGAGCTTAAGACAGAAGTCAATCTGATTTCCAAGAAGAAAGGTCTTTCATAATAGAGCATCTTGTTAGTATTGGGCTTCTGCTAATGTGAAAATAAGAATATTTACTGCATAGGGACCGAGTTCTACCCATAAAATTTCTATGAAGGAAATAAATGTTTTAAAATGGGAGCAGTGAAGTTGTGTTGGCACTTCAAAATGAGGTCAGAGGCTGGTTCGTCCTTTAGAAGTATCTGTGTTCTAATGCATATGGACTGCATGCACTGAACCTTTCGAGACAAAGTAGCTACTGTTACTTTATTGCAATAATAATAAAAAAAAAACATAGGGTGTTTTATTTCAAAAGATCTTAAGATTTCTATAAATAGTAGTATAGAGTTCAGTATTATGAGAAAATGAAAGTTTTCAGAAAGATGATTTATTCTATCCAGATCACATGGCAAAGGCACCAGAATAACATCTGCCTGGCAAGTTAATTCATACTACTTTTAATGAAGACAATCTCTTTAAAATGAGCAAGAAAAAGCAGTGCTTCTGCAAGATAAATGTATCTTTTTTCTGGTTGAGCCATGCCCAATATAAAAATATGTAAGAGTGTCTGTACTTAGCCTTAATGCACCAAAAGAAGAGACGTGCAGCATGACATATGTAGAGGACAGGAGCTCCTACAATCTCAGCAGCCTGCTGTCATCAGCTAGGATTCCTGTTGTTCTAGGTTGTATAAGGGAGGCTGAAAGATACCAAACCCTTGCTTCAGTATTCATGTACCTTATATCAGAGATGTTATGTGATCTATCATTTCAAGACAGGCTACTAAGAATAATAGGACTTCCTATTAGTCCTCTTTCCTGCTTGTTTACAACAGCAACAGCGAGAACGCAGACCTACTTCCTGACTTTGCATAATCCCCTCTATTGGTTTGTGCCTTAAGAGCAGTGTTACGTTCTGGCTTTGACTTTTCTTTTGAAGATTATTGATTTTTATACATATTCAAAGTGTGTACTTTGCATTAATTTTCTGTACATATTAAGTCCCTGTTTGTGATGTCTGGATGCATAAAAGAAAGAGAAGAGCAGGTCATTAACAAAGCACAAAGGAAGGGATATAGATTTTTGAGGACTCTGGATGAGAATTTTGCTCGTGTCCAGTTGATGTATACTGTACCTGTGATTAAATGATGGGAGATCTGAACTTCTATTAACCTTGCTGGGAACTGACGTTGTTTCAAGTGTGTCTCCTACCATTTAAGCGACGCCCAGGTTTCTGCCCCAAATTACACATAGGTTTGTGTAAATGGGTAGGTTGAATAGTTTGTACTCTTCACTCAAGTTGTTCTGCCTTCAGAGCTGCTGATAGATTAAACACGTTGTGTTTTGCTATCCCTCTGAATTTGCTGTAATTCAAGATTTAAATTCCAAGGCTCACAATGAGAGCACAAGAGGTGTGGTTTATCAGGGAGTGGCCCCCTTGAGTTAGACTGGAATCTGATTGAACTCCTGCTGTTTCTGTTGTCAATAAGAGGATCTCACAGGGAAAGTCATCCCTAGATGCTGTGGAATTAAATATTCTTTTTAAGCAAATGTTAACTTTATAGTTATATGTATGTACACATGCAAAGTCAGCTGTGTGAAGATGCAAAAATTGGTGGCTGAATTTCCTTGTGAAATCTTGTAAGGGAACTGAGATCCTGCCAGATGAGGGGAAAACAGAATGATAAATTCAGATGTTTTGATACTAATTATCTAAGAGACTAATCAAGAAGTTAAGACCTCTGGAGAAGTCAAAATTATGTGGATTTGAATATTTAAATAATTTCCTTGGTACTGAGAAGCTGCAACTTCTGTCCTGTCTAGGTTCTCTTCGTTGTGCATCTGTGTTAATGTAATTAGCTTTTCATTATTTTAACGTTTAATTCAGGTTCAGTCATAATTTGTGGCCTACAGGTACCAGGGGCTTCCATCTGAAATTAATGTTTACATCAGCATTATTCTAAAAAAAAATTCAATATTATCCTTCACGGTTTAATATAAAATAGTGACATGCTTCTGTATGTCTGCACCAAGCTTTGCTCATCAGGTTGTTGAGCCTCCATCAGTCTGACCTAACAAGTAAACAGAAATGAATCAGGATACAAAAAATTGCCTTTAGCGAAGTGGAAATGTACCTGTGAAACCTACACATTATCTGCCTCGTGATGGTGGATATCAATTTCAATGTCTTCTGCCCAGTTACAGAAGTCCATACAATTGGCTTGGGAAGCCACACATGGTAAGATGAGCTCTGCCAAACACAGTGTGAACAAATTAGGTAAATAGAAGTTAGGATTCGTTGCAGATAAAAATGTACAATTGCTTCTTTCTTCAAGTGGTACACTAATAGATGATATTTGCATATGATGTGCTTGTAATGGAAATACATCGATCCAAAACAGTAATTCTTACCAATGCTATTCATAGTTTTGCATTTATGTTTGGGTTTTGATATTTTAGCCCTTTCTGTTAAACTTGTTTGAATGAAAATTAGATAAATTTTCCTTTCTTTCTGACCTAAAAGAGTTCATTCCAGTCTTTCCACTGAACTTGCTGTTTTGATTAGTCCCCTAATTGTAGCTGTAGTGAACACGTTTGCATGGGGAAAGATAGAAATAAATACTGTATCTCTTGTGCAGACTGGAGTCTCTGCTAAAAATAAAGCACAGACTCTGATTGCTCTGTTGTGACATGATTTCTGAGTCCAGCCAGTTCAGACAGGTCTGCCTGAAACTGTAATCAAGCTGATTGTATTGCATTGGTATTCTAATTTCAATTTGGAATTTTGCTACATAATCTCCAGTAGGTTATGTCTAATCTTTGAGAACCAAAAGCTTTGTATAAACTCTGGATTTGCCCCCATGTGTCTCTGCTAAACTGAGATGTGTCTTCTGGCTGAGTTTGCAGAGACATTAAATTACTGAGTAAATCAATACAGCGTCGTTATGTCACTGTATCTCCTTCAAAGACCAGCTCAAATTTTGTATGCTGTAGCTTTGATCCTTTTCATTTAATTCTAAGTACACTTGTTATTATAGTAACTGTTGTTTGTATGTTATTTTAGCTTTTTACTTAAGTAGCTATTTAGCAATTTAAATGAAAATGTAATTAGGTTACATCTGTTTTACATGCATGTAATACCACGCAGATGTAAACTTATATTAAAGACATATTTTCTTTTTGGCAAAAAGACATAAAAACAAAATTGTAGCAATCATGCAATACATCTTTTTTTTTTTTTTTCTTTTTTCTTTTTTCTTTTCTTTTTCTGATAGTGTACACAAGATGTATTCCAGTGTTTATGTTGTGATGGCAACAGCCCTTTCTATTTTTACAAGAGGCAGCACGGGAAGCTAACTGATACAGCCACGTATTTTGGTTGTACAAGGACAAGTTGACTGCTATCCTGGTGTAAATCCAACGGAACTCTGTTGTTAAAATCTTTACCAAACTCATCAAATTCAGTAACTCAGTCTTTTTGGAGCCAAATCCCATTCTAAGGGTCTCCACAGAAATAAAGAATCTTTGTAGGTTTACACCGTTATGAATGAAAGTGATATTTGGCTTTCAATAGCTTTATTATAAAGATGAACTTCCTGCAGCACTGATCTCACAAGGTGCTGAGTGCCTGCAGCTGTCGTTGAGCTTGATAATTTTTTATGCCCTGAGATAAGAGATAGAAGCTGTGGATTCAATTCCAGCTCCCTTTGTATAGGTGCTGTAGTACTGTCTTCTTAACACAGACTTTTTCCTGCCTTGTTTGCTCTTTGCTTTTCTGAAAGTGGGCTCTTCCAGGCTGATTCCTGCTCTGTGCTTGCACGCTGCCTAGCACGATTTTGGGATTGTGAGACTGGTGTAAGGCAAGCTGGGAGGGTAAACAAGATAGGGTACCTGGCATCTCCCTACTGATTAGAGTCTTGTAAGCCCTCACAGTTTCTTGGTAATAGCCAATTTGTGTATCAGTAGGTTAAAAATACTGTGCCATTAGGTTAAAAATACTGTGTCGTTAATATGTTTATTCTGTAGAGTAGCACTGTTTTGATGGTAAGAAATGATTTGAAACCTGTGTTAGTGAGACTTACTAATTTAGCATTACCGTTACAAGCATAGGTTCAAGCTAATTCATGCATTTTACCTATGGGAAAGATGTATTTTAGTAGACTATTATTGTTTAATCATGTATTTAAGATCAATAAGTTTGCCTTTTAAAGAATAATTATACTCTAAACTTAAGAAAAGTCTTCCATTCTTCCATGTTTTCCATATTTCTTTCGTGTGGATGTTTGGGAGCCTGATTCTGCAGGCAGATGAAGACTGAATGGAGACATTGTACAGTGCCATAGTCAGTATAAATTTAAGTTTATCCCTGTTCCTCATTATTAAATACTTTAGTGCTACATTTTGCTGCTCTCAAGGGTGAATTTGATCCAAAGATTGTCTCAGAATAATATTCAAGCTGGTCGTTTATTGCTAAATTGATAGGAAGCCAGAGAGTTTTGGTGTTACAGTATTGCTCAGTCAGGCCTGCTAGTTTTGCTACAGTTTACATTTGTTACAAGGCTTGTATTTCAGTAGTGTGTAACTTGATTGCTTTGAAGGATTGCTTTGTTTAAATTAACTAAGACCATGGCTTATCCATGAAAATCCACTGTCCAGTCTAGGCTACAAAAATATAATTAAATACTTCTGTAAATATCAACAATTTCCTAAAATTTGCATAAGCGTACAGAGCAATTTAAACATTGTAAGGTCTTTTCACGTACACAATGCTTCTATTCCATGGTCATCATTTCATAGAATTCATCTTCTGTTTTTGTGCTAACCGAGCTGGCCCAGATCAGTTTGAGGCATAATGGTGCTCTCAGATTTCTTCCTTGCATCGACAGAGGAGGTGAGCTCTGCACAGGGGTGCCCTGCTCACTTCTTATGGCAGCTCCAGATAGCAGAGGTCTATGTGCTGTGCCTGCTCCTGGGCAGCTCTGTCTGCCTGTATTACAAGCAGATTGTGGCTGCTCTGACTGGCGAGGAAGGCATCCCAGAGATGTGCTGGTGAGGCCCATGCTGCTCAGGTGCTTGGTCTGGAACCCGCCGCTGTGCCAGCCCTGCTCCCAGGTGTTCCTTCATCTCCTGGCGTGGCTGTGGTGCAAAATAAAGATACCGAGCACGTTCTGTATTTCTAATTAGAAATAGCATGTCTGTGGCAGCAAAGAATGCGTCTTCATGATTAATAATTATGAAAGCATTTGAGGTAGCGTATGACATATTCCATGTTACTGCAGTGCTCCTTGCTGACAAGGTAAACGAGTGTCTGTTGTGACTGCCAGAGTGGGGAAACCACACTGAAACCTGGACTCAGGATCAGATCATGTTTTGCTAACAAAACAAGATTGATTTATTGTGTTACATCAGGGTTAGATGGACCTAGTACTGCTTCACCACATGCTATTTCATTCCCTTGTCTACTAAGTATGCAAGTACAAACAGCTTTAACACAATTCTTTACCTAGAAACAAGCCTGAGGCTTCATCCAAATACTTTTAGCATATGAAAATTGAGCTGCTTTGAACTTGTATGTTTTTGATAACTGCTTGGTATGCTTCCTGGAGGATCACCTGTAGGCTTTTCTTTCCAAATCCTAATCCCTTTGATTAAGTGCCAGGACAGATAGCTCTCATTGAATAACTCCAGTCTCATAATTCTTCCTTCATTCAGGGTTGAAAGGGAGCTGCTCAAGCTTCAATAGGTAAATCCTCAGATTTAGTAAAAGTAATTCAGACACTTAGAAACTGAAATTGTTTTATTCTGAAACAGGGTTCAGATAGGCTACTGAACATTTACATACCACTTGCTGCCAGAAGCTGCAGGATGAGAAAACAAAACAATTTTATTTATATATTTTTATTTTTGCAAGAAGGATTAAGAGTAGGAAAACTTTGAGAACCAGACTTTAAAAGACAACCTGGCATGGAAATGTAGACCCAGAAATAGGAATACAGTTACTTTGCTTGACTGCTCGTGTTTTGTTTTTCTGCAGGATCAGACTGTGGTGCCGGGCTAAACATTCCATTCCTCCCTTAGCCCTCCTTGTTAATAACCACCAAAATAGCGAGTGTGCAGGGGAAAAAGTCTCACTCTTTTTATCTTTACAAGCATGCCTGCTGGGAACAAACCTGAGCCAGGTCAAGATGCTTCTAGTTAAGTGTTTGTGGCAGGAAAGTGTGGCAGGAAATAGAAATAAACCTGTTAGCTGCTGGTATCTTGCACTAAGAGGTAGCTGTTGCATATACATCTTTGTACACATCAGTTGGTGCATGTGCATAATAACGAAGCCATGTTGTCTTTGCAGGAGTTATTGTTCACCTAGAAAATAAGAATATTTTCACATGAATAATTTCTCTTTGTAAATCCTGGTATGACTAGAATAGTTAAGAGAAACTCCAGTCTGTTCATCTGACACTGATTTTCATAGCTGCTTTAGCCTGAGAAATGGCACCTTTAGTGGAATGCAGCCTGCTGAAATAACAGATAAAATGGAGCATTACAGCACAATTCTAGAGAACTAGCCTGTTCTGTGAACAAGAGATGGTGCTTGCATTGATTATAACCATACTTTGCTAGATTTGTGCAAAAACAACTGGGTGCCCAACCATGCACCTTGGCAGCTGTAGACTTTCAGTTCAGTCTTAAAACTAGGTGAGTCCAAAATCCCCCTGTAAAAATGAGGTTGGAGGGAAACAGTGTGGTGAACATCTCTGCTTCCCTTATTTGTTGCTGCCATGGAAGGCTACAATGTTATTTCTGCAGCTCTTTGCATGCAAATGATGCTAGGCATTTGAATAGGCTTGTTACCATTAAAAAAAAAAAACATGTTTGTTCTGAATTACAGACCTCAATAATGAAATCTAAAGAAAGTCAACCTCCATAAATCCTGGGAAGTTCTTACCTTTCAAGGGAAAATGATTTTTCAGCCCGTTCTTTCTCAGATATCTTGCTTCAAACAGGCATAACAGTCCCTCTCATTATGAATCAGCACTTAGCATTATATATGCTCCTAGAGGAGGTCATCTGTCTAATACGGTGAGGTTTTGCAAGTTCTTAACTCTTATTTTTTGATTTCTTGGCCAATTTGGTAAGTTAATCCAGTAGGTCTTACAATTATTATTAGGGCAGAGACACTTTGAGGGTTCTGGTTAATAGGATAATAACAAAAGTAGTTCGGTTAAATAAACTTTGAAGCAGAAAGCCTGAAGGCCTCTTGTTATTGCCTCGTTAACAAGAAATGTCGTTAAGTTATTATTACTGTCCTGTGGTGGTTCTCTCTTATCACTCCTGCATTCTGATCAGCAAGGATAGTCAATGAAATAGCAATAAATTTTAAGAAATTACATGTACCTTTGCAGGACTATAAATTAATATTGAAAAGTGAGATTTAATATTGGAGCATACGCTTTTGAAATGGAGAAAGATTCTGCGCGTTCTTATGACAAAGCTTTGGAATGAAAGCAAAACTTTATGACAAATTTTATTGCACCTGTAAATCTGAGAGCTTTGCTATAGTTTTTAATTTTTATTTTGCCTCTATAACTATTTTTATACCCTTTTTATAGTTGACTGGTCCAAGGTTTAAAATAAGTTCTACTGGGAGTCTATGCCCCATTAGTCTTTTATAATAAAATGTGGACCTGGCTAAAATAAAACATGATGCCTTAAGAGCAATTAAGAATGGACTTCTGTAGATAACTGTAACATGAAATACAATCACTGTTTTTATTAATGGATTTGGGAAAAGGAGTTCCATGATTTATAACAGAAGAGTGGGTTACTTTACATTTTTATTTCTTTTATTTTACATCTCACTTTTCAGAAAACCTTTTAAGACCCCTTGAAATAATCAAATTCTGAGTTTCGAATGTTTATCATGTTAACATGAGCCTTGGTATCTGTTTTATTTAGGTAGTGCTGTGATGTCAGCTAACAGGGTGTCTTTTTTTCTTTTTTTTTTCTTTTGCTATTACTCATATCCCCTGAAAGTGTTATTTTTGAGAGAAAATCTTGTTGAATGTTTTATAAGAGTGATAAAATGTAAATGCTGTGCTTTGTACTTTGTGCCATTATAATAACGGCAGGATTTGTAGGACACAGGCATAATCTAGTGGGCATTGTCAAGAACACAAAGCATAGCATCTCATTAGCTCTTAGCTTCTTAAAAACCCTAAATACAGTTGACAGACATTTCTCTAATAGTATAATACTGGTTTCTATGCAAATATTGGACTAAGCTTCTAATAATGTGAAGTCTTTAAGATCTGTGTTTAATATGGCTGACAAATGAATCTGCACTGTTACACTTGGAGAAGTTAAAGTTTGTTCTTCAGAACACTCAGACTTCGAGGAAAACTCTCCTGTTCAGATTTTAATGGAGGGTCATACGCTGGTTGCAAGCGAGGTACAGATTTGGCCTCAGTGCAAATGAGCAGAGGAGGAGCATGGAGTGAGAGGCTGGTGAAATGCTGATGTTTCTTCTCATGTCCTCAAGTCTGTAAGCGCTGCAGTGATATTGCTGCTGAGCTCCTTTAGAAGCTCTGTTTTTCAGGAATTCTGAAACCATCCTCTGAGTTTCTGCTGCCAAATCGGTTAGCTGAGGAGTATGACACATCTGCCATTTATATCTCAATATGCCTCTTCTTACACATCTGCCATTTATATCTCAATATGCCTCTTCTTACACATCTGCCATTTATATCTCAATATGCCTCTTTGGGGACTTGCAAAATCTCGAGTCTCCACAATCCTGGCTGCACAAATTTAGAAGCATGTTCTCTAGACTTTGTACCAGTACCCTTATATCTCAAATAAGAAATAGATTAGAATGTGTTAGTATGTGTGAGAAAAGATTTGAATAAAGGTAGTTGATTGAGTCTTTCAAACTTGTTTTTCCCTAGCAGAGCTTGTGGATATCTTGGAAAGCTATTAGCGTATAAAGAGAAGGGCTGTAGCCATTTTGCATACAAAGACTGCTGGCCTTCAGCATGTGCAGGATCAAGGTGGACAGAATATGTGCCTCAGAAACAGCAGAGCTTGCATTCCTCCAGGCTGGGTAAGTTAGGAAGCCTAAATCCTGATACAGCAGAGCTAAAATTCATGGCTGATGTTGGCATTTGGAAAAGCAATCTAAATAATGTTAGCTGAGCCTGTCTTAAACTAAATATACATACAGAGCTTATATACAGTATATATTGATATTAATTCAGTATACATGGATATATTGTGTACTTGGAGGGGGGGGATCCCCTTCTGTCCACTGTAATCAGACCTTCCCTGGCTCACACAGCCCCATATTTTTGGAGCATGCTGGCTCATGGTGTGGCCAGAAGTGTCACTCTGAGCTCCTGCTGCTGCTGGGACCTGGCTGAGCAGCACTGGTTGGTCTCCAGGATCTGAAGTAAATCCTGGTGGAAATCTGTATTGGTCTGTAGACTCAGAATTCAGCCTTCGTGTGCAATCAAAAGCACATCAGTCTCTGTCTTTGAGCAAAGTTCTGTGGATTTATCCACTGATTCATAGGCTGGAGTGGGAGCGGCCAGGATTTCCTCAGCTTAGCCTACTGCAGAAAGGTAATGAAGAGTATTAAAGGCAAAGTCAAAAAGTTTTGAAGGTGTGTGTAGGAGTCTAGTGCACAGATGCTGTTTACAAACGATAGGATTTGTGCTCCGAGTTCATTCCGTGCAGCTCTGAAATGTACCGTGGAAAATCTGAGCAGGCTGAAGGGTAAATAGCCTGAGGAAAAGGTCTGAGATTGATCCAGCCATCCACCTGTGCAAATCCACATACCCACCTCCAGAAGACAGATGAAAAGCAGAATGACTGGATGGGGTTCTGTAAGCTTCCAGAAATATCTTCCTACTCTCCGGAGTTCTGTAGGAAAAATTGGTCAGTCATACAGCAGTGTAGCGTATGCCTCTGAAAATAATCATCAAAATGAGTAATTACTGCCATTTTACTATGGCAATTTATCTTGTATTAACAATATTTTCATTCTACTTTTACTGTTAATATCCACATGGCCAGTTTCCAAGAGGTAGTTTATTGTTTATGCTGTGAAAGTGTACTCTAATATGATGTTTCTGTTATGACGCTGTCAACAGGGTTGGGAGAGCTGCATAATGATTTAATTATGACATTTTTTTAAACATTAAAGCAATTAAAGGCGACTTGCAGAACAAGTCAAACTGTTAACTATGTTCCTACAGCTAAAAAGCATTGTCAGAAACAACTAGTTCCTATTTCAGAGAAGGGGAGTGGCTGTGGTTGAAGGCAGGGTATGATTATTGCTCATCACAGAAAAGTTTTTCTGTTTTTATCCTTCTTTACTATAATACAGTAATTAAGCAGTTTCTATAAATGCAAAAATTGGCCCTTTTTAGCTTTTAGAATTTTAAAACACTTCAGACTTCAAAGCCAGCGCGCATTGAAAATATTGTGGGTTGTATTAAACAAAATGCGTGCTTTGGGGTCTTATTAGTAGGTCTGACTGCTTGGGAGTGAGTAGGACTGAGCTGTAAGATGCACAGAGCCCTTCACTGGAGACTTGTGTTGCTGCACTTCCCTGTGTAGTTCCTTCACTCACCCTAGCTGCTGCTCAGCCTTTAATCTTCAAGACAGGGAATATGGTTCAGACAGTAGCGCTATACTTTAGTCTTTGCTGGAGCTTGCCAATTTTATTCATATTTTGCATTATTTAAGTTTCTTAATATGAAAAAATACAGGGCCATGTTGATGTCTGTGAGAACTTCGCTGTAAACTTCAGAAAACCCAGGGTTTCGTTCAGGAGTTTGTAGAAGTCTTTCTTGTTTCAGATGTGGTGCTACAAATAGCAGCTGGGATCACAAAGAGCACACGTAATCCATTTTGGAGAAGTGATCTAAAAATTGTATGGAAAATTAGGTACAGCTGGGGATTAACTATGTACAGTTGGGGGAGGGTACAGTTCTGGATTAGAATTTGAAATCTAAATGTCTGGTTTCGTTGTTTCTCAATGAATATGACTGGCTAGCACCGGGTAATGATAGTTTATGGCACTTGCCAGCAATATCTGTTATTGCCATGATGCATTCTTGGCAATTCTGTTGTTATTTGTATTCCATTTCATATATGAGTATTTGCTGTTTTCAATGTGTATTTATTACAGTATTCCATATTTTTTAAGTGGAACAAAACAAATTGGAGGAATATAGGGAGGAATAATGATACAGTTTGGAATCAGTAACTGTATTTGTACATGTACTGGGTTTAGTTATTACACTTTCAGTTGGACTGTTGCAAGATATCAGGAGACATCTCTGAGTAGATATTTTTTATATTCCTTCTAAATAGAGAGTAAGTGAGCAAGGCTTTGTTTGTGTTTGATTTATAGGGCTCACCATTCACACTCATCACTCATGCACTGTAACACATGCCTCCAGCTCCCTTCTTACGTCCAACAGCTGTTCAGTTAGGATTGCTGATTTGCACATCTGCATTGGCTTTTTCTTCACCCTACTGTACTGCAGCTCCTAGGTCCATATACAGCTGTTGCATGTGGTGGGATGCTTGATGTTTTGAATATCTGCAAGCACAGAATATCTGGGGTAAAGCTGAGTTGTTGCAATTCCCATGTTAAAATGGTTTGTAAATGATCTGTACTTTCAACTGAAAATTTGTTTTCCTTTCTGCATAGTTGATGAGTATAAGTAGCACAAAAGATCTTTAATCAACTTCTTTCAAGTGTTTGCATTCCCTGCTAAGAAATCCATTTGCTTTCTCATTGATAGAATTTACCTGGTGTTTGGATGTGCCTCTGTACTGATGCTCAGTTTGCTGTTGTACTGAGACACCTCATGCGGTTGATGCCTTGCTCTTAAACACCATAAGCGATACGGAATATGCACAGTGGACTCCTATAGAGAAATATTTCTTTAAATTTTAGTTAACAGCTTTCAGACAAAGCAAATTGCATAGAGAACACAGAGACAGACATTTGGGCTTTCTGTAATTTTTAATTGCCTCTTTTTTCATTTAGTTAGTTATGAGCTTATGAGCTAGTTGTTTGAAGTATTGAAGGTTGAGTTTTTCAGTGTTCTGTCTTTGTTCTGGGGACTCTGGCTGAAATCTTGTAGTCCTTGCAGGAACGCTCTCAAAGAGGATGGGTGAGTCTGTGAAATGTGAGAAAACATTAGTTGGCTTGTACAGACAGGAGAGCAGACTGCCAGCCTCCGTGCATAAGGTGCATTTAAAATGACATTCATTCATAAGCTAAAGGATGTGTTTGCACTACACTAGCATGTTGTGCTTAGAGGATTCTGGGAACAGCAAACATCCAGAGATTTTTAGTGGCTTATTTTAGTGCATGGAAACTGGATTGAGGTGCTCTGTTAGGAATGTCCTTTCAGCAGATGTTAAGCATGCTTTTCTCCTTCAGTTAAGGACAAGCGTCAGGTTATCTTTCAGTAAAACTAGATCTTTTTTGCTAGAACAGATACTGTTGTGACAGTGCTCCAATGCTGTTGTTTCCTCCTTTAAGGTACATAATGAATGAAAACATTTCAAAGGCATGATCTGCTTACTGTCGAGGTGTACATACTTTGCTACTTTAATCCTCAAATTTCTCTTGCAAAATTTATTTGAAAGTCTGTAAAATTATTTTGTGTGTCATCTGTAGAGCACAAGGAGAAAAGGTACCATCTTTGCACTGGGGAGGGCAAAGAGAGAACGTTTCAGTTACGTAGTAAATGGAAATGTTCTTTTTGTCAACAGCAACAAAAAGTCAGCTATTTCCATGTAGAGTATATTAACAGGATGTCACATTTGACTGCTGTCTTCAGAGTTTCTCTGCACAAGGATTAATTTAATCTTTGTGGTGGTGTTGGGTACTGTGCCTCTACTGGTTTTACAGACTCACTTTTCTGAGAATACAGTTGCTTCTAGTCAGATGGAAAGGCTACTAAATAGATAGTTATGTTGGTAAAATACAGTTCTTTTCCTTGTCTGTGAACTTCCAGTATTTTGACTTTCTATAAGAATGGACGTGTTGAAAGATGAGCAGCTCCTACTGATTACAGGCAAACTTTACCAATCGGCCATTTCCAGCTGAAGGTTTCTCAAGCAGCTACATGTCTGTATGTCGTAAGGAATTCTAAGCTGCAAACAGTTACTGTTAACATAAAGTTTTCTAACTGTAGAGTTAAGTAACATGTAAAACTCATTTTAAAAAAACAAAAGGGTTTTGTAGACTTCTGGGCTTGTTACATCCATGCTGCATCTCTGTGCTGTTCAGGAAGGAGGTATTTTGTTGCTCTGGCTGGGCCCATGTACAGTTACAGCAGGTGCTTTTAAGAAGTAAAGTTTGCATCTGAAGCATTCGAGTTAAGGAGACTTCTGTGCTCCAGCTGTAGAAGTTCTGTGAAGTGTACCTGCTGGAACAGCAGCTCAGCAGGACAGGCTGAGTCCCCAAACCAGAGGAAGCTATAGGAAACCATGGGTTTTTTGCCTGTTTTCCTAAGACCTTAAGGAAAGCTGTTAGAGGAGAATTTACATAGTGAAATCAAGTTCTTGGGATTTATTTTTTTTTAATAAGTATAAGTTTAAATAGAGTTTAGAGCCACAAAAACAAACAAAAAACCCACAGTTTGAAGGAAATGAATTAGAAACGTTTTATATTCAAGTTGCTGTGTTTTAAAGCAAGCATGTAAAAATAAACATGAGTCAGTGCTACCAAACAGACTTCTTATGATGGATGAAAACCTTTGGAAGTAAACCAGTAACATTTGGAAGTAGACCAGTAACTTAGCAGCACGCTTGTTTTCAGCTGAAGTTTTAAAGCAAGTCTCACGACTGAAAGAGTTAAACACCTGGAGCAAGTCTGCTGAACTGCTAAGCTGGCTTTTGGCAGCAGTAGCAGCATGCAGAGTTTTTCTCCATTACGGTTCAGTTCAATGACTAATTCATTCAAAGCTGAGAATCCAATTGAGAATTGAAAATGCAGGAAAGCTTATTTTCCTCTTCGAACCTTTAAATAAATTGATATCTAAGAGGACTTGAGCTACAGGCTTTAAAGATTGCCGGACATGAAAGAACACGTTGATCTATCCAGTGCACTGCATTTTTAATTAAAAACAGCTATTCAAAAAATTATTATCCTGTGCTTTTTCAATTCTTTTTCAAATGACAGATGAAAATGACACCAATTAAATAAATATTTAAACAATTAGTAATAGTTTACAAAGTGCTAAATTGTATCTAATGGCCCAAATAAGTATATATAATAGAGTTGACAAATACATGTCATGTATTGTGCTGAGTTATAGATCAACTTTTAACAATTGTTGCTATTCAATTAGGAGCAACAATTTTGTAAGAAAACAGCTGGAAGTTGCAATTAGTGCTTCTCAGCTTCTCACAAAGGTTCCCTTCCTTTGATGCTTCCTCTTGTGTTTACTTAGGTGATGCTGTTCCTCAGAGCTAAAACTGGTCTGCTCTAACAAAACGCAGGGTTCACATGTCAGACCTTGGGCGTTACAGATAGCAATAAGTGATCCATAAAAGTATCTCAGGTTGGCCTATATAAAAATAAATACCTCTTTACCAAGGCTAGAGGTCATTTATGTTTTGACAAATGATATTCTTTAACTAGATCTTTTGTATTTTTCCTGTGCTTGTAAAAGAAAGTTTAGACAAGGAATAAGTCCCACGTATATTCTCCAAATAAACATCATATAAACCGACTTCCCAATTTGTTGAATATGTTTGAGAAGTTTGGAACAGAGGTTTAGATAAATAATAGACTCACGGAGAATTGAATTACAGGAAATTCTCAGTTTGAGGTTTTAATTTTATTTTTTCCTCACCCCTTGATTCTAAAAGCAAGACATGAGTTAGAATATTTTTAATCCATTATCTATTGTTGGCCATGCTGTTACAGTTGCCTAAACAAAGTCTTAAAGCAGAGTTCACTGTCAAATATACATATTATAAATATACTATTATTGGTTCAGTATTAATTGAGAGGATTTGTTGGTAGAGAATTGCAATTATAGATGAGTAATTTCCCTTTCTAGTTGATGCTCTTTCATCCTATAATTTCAAGTTTCATTTTCTTTTCATTCTTATTTCAAGGGATATTTTGAATATGAAAACATCATGTCAAAACTTAGCTGAGCCCTTCATCAGGCTTTTTAAAACCTAAGTTAGAATTCTGTTTCTAAGATAAACAGATTTGGATCAGAAAGATTTTCAACTAGCTAGTATTCATTTTGGCTGAGACTTGAAGCAATGTCTTTAATCATATTTTTGTTGATTATTTATTAGTTTCTGTGGGAAATCAAAGGATGGACAACCTAAAATATGTTTTCCATGAAATACATCATGAATCAGAAGCTGTAGCAAAGAATTTCTAGGAAGTGTCTTTCATGTACTTCTATGAACTGAATGAAGGATAAAATATACATCTTTAGTGTGTGTATAGGATGCAAATGAAGATTGACCCAAAAATGGAAAACTCCCCCATCTGGCTGGAATCACATTTGTAGTGCTTTGCTAGAGTAAGAGATCTGCCATGGGGAGAGGAGTATTTTGTTTCTGTTCCATGACATCTGAAGGAAGATGGTTAGAACTAATTCAAAACGGTGAAGCAGCTAAAGCCAGGGGCTTGAATTAAAGTGCATGGTGAGATGGTGACTACCCTAGGAAACTTTGCAAACATGTGCTTCTCTTATTGATATGCAGTTATTTACACAGGGTAGCAAGGAAATGGCTCATCATCCAAATATTATCTGAAAAGGAAGGTAAAAGATGCTATATGCTGTATTGTAGTAATCAGCAGTAGAAAAAAAAGTCATTTGGAAATATAAGTGATAATGCAAAACTAGTTCTGGAGTTTGTATTTTCTCCTGGAGAAACAGGAAGTTCTTTAGCTTGGGAGAAGCACCACTATCCAACACATAAAAAAGAAGCATGTAGCCCGATCCCAGCTGACAGTTTGTGCTTCATGGTGGGTTTCTCTAGCTTCTTCAGCCTGCAGTGGTTTCCGTCTGCTTTTCCCTTCCATTCCTCTCTTGATCCTTCTGCATACACATTACCTAGGTTTCCTGCTCCTTGAGGAACAGCAAATCTGGGTCTACAGTAATTTTTTTTATAAGGATTGACCAATATCCATCATCAAGTGCTATGGCAAGGTGTTGCTTGCTGCCTGGAGAAGACTGAAAATACCACGAAAGTGCCCCTGCACCAGGAATGAAAGGGAAAGAATAAAGTGGCAAGGAGATTTGGTTCAACTTTGTAGTGGAGTTTGATTTTTGCTTTAGAAAATGTATGAACAGTTTAATAAAAGCTATTGATATATTAATTTAATCTCTAAAGGCAATCAGTTCTATCAGACTTATTTCCAATTCAAGTGGCTAATAGATTTTTCTTTATTTGTATTTGTGTGGGTGTAGAGATGATCCTATTTTATTTTCCTCATCTTTCCTTCATAAGATGAATGAAACTAAAGACAAACTTTTAATATGTTTTTCTTTTTTTTAAATAATACATCTCCCTTTTGATTTGCAAAGCAATCAAGTGTCTTCTAAGAATATCATCTCTTCTCTGGAAAATATATTGATTTTTTTCCAAAAACATTGTTTATAGGGGAAAAAATCACAATTTCTTTTAGTTGGTTAGTATTTCCTTCTGCAGATTTCTGAAGGGCAGCGTGTGCTGCAGCAGAAGCACAGAGGTTTAGTCCTGGGTTTGGGACTGGGAGGTATTTGGCAGTCTGAATAGCACTGCTGCTAAATGCAACGTCATTCACACACCGCTAAGTTTCCTCTTAGCCATAGGTGAGCTTTTGTGAATGACCATGAAAATTCTGCAGTACTCCTTTCTGGATGACCTAAATATGCAAACACAAATAATGTTTTCATTCAGCATCCCAGGGCAAAATCTCCAAGGGAGAGAAAATACCGGCTAGTAGCCAAAATGTGGCATAGTTAATATTTAGAGACCAGCATCATTTTCAGTGTAGAAGCTCTGTTTAGCCCAACACTGACTTCCCTTACCTGGTGGTCCATTTTGATCCTAGAAGCCAAATGTTTGAGGAAAGCAGCAACTACTTAACCGTTTTCTTTACTGGAAATAAATTGGATGCAGACTTCAGTATCTCTAGATTTGTCCATATATTTTCTGTCAAGAAGACCAGAGATGTTACTGCAATTTTTTTTCACATTTATCTCTGTGTTAGAGCATGCCTGGTTGTTGTGTTTTCCCTTTTCATAAATGCTTCTTTCTTCTTTATTGAACTTAAGTGATTTAAGGACACTGGGGAGCAAGGATTTTTTTTAATAGTCATTTTTTAGTTTCTAGATGTATTGGTGAGGAAACAAAGATTACCTTGTTCATAAGGGAATTGGTGCCCCAGGTTAATGTCCAGGTGTTCTTTCAACTGAAGTCTGAGACTAATTTCTTCCTGGCCCTCTGGAAACCAGCTGAAGCAGTAGGACCAGCTGGTCTATCTTCACTCCTGCATACCAACATCTTTCACTGATTCCCAGATTTCCTTATATCCTCACTACTTCCTCTAATGCTTGCAATCTTTATATAGCAGTTTGAAGATAGCTGCTGTTATGCATAGCATTGGTGATACCTGAATCAAAAAGCTGATGTTTTAAAATATATAGAGAGATTCTAAAAAATCTCTTAATTATCCTCATAAACTCCTTTTGTACAGTGGACATATATTTGAAAACCCACCTGAGGTTTGCTTAAAGAAATGTCTTACACTGAGTATTATTTGGCTTGAATCTTATGATTTGGATTGCATTTCAGCAGCAAATGCTATAAGGGAGAGTGCCTACTGTCTTTCTTTCAAAGGTTTAGTTTCTTGTATGCACACACATCCTTACCTGCTGCTGCCTGTCAGAGCACACAGTTTCACTTCTCTTTTGCTTACTACACGTAGACATCAGCTATAGTATTTTAACGTGAGCAGTAGAGGCATGTGATGTTTCTGTACTGCATTCTGAACTTTCTGATCCATTTCTTGTGTATTTTTTTAGACTTCTATGCCAGGATTATACACCTCTTGTATTCACCACATAGCGCACAGCCCACTTTAAGAAAGGAAGTAATAAACATAAGATGGAAGGGCTGAGGGGGGCAAGGGGACAGCAAGGGGGCAGCCACTGGTTTCAGCTGCTTCTTAGTAAAGAATTCACTGACCCTGAGGCTACTGTGAAAGTGGAAGCTGCAGAGCTGGAGTTTCTGTGGGAAAAGCTGACAAAGAAAGCGATCTTTGCAGTGCTGTTGACCTGCAAATAGGATAAAAGGGTGCTCACTGTATGACTGGTAGTGAATGTTACCTGGGAGTATGTTGCTTAAAAAAAGAAATTTAACCTCATAGAGTAAACACCAAATTGGAAAAATAGATCCTAGAGGTCATTAGGGAAAAGCCGGTTGCAGAAATTTCACTGAAAGGCTTTAGTCCAAATTCAGATAACTTCAGGCTTTTCAGGTGAACCAAGATAGAACTTCACAGTTCAGAGTATCACACTTTGTGTGATGTTGCTTGTTTTTATGTATGGAATAACCTGTGAGAAAGCAGGTTATTTGGTCGTTTACATTACATAATTGAATTTTGAGCAAATAACACATAACTATTAAAATGTGGAGTCAGAAAGAAGTCTTGTTCACCAGAATGTAACTCCATCTTTGCTTTCACTGCAATAGTTCAGGCTTCTCTGTCCCTGGCAGCACTACAAACTTTAAAATTGCTGTTAGCAACTATGGAACAAGGAAGGTGGAAGCCATTTATAATAGTTTTTATAAAGAACTGTCGTTTGGACAGCTCTTGTAAGAAAACCTCTGAGGCAATTCCTTTTGTGTAGTCTCTAAAAACTTCAGTTGTGGCAGCTGAGCTATGTTAATTCCCATGTATGTGTACGGTATGTTCTGGGTCTTCTTCAGTCCCACAAGAGCATTTACAACATCACTGCGTGTTCTAATTATATAATTACACATTTACACCACTTATGTCATTAAGTATAATTGCACTTACTATATGAATGTGCCACAGTGGTGTAAAAATTACTTTGAGAAAAAGCAATGCAACAGAATCTTAATTAAAAGACCATTATGTAAGACAAGCTTACTAAAACTTAGTACTGAAAGCAAAGAAAATCCTTAATACCCAAATACTTGAGCAATTTCAGTGTTTCCATATGCATGCACTCGTGAGACTTTTGCCCTAACTTCCAAGGGTGTGCATTTTTTGTGTGCATTATAGCAGTCATCTAATAGCTTTGTTATACAGAAATACTACCAGTGACCAAGACCTGTAGTTCTGGAGGTAGTCAGATAAACTTCAGATGGTGAATTCTCCCATGAAGTTTAGCCAAGGCAATACGAACAAGCCGACTGGATGGTCCGACAGGAATGCAATACAGAGGTTGGTTCTGAACTGGTGTGTGATGTGAGTCTGCAGGTGGCACTCTCTGTTCCTGGTTCACGTGAATTTCTAGGACTGGTGGAATAACAGTACCTTAAATGAGGCAAAGTTCTGTCTACTAAGTATTGTGGCAATCTCTAGCACATATTCTACAAGCACTTAGGTGAAGAGCAGGGTCGTTGTTCAAATTTCCATTTCAGTTCCCCACCTATTTCATTTGGACTCAGATTTGTCTTTCCTAAACTGCTGCTCTGTGGTGAGCAGCTGCTGCCTTTTATTCAGACCTGGCTGGAGTTCAGTGATTTATCTCAAGTTGAGAAGCCGGTCTAAGACAACTCATCAAAGGCTCAACAAAAACAGGTTCTTAATGGGAAGTAATTTTCCAATCAACATATAACAGAACTGTAGTAATACACTGGAGCATGCTTTGATGTAATTTAAGACATATGGTTGCTTAATAAGAATGTCTAATTGTATAGATTTCATTTGTATCTAGCTGAGGAACAATTCTGACTGGCTTCTAAGGTGTTATGAGATACTTTTGAATGAGAGAAATTTAAATTCAAGATGATATCATATAATGAAAGTGGAGACATGCTGTATTAGCATAATTATGTATCTCTAGTTGTAAATATTTATACAACAATAAAACGAAGACCAAATTTAGTTATGTGCCTCTTCCAAGAGCTCAAGAAAAACTAGTTCTTCACCAGTTCTAGGAGAAGTTTATACTCCTAATTGTGAATAAGCTTTTAGAGGTTTTTTAACTTGCTTTTCTGGCATAATTATTGTCTTCAGATATTTCTCTCCTGTGTAGTTATGGAATCCCACAGAATTTCTTGCATGGCTAAAAAGACTGAAACCACTTCATTTTGTGTGAAAAGCTTTTAGGAAAATGGTTTTAAAACTCACCTGTGCCTTTCTTTCAAATGAAAGGCATGGGAAGGGACGTTGCTGTGTATCTCTTAACATATGGGCTTAATTACTGAGCAGAGAATTGAACCGCGCTGTTTCAGATTGGTTACGGTGGTAAAATCTGCCTTGTGCTGCGCTGCAGAAGAGGAATGGATAAAATGTTCTTTGAACAGTCAAGATTTTTTAAAAATGTCAGTGCAGAGGGCTTGCATTTGTATTTGGCTTTCTAGACCTGCCTCTTGACCTTCTAATTACTTTATTTGAAACAGCACTGAGGGTATAATAAAACTGGAGGTTGTCTCTCGTTTGCTTTATCATAAATTAAAGCTGTTAGTTTGGTGAGGTGAAAGTAGAGGCAGGGTGTTCATTACCGCTCAAGTGACGGCTTGTCAATAGCACTGCCTTTTAGTTTGTTCTAGTCAGCACTTGCTGTGCATTTTGTTGGACCACTGGGAAATAAATACAACAAGATTATACATTTGGAATACCACAAGAGTTCATGGGGGAAAAAAAAAACACCCAAACAAATGATAAATTATACACTTGGTAGAAAGTGACATGCTATCTTGTGCTATTAACAACCAGAGATAATTGCAGCGAATTGTAATTGCAGTTTGCAACTTACAGTACAGTGTGTCCAACATCAATCTTAATAGTGAACAAAGCAATTTATATTAAAAGTTAATTCGCTTGGTAAGTTTCGGCTGTATACAAGCGAGCTAACAGATGTAGCTTTTCAGAAAGTTCAAAGGCATTTGGAACGTGGAAAGAAATGCTAATGTAGTAAGCCTTAGAGAAATATTGCATTACTACTTGTAATGAAAACAAATGTATGCCATTATATCCCAGTTTGTGTTTATTTAATAAACTGTACAGTTCTGTACATTGAAGAAATTATGTTTCTGGATGTAACAAAACCAGATTTTTACTCATAGATTATACAGGAATAGCAATTATTTATGCAGAGTAAAAGAGGTCTGGAAATTTGTGTATATTAAATTTTAGCTTAATGCTTTCCTGAAACTGCTAAAATAAGTGTGTGTGAATGGTTATATACTTATATGTACGTATTCATATGATTTTTTTTAATCTAGAGCTTTGTTCTTGAATTGTTTACTAGTGCCCAGGGTGTTTCACAGGGTTGCTGGTAATTACTCTAGATTTTGAGTGATATCTTTAATCTGGTTTAATTACAACAATACCTAATGTGATACTTAATTTTGTAAAAGCTTCACCTCCCTTCTAACGGAGATGATAAATGTACCTCCACTGACTGCCTCATGGTGCCCCAGTGTCTGCAGGAGGTTCCTCATGCCGCTGAGGTCTGATTCATGTGGGTTATCCTCAGCCAACACTTCACCTTTACTTGGGCAGGTGTTGCCATGTTCTCAGTGTTGTGGTCAGTCAGTGTTGTTCATCAAATGGCAGGAAATTCCCTGAGCTGCCCAGCTGTGCGCCAAACACCGCCTGTTCTGCTAGCTTGGTTGGCTGCCTGTTTAGAGTGGGGAAAAGACTGTGGGTTGTTGGTTTTTTTGTGAGGAGGAGGAGGAGGTTTTAATTACTGTATCTCCTTGCATATCTCAGAGCCGTTCAGATGATTCATCTGACACAGGAAGGAGCACCAGTCTTCATTTTAGTACCACCATGCTTTTTTGTAAACATCCTTCTGGAAGCGTTAGTTGACATATAAATTTCAGTCAGATTCTCACCTAGTGTGAACTATGATAGCTCTGCTGGACTCAGAGGAACAAAGACATATAACACTAGGTAGTGTTCCAGAAATTTTGGGAATACCTGGAAAGTTGGACCGAGGCTATAATTCATCTTTATGACATCTTTGGATAGGTTGGGTGTGCATTTGAGAACCCACACAGTTGCTGAGATACGTGGCACGAAGCTTTGTTTGTCTGTAAGGAGGTGTGGAGTTGTCCAGAACTCCATAGCTCTGACAACAAGCCATGTCCTTCAGCCAGCGTTTGGGGTTTGCCTTCAGGAATGATGTGTTAGGAAGTATAATCTTTTTCTATGGTTATTATTATTCATTTATTATTATAAAGTGGAGGTAAACTGGCAGTATTTGGTGGCAAATACTGGTTTGCAGCAATGAGAGAGAGAAGATAAAAATACCTTTGTTCTTTCTGGTAATGAATTTTCTCCTCTAAAAAAAAAAGTGTACAGTATATGACATAAATTGGCAGAAAAAGTAATTTGAGCAACTCCACTTAGAAATGTTGCATAAAGTTTTGCATTTGTCTTAGAAAGACAAATCTAAGTGGTGTTTTGACAGGTGGTCCTTCTGGACGCACGGTGTTCAATTCAAATCATATTTACTTTGTTTGCTTTTGCTGAGGTAAATGCAGGATTATTAAAATATAAAGTTACCTTGTATGTTACTTCTTTTTATCAGGAAAAAGCCTCTTTGCATCTGTGAACATATTTACTAGTGAAATTCATTTAACAGGGCATGTGTAGGTACAAGGGCTGCTCTGAAAGTACTGCCTCCTATTTTATTATGTTGTCCCACGATGTTAGAGGCAGATGGTGGCATGGCAGTAGAAGTTGAAGCTTCCTACCAGTACCTGTTATATTTTGTTACTGTGTGTGACAGATGGCAGCAGAGGGGCAGTCTGGCCAAATGTCTCACATGAGAGTGCATAGGAAGCAAAGGTGTGTCATTGAGTTCTTCCTTGTGGAAAAAAATGGCAGCTATGGACATTCATCTACACTGGTTGAAGATGGGGCAGCCCATCTGCACTTAGATGTGTTGGACAATTTAGGGATAAACATATGAGAAGTGGCTTTGGTTCAGACCAAGTGTCCATCAAACTCTCTGTGTTCTGTCATTGGCAGATGCCTTGTGAAGGAGGGAGAAAAGGTATATATGGATCTTGACCTCCAAGCATGAATGAAGGAGGTTCTTAGCTGGTTTGTTGAGTGCTCAGTGTGTGCAATGCTGTATTTGTGGTGGTTTGTCATACAAGTGTGCCTTGTAACAGTCAGTGCTTTTCTGGAGCCTTGAGCCGAGGCCAGGAGCACTGGATGTGCAGCAGGGCATGGCTGGCAGTGCCATGCTGAGTGCAGAGCAATGCTGGGCTGTGGGGGAAGTATGGGAAAATGCAGAAATTCGTATTTCTAAAAAGCTCAGCAGCTAACCCTTTCCATTTCAAAATCTAATTAAAGGAGACAAGTTCTCACAGGTGCTCAAGTGCCATCTATGTAGTTACTCTGCTCATATATACATTCCATAAAAAGATGCGCCTATCTTTTGCTCCAGGCATTCTTTGAGCAATGTCAAAAGTGCAATTATACAAATAGACTACTTGGGACCCTCCATTCACCTGGTAATTAACATAAATCATAATCTGGCAACAAACCTTATTCCCAGTCTTTGTTATCTCCCTCCAGAACACTTACGTAGCCAGACATCCCAATTACTGAGCTGTTAGAAACTCTTCTCAAATTGAATTTTAATTTTTTTCTGCACATATAGAGCTACACAAGAAAAAAAATACTAAATATTAATTTCATGAACTGAATATGGCATAGTATTACCCTTTCTTTCCATAAATATCATCACTTTGTCTTTTAATCAGTGTTTAGCACCTACTGCAGAGAACGAGTTGCAAATTATTAGCAAAGGAAACTTAGTGTCAGGAATTTATTAAGAATGAAAATCAGCCGTATGAGAAAAGCCTAAAGAATCCTAGGAGTTGCTGTAATAGAATATGCTGCAGAACACCTTTTAATGTAATTGAAATTGAAATAATTGACAGCATTCCTAAAATAGAAAAATGTGATTAACAGAAGGGAGCCAGTGTGCTGTCCTCAGGATTCCTTCAACACTGAGAATGTTGGGGATGAGGAAAGGAACGGAAAGCGGAAGGCACATAGCAAAGGTTAAATTGAAGACTTGCAGGAAAAGGACAAAGGTCATAAAACATACATGTAGGATGGTCAACTTCTGGCAAGAGGAGCAGAGAAAGAAAGGCTTTTAAAAGTTCTTTGTACAGAAGTGTTAGTGAGACTACAAAGCCACTGCTGAATGAAACCAGAGAGGGGAGTAAGAATCTAAGGAATTTTACATTCATCAACATGTTTTGAAAAATCCCTTCATTCTTTACATTTTTTCCTTCTTTTAAGCAGGACGACAGTAAAAATAAAACTGACTGTGAGACAAGATGTGAATGACTCGAATGTAAAAATAATCAGATCTGAGTGGCGTGTTTTGTGGACAGGAGGGATCAGACTTGCAGCCCTGATCAGTTAGAGTACTGGAACTGGCTGAGGGGATTTACAAGTGCCGTTTGGAAACAGTGGCAACAAGTTGGGATAGTTTTAAATTCCAACTTGGTATTATTTCTTCACAGACTTCAAATGAATCGTGTAGGCATTTCCCTTAATGCACGCGTCTTGGTACAAATTTAGTCCCTTCTAAAAATGTAGTTTCGTTGTTATAATTTCTGCTCACCAGTAATAAGCATCATTATGTGAGGCCTTCTGTGGTACATTCTGGCAGTAGATCTGAATAATTTACAAAACAGTTAAATAATAATATCCTTCAGGAAACCACTGAACAGAGAAATGCAATAACTTATCCAAAGTGACTTAGAAGTATCATCATATGTTACTTTATTTAATGTTATTAAATTATTAATTCAAATTGTAAAACCAATGGTCTCATGTTTAGAACATGTCATGTAACACTGAATTAAAAAAAAATAAAAAAAAAAATAATAAAAAAAAAAATAAAAACAATTGTAATACCTGAAGCAAGAAGTTCATCTAGAAACCATTGTCTGGAAATATTTATAGCATTCTAACAAAAACAACAACAAAACCCCAAAAGATATTCCTGTAAAGAATTTATCTAATGTTGTCCTTCTGTTGCAGAGATGATTGCTTAGCACTTGCCCATAAGATTGGTTCGTGAGCACAAGCATGATACTGCACATCTCCTGAATCTGGTTCACTGGTTGGAGCGTTAGTCTGGGAATGTCCATCAGTCAACACACATCAGAATAAGCTTCAAATTTGAGCCTGTCTCTGATGGGGAGAGGAGAGGGAGCATCTGTTTCTTTGGAGATCTTGTTCTGTTTTGTTGAAGCTGCAGCTGTACTTGCAGTTGCTCAAGGAGTGAACAAGTCCAGCTATGGCTAAATCCACAAGCAGCACCAGGCCAGGAAGGCCAGATCCTCCACCAGCAAAGCTTGTCAAAACAGGATCCAGGCTGAACATTTGGTGTTGTTTCTGTGTTAGGAAGAAATACAAACAAGTCTGGTGAGCACTGAAAATAAGAAATGAGTTTTTTGTCAAATACGCAAAGCTGAAGAAGTTATTGAGAGCTCAGTGTTTACTGCAGTGCATTTGTTTTGGGGATCTCAAGCAGCTCTCTGATTTCTGGCTTTATAAGAAAGATGTCTGGGGGGAGTTTTTCAAAGCAGGCATACAAGTAACAATTAAACAAAGAAAAGTTTAGATTATTAAATATAGTTCCAGCACTTCTTAGTTGTTCAAAATATTTGCAGCAAGTTCTGTGAAGTAGAAAATGAAGGGAATGTGCCATGCAATTTTTCTTTAGCCTTTTTGCAATGCAACAGGGCAATCGATACAAATCTTTGCAGTAATCATATATTGATTTTCCTAGAATATAACTCCATTTAAAGCATTTTTATCCCCAGGAGTGAAAGCATTGGAGGCTATCAAAGGAGGAAGTAGCTTTCCTTGACCCCATCTGCAGTTCACATTGATTAACAGAGGCTTGGTAAAATAAATAAATATGTGTGAGAGAGAGAAGAAAGAAAAAAGAGTCACAGAAAGGTTAATACAGGCTGGAGAGAAACATCATTACAGTGCATTAGGGTTTTTGTAAAATTGTTAGGTCAGGATAAGCTAACAAGTGACTTGGAGAAGGTGAATTCTTCATTAAGTCAGAGCTGAATATTACAGTACCTATTTTTCACTGACTCTGCTGCAAATAATAGGGGGTTTTCTAGTGGTCTACACACCTGCACATCCAGGTATCAGTGTTAACAGAATTGAAAAGGAACTACTTTATTGCTGTTTTGCCTTGTAAAGGAAGCTGTGCTGGACAAATTCATAGTGGGGTGTGCATTAGAAGAAGTTGGATAATTTTGCAAAATTCAATTTGCTAATTGCAAAAATACAATTGTAGATAGTTTTTTAAAGTTGCAGAAGTAGGATGGATGTCTTATCTATAGTTGATTTTTGCAACAATTATAATGTCATATATTCTTTGGATATTTGAATAACACTGAAGCATGCCTCTTCTGGAATAATGTACTCAAGACAAATATCGGTATTGAACCACTTGTTTCAAACATTGGAATTGCAAGGTAGATCTCATATAAGCAGTTTCTCTTACATAATACAGTAAAACCCAGAAAATGCAATATGCAGAGACCGTGTGCCATGATTGTAGATGGGACTTGTTGGTTTATTCTGTGTGTCCTAAGGACAGTGCAATCCATCCTACGCAGCATTCAGCTCTGTACTTTGGCAGTCTCACATTCTTTTCAGCTGTTTGCTTCAATGATTTCCTGGCCCTCATCCTCCATTTCCTATTCTTATTTTTTTTTTCGTGGCTGAAGCTAGGTTCTCATAGATCAGCTTTTATTAAATTAAAAGGTTCATGTGGCCTCATTATACTTTTCAGTGTGCTGTAGTTGATACTGTTTATTTTACCAGCAACTCAGAGCTTTTTTGCTTCAGGCAAAGCAACTACTACATATTGTCAGATAAAGTACCTTATCTGTCAGCAACACTCTTGTGAATTAATCATAATTCAATAGGTTCACTAATCAAGATTTGAGATGAATGTTTTGATAGAGCAATCAGATTTGTCTAATCTATCATTACTTGACAGTTGCTTTAGGCAGAGTGCTAACTTGGCATTAGTACCTGTTTTTGATCAGTTTGGCATGGCCCCACCAGTCAGTAGCATCACTTATTGCAGCAATGGACTGCTGTGTGGATACTCCTTGCAGTTCCTTTCCATCTTCAAGAGAGACTGGAGTGAAATTGGGGTCTGGAAGCTCTCAAAACTCTCAAAAACCTATCTTGTAATGGATACTAAAAAAATTCTGATCTAGGAATTCACCTAATTGTCACAAATAACAAAAGTACTCAGAGCTTGTTGGCAAATCTGATGCATAATTTATAATAGTGTATGCAAACAGTACTGAAAGGGTCACTGGAATAGAATGGAGATAAAGTTAATATATTGTTAAGTGTTACTAATTATGAATCCAGTCACGTCTGATGTCACTAAAATTTGTTTTCTATTTTGCCCAGTTAAACATTCTTGGGGGTAATTTACAACATAGCTTGCAGCAGTTTGCTCAATTTGAAAGCATAAATGAAAGCTTTCATTGTATATTGACATATTTTTCTTGTTAAGCAATGTTTAAAGTACTGATACATGGTGCTGTAATAGTGGGTTAGACTGCAAGTGCAAGTTTGGTACATTGTAGTCAATAATGCATTAGTGTGGGAAAATGAAGGATTGAACTGACGTATTTTTTTAATATAGGTGGGGTCTTGTCTCCTTGTAGAAGAAAAAGGCTTTAAGCATCAGTGGCTAGATGTTGGCCCTGTTCCCATTTGATTATTTATTTTTAGGAAATACGTGAGTGATGTGAATGCAGTTTATGTGCAGACCCCAAGTTTCATGATCAACTCAACATATATGATTTCCGTCGTGCTAATTTTAGGGTACTGGTGATTTTGGGGTCAGGTAGCATTTGCATGTTAATGTGATGGGAAGTCCATTGTGAAATGTCGTCTGTTCGGACTGCGTGGTTGTAGGTGATGCTTGTTCCCGTGCAGCAAACTGCCGTGAGAAGCATTCAGCATTGAAATTCTGTTGATGCCCTTAACGCAGGGGTTAAACCATTCCAGCAGGATGTCAGAATGGTGGTAGAACCAAGCTCTTGAACAGATCAGTTGGTGAACTCAGTTGGAGGTTTGTCTGACTTATACTGAGTCTATTGCAGACAGAAAGGACAGCATCTCCTCTCAGTAATGATCAATGGGGTATTTTCCCAGCTCATCGCAAGTGAAATGCCTTCAGTATCTGCTGCTAGTCAAGAGGAACTTTTCTGTGTTATCTTGTCAACAACTAACTGGTCAAAAACAAACAACAACACCAAAACAACAAAGTGCAATACTCAAGTGCAATGCAAAATGAACCTCTAATTTTATCTTTTTCAGCAAATTTAGGCAATTTAAAAAAAAAAAAAAGCTTTTGTCTTTTTGATAGTCAGTACTCTGCTAAAAGTCAAAGTGATTATTACTTGTACTTTCTGCTTGTAAACACCATAGAGCTGTTTCTACGGAGTGATGAAAATCACATTGACTTTGCCACCATAGGATTCCTTCTAATATCCTGTCAACAGTCTCGTGCCCTGTGCTTACTGCTGTGCTCAAATCCCATCTCTCTCAAACATTTAAAAGGCACAATGAAAGGACATCCTTTCCAATATTGAACTACTCCATTGTTTTATTTGTGCACTGAACTGCTGTTGATTACTTCACAAGTTCCCTCTACCCGGTAAAGTTAGAAAGATTTTTTTATACAAATCTAGACAAAGAAAGCTTTTTAATGATCAACAAAGTATTGAGTATGTAAAGTGGTTGATTAAATGTCCTTGCTTCCTCCCTCAAATTCTACAAGTCAAAAATCTGATCCTGAGATTTTCCACTGAGTCAAGACCCTGCTGTCTTGCCAGCCAGCTTTGACTTCGTTTTCTTCTTGATAAAATCTAGCATGGCATGCAAGAATGCCTTGCTTGTATGTGAGATGAATGATGGTCCTGCATGCAAACTGCAATAACATGAGATTAACATAGATCAAAGATTTACTAGAAATATTGACAGTAGACAGCCTCCACACAGTTCATCTGGATTTTTCCTGTTTTGCTAGTTAACGTATCAGACTAATAAATAGCAATGAGTCATTTTGTTGTTTTTTCCTTTAGGTTGCTAATAAATGCATTTGAGTTGACAGCTTTATAATGCTGAGGAGATTAAAAAAAAAAAGAAGTTCTTGATAAAAGGATGCTCCATGTGAGTACTTGTATGCATTTCTGTTCACATGGTCATATATATAACACCTGTGTGATCCCTCAGGCAATTCAGTTTCTCATTTTTCCTGCCAGTTTGCTTGCTTCATTTTGATCTATGTTTGCTATCATTTGTCAAATGACACCTTGAGCATGTTTTCACATCAGTTGTTTTGAGAACCTGAATGCTGATAATTACATCAGTCCTGCCCCATTGCAAGAGGATAGACTAAACAGTCACCTGGGACTGTTTTTAACAGTTATTTAACAGTTATTAATTTCTGGTTTTGATGTGCTGTAGAATTGCTGATTGCTTATCCATTTTTCTCATTGCAGTTTTGTAAGCAGCAACTGGAATGCCTACATTAAGTGCCTGCCCTAAAGGCCTCAGTGCTGGCTCTTGGTTCCTTATGTTTTCCACTTCTGTAGCTTGGAAGAGAATTCCCCAGAGCTCATGCATGCAGATGACCCTGCCTGCACATCACTAGCTCTCCACAAAAAAACAGTCCTTGTGTCAGGACTCACTGAGATTCTTTAAGGACTAAGTAAATACTCTTTATAGTGTGAAGCATCCTTTAACATTTCCATCATCTGAACGCAGCCACTGGTCATTCTATCTTTCTTGAGGGCAACTTTCTCTCAAGCTCACTTTATATTCCGTGAGATCTTGATAGCAAAGATGCAGTCATCTGCAAGCACTCCTATACAGCTTTGCACAAACAAGATCCTTGAAGACTGCCCAGCAAAGATACTGGTCTTCATTTGAGTCTAGTTTTCCCTATATTTCACACTTTGAGACTGGAAATGTTTGATGGAAGGAAAGTCTTGTCTTTCTTTGTATGTGGGACTAAAAATTTCATCCAACTCTCGTCTTTTTCTTTAGACAAAAGGTGTAAAAATATTATGAAACAAACCAGAAAATCAGTGAAACAGATTTGTGTCATCTTAAGAAAAGCATTTAATATCTCTAGACAGTAGGTGAAGTTCCATAACACGAGTCTTAAATAAAACAAGATAGCATTAAACAAGATTCAATAGCATTAAACAGTGCTAGTGCTTTTAAAGTATCTTACCCCAAAGGGCTTAGTACCACAATTTTCCAAGTCTTTAATTTATCATGTGCTCCACGTTTTACTACTTTTCCCAGATTTTAGTAATCTCAGCTGCATTTTTGAGTGCTGAAAGGTTAGAAGGTGCACTGCCAAGGCTGTGAGTGTCAGGGCACCTCCAGTTCTAAAACGTTTAGACTATTTGAAATCAAAGAATAAAATATAAACGAGTTATATTTATATAAATATAAATATAAACGAGTTATATTTATATAAATAAAAATAAAATATAAACGAGTTTATTTCTGAACTCTGAACTTCTGAACTTGTTTTAGAATCCGATATGAAACCTCTTTAAATACTGTAGCACATAGTGAACATTTACTTTATGTATTTTTCACAATTTCTTGCCAGGGATTTACTGTGAGTTCAATAAAACAAAAAGGTCTCTCAAATTTGTCATTTTCAGCCTGAACTTCAGCCTGTGGTATGTAGGTTTTTGTAGTTGTTTTAACTAAAATTTTGTTGCTACACAAAGAGATAAAGCAGTAAGGTATTCACAGCAACAGAAACGTGACTCCTTGTGCTGTTTGCAAGCATCTAGATACACATGAGTATATGGAAGACACAACTCTGTTGTTTAAAAATACGCATCCTTACATTTATGTAACACTTTTTATCCCAAAGGATCCTGAGGCACTTCAGAAAACTCCTTACATGTGTTGTAGCATCCAGCATGCCAGTAGGTAATTGCAGAACTCAGTACCCTTTTGAAGAAGTAAAATTCTTTCGTAAAATACAGAACGCATCTGGTTCAGCTGCTGCTGAAGTCTTTGAATCATTCTTGTTGGGAAGATGTGAGGAAAAATCTGGAAATGTCATTGCTGTCTTCAGTAGATTTAAGAAAACGTAAAAAGAAAAAACACTTTGCATTTCCCTCCCCGCCCCCCGTATATCTGTAATTTTACAAAATCACTTGTGTACTACTTATGATTTAAGATCCTAAAGTGGCACCTGAGCTACTCAAGCCATTCTAGTTTCACACCAGTTGCACGTACCTAACCTGAAAAATATTTTCCATTTAAATGGACAGGGTCATAGTGAAGAAGCTGGAGTTTGATTAGGAGTGGAATGAATGCTGTTACTTTGGAGAAAAATAAGACTTCATTGTTAAGACCCATTCTTGCTTGCAGCGGCTGTAAATTGAGATGATTATGGTGATTTTTGATAGCGAAATGATGCAAGCTTTGAATAAAACAAAACAAAAAAAAAGAAATAACATACACTAAAATATATTAAGTTTCTCTGTCTATCTTTCCCTGTATGAATGTGAGGAATATCTTACATATATCCCAGTGGTATGTGTAAGAAATGCTTTCAAAACCTTAATAGATAAATGAAGTGGAAATAGATTTTCTCCTCCATATTAACCTAAGTAATTTTCTTAATTTAGTTCTCTGTGCTCAGGTTCCTAGACAAGTCCAAGTGACCCTTTTTTTCCCTTTTGTTGCTATCTTTATATTGATCTAATTTTCAAAAAGATGCCCAAGGCTATATCCCCTAATGCATGTGAAAACAACTGTAGCAGGGTGTTGGAATCTAAAATTCACCTGTATGACTTTGCAGCTGCTGGTTTTCATCTGCAAGCAGAGGTGCCTAATGTAGTTAGTGCAGTCAGGGAAAAGTGACAGTCATTTGCAAGTTGTGCCACTTCCCATGTAAAAACAGCAGCTCTGCACTTGTCCAGGGATGGAGAAGTTGTTGGCTGTGGTGTGAAGCCCCCGGTACCAATTGTACCAGCTGTGCTCCGGGTAGGAGCCTGTCAGACCAACAGGTTCACTTTCTTCCTAGTGCTGTATGCTATCTCAGCAGCTTGTTTAGATGCTACAGGAATACTTAACCTGGAATAAAAGAGTATCACTTTTGATTTTTGAAACTTTTAATCCGAAAATGCAACTGCTTCAGCTTTATGGGTACTCTGTGAGAAAACTATGAGATGCAATAAGTGTGATAGATTGTTCCCAAATGTTGCACTGCTGGGTAAGGCATACAAATGATGAAATTGTGATCCTACAAAGGTAGAAATAGCTTATGCTCCAAGTTCATTATGGCTAGACTTTCAATGAAAGCATTTTTTTCCAATATGTTATCCTAGCTTAATGCTTCTTCTGTGTCTCACTTGCAAGGGTATTGGCTCCATCTGCGTTAGCTTAGTGTTTGCCTTTCTCAGTGTTTTAAATTAGGTTGTAATAGAGGATTCCTGGTCTGTAATGAGAGATCTGTACTGCTGTGTCTGTGCGCAGCCCCTTTTTAAACCCAACTGTGCACCTTGTAGATGAAGTATTTCCAAAATTCCAAAGCATTCTGGAATGTGATCAAGATCTGATGTGTCTTCTGCACCCTGTATGATGTCAGATAGCTCTGTGCCTCAGATCAACTGGATCCGCGTAACCCAGATCAGTGCAGCCCCTTTCATTCTGAAAGTGCAGTCATTTCCTCATACCTTCCAGATCCTCTGCAGTGGGATCATGGCATGAAAAGTTCTGTTGGAAAGTGCTGGCAAAGGATTATCAAGAATAAGATAAAATGCCAACAAAGTGTTGGAGGGCCACTGATTCACCACAATGATACTTTTCTCAAATTCCAGTGGATTTATTTTGGCTTTTAGAAATGTGGTGCTCAGCAGCAGCCAACAAATGCACATTTTCAGCTTCTGGCAAACATCTCAGTGAAAAAGCTTATTAATTTCTGATGGAAAGTCTTTGGTTAAGAAACATCACATTTGCTGGCAGCTGCGCGAGTAAGTTTAATTTTTGTAATTAAAATGCTTTGATACATTTGTTCAATTTAACTAAAATTGTCAGCAGCAATGTTGACAAAATTTAGAGCTTCTTTAGTCTAGAATATGTGGTAAATATTTTTGTAAATGGATTCATCTGTTCTTAAGTGAAGATACAACTGTAGCAGGAAGCAGGGCTGTTTTGCAGTTTTGCCATTAATAGTCTTGCCAATGTTCACCTTCACTTTGTAGCATGAATCACTGAGGATCTGGGGACTTCAAGTCTGGAAAACTGATGCATTCTAATATGATTTATTTTTATATAAAAGTGTTCAGCTTGGGAATGTCTTTCAGCTTCCACACCCAGCATCCATTTTGCAAAATCCTCTCCAAAAGATATTTTAAACTACAATTATCCTTTATGGTTTAATGTCTTTCAGTTGCCTTTGCAGCTCCCTGGATGTGTTAGCGGGTTGGGGTGGAAATGAAATATCTAATAGGTAATGTTATTCTATAACGTATCAAGAAGCAGACTTGGAAAAGCAGTGATTCTTTTTCTCTCCCCCTTACAAAAGCAGTGGGGAAAAAATAAGGCAACCATTGCTATGGTATATCATTGAGAAATAACCATGGTTCTGGTTTATCTATTACATTGTTCTCATGCAAATAAAGTAAGCCTGGATGAGTTTCAAGAGAAATGAATATGCTATGGAAAATATTCAAAACATAGATAATGCTGCATTTTTTTTACAATGCTACGTGAGTATTCTGTAGGTTATTTGAAATAAAAAAAAGTATAGCTGAGCATTGATTAGGGTACAGTAAATCAGACCAAATATTAATAACTTGTGTTCTGCATGAGCATAATTTTGAGTCGATAATAAAATATCGTTAATCAGTGGATTGATTTGGCCATAAAGCAGTTGTATACTGATGTAACTGAAGCATTAAATTTTAACATTGTCATCTCTGGGTATGTCAGATCTGAAGGCTCTGTTGCAAGCTATGAATTCTGCGGGATTGATAGTAATGAAAGAAGGGTATTTTGAAAGATCACCTACTGAACGGAAAGGGTAAAACGTTCTCTAATGAATGTGACGCACAACGATCAAAGCCTGCAGTAGCTACTGTGCCAGCCATACTGCTGCTAATGGCTCTCATTGCCTACCTGTCACTGAACTGTAGAGAGGTGGAAAAGCCGTTCAGAGGACAAAGTAACGTAATGAAGAGATTGTTTTCCCAGACATATTCACGATATTTGACTCTCGTGATCATTTTTGACACCATAGTTGAACTATTATGCACTGGTTTTAGATGTTCAACTTTTATTCATCTTTAAGCTGTAACTTAGGAGTGGTCCTGGTTTAATTTTACAGGAGGTGCTACTTGGCATGTTTGGTGCATCAGCATAAGCAACAAGTTATTTAGAGCTAAGTGCTTTGCCAGTCATTGTGAACAGCTGATCTTTTTCTTCTTAACAGTGGATTTTCTTCAAACGATCTTTTATGATTCAGAAAGTAAACCAAGCTTAGTAGGCTAATTTTAAATTTCAAAATCAAAAGGCATTTCAGTTTGGGCACAAGGGAAGAGGTGGTCTTCTTGCTTCTTCAGCACCTCTCAGATTCATTGGAATATGTTAACTAGCTCCCCAACGACTGAAAGGATTTTGAATTGTCAGTGGCACACGTACAGCATGTCAAAATATGGGAAAAGCTGATTTTTTTTGTCGTTGTTGTTTTTACCCGGAAGGTTTCAGCAAAGTAAAATGCAATATATATTGAGTATGTAGCTGTAAACAGTTTGCTCCTCCTTTTTTGTGTTCGTATTTTATGTAATATTTCTTGCTCTCAGTGCTCCATATAATCTTAAAATAAATCTAATCCTATTTGATAAGAAAACTAATAGGTTTTTTGCTTTTCCTCTCTTCCAATCAAATCAAATACCTTATCAACCTAAATGTAATTGGGGAAAGTCTCTGGAGAATTCCCCACAGCCTTCACCTGACTTTGCCCAGAATGCTTCCTCAGCTGCCAGGGAGAAGGGAATTCCTGTGAAGAAAAAAATGGCAGAGATCTGGTTTCAAGTGGAGATCTGACTCACAAACCAGTGTTCCCTCTCCTTCCAGGTGGAGCAGTTTCTAATCTGGACAGGTGGAGAAGAGAGAAAGGGCACTTAGGTAATTTTCACAATGTTTTGGAATTTTACAGGACAAATTGAATTTTAAAATGTTCTTAGAAGACAGTGGAAGTACAGATGGATGTTGTGAAGCTTTGTGGTGTTTGGAGCACCACTATTTAGCAAACAAATTGTGCGCTGGCTACCATTTCCAAATAGACATGTTTTAGATACACAGAACGCTATGGAATTGTCATTGCTGTGTTTTCCATGGGAAATGAAGCAATCACTCAGCAGAAAACAAAACCATTCAAAAGCAGGTGGTGTGGTGGCCACTGTGAGCTACGGAATAAATAGGATGCATGCCAGAGCAACAGCAGTCAGCAGAAAAGTTCTGTGATGTCTTAACCCAGTAATGTTGTATTGCGTGGTTAAACATATCAAACGAAAGCAGGACATTCAAAGACCAAAAGTCTGTTCTGAAATTTTTTAAAATCTTTGCCCATAATAACATATAGAACTCCATCTGT
Organism: Lagopus leucura; assembly: GCF_019238085.1. Classification (NCBI taxonomy): domain Eukaryota; kingdom Metazoa; phylum Chordata; class Aves; order Galliformes; family Phasianidae; genus Lagopus; species Lagopus leucura. The sequence goes on from NW_024962271.1 coordinate 12,836,378, forward strand.
AATTGGGGTAGCATCATGTGTAGTGATGCACGGATGCCTGAGTGCCTGAAGTGAAGTGAATGGTCCAGACAGACTGGGAAGGACCACGGAAGCTGTGGCCCGGATCTGGGTTTGTTAGCTCTGGGCACGTGCAGGGTAATGTTCCTCTGCAGTGCACACTGTTTCATTCCTTTTACTTTTGTAGAATGGGATTTGCTGAAAGGTGTGAGTGTGAGCTAAATGCAGTTTCTGGTCATTTTGATTGTGCTTGTTTCCTGGTTTGTGCGTGGCAAAAACAACTGCAAGGGCCTCGTGATTTTATCAGCCTTAATGTGGTAATCTGTCTGACGCTGTTTCCTCTTTGTCATTCTGGACACAGGAAGGACTAGGAAGAGGGAACTACTCACACTTGCTTTAATAATTCTATTGTAACATGGACACATGCAAGAGCACACCCAGCTGCGCCCCGCGGTTGAAAGGTGTTTCACGGCCAAAGGAAACGCCCTGTCTGTGCTCTTCTCTTACTGTGGGATGTTTAGAACAAGAGAAACTAAATGAAGCAAAATGCCATAAATGGATGGAAGGGATCTGGGAACCCCAGCGCTGAGCGTGACAGAAGGGAGGCCTGAGGTGCTGGATGTGATTGCTCCTTGGGCTAGAGGCTGCCTGGAGCTCTGCACACTTCTTGTGGGCTGGCACTAAGAAGTCGGAGCAGAGAGATGTGGCCCTTTATGGTCAGTGAACTGGGAGCTTGGATGCCCAGCTCATGACCAACAGTATTGAAATTAATTGAGCCAAAGTGTTTGTGCACAGTCGGCATGCCTGTATTTGCGTCAGTCAGAGGAAAAGCTGGGCAGAGATCCTTTTAGGAAGAAAAGGAAAACATATGCTATTGTATTGAGAGAATGTTTTTATGAGAAAGGGGGATGCTGCTTCATTAATAACTCTGACATGTCACACCAGTTCTGGTAGGTCTGATAGATTAAACATGAACCTCTCGTTATTCAAGCAGCTGAAATATATTGGCTGCTTTACCCACCTAATATTTACTCCTTGCACAGTATAACTACAAAATTGACATCTTCTTTTAAAATTGTTTGGCTGTAATAAATATAAAACTTTCATCGCTGATGTAAAGCATTGCTAGCTGGCATCATTTCCTATCCCTTTTTAATTATTCTTGACACTGTGGAGAAACATCTAATATAAATCTGTAATGTGCTCTGATGACAAACTACACGGTTGGAAGACCATGTAATCTCTCCACAATTAATTAAAGTGCATGGAGGTTTTTTTTCTCCTCCTTTGCTTTTTTTCACCCCCCCCCAGCAACCAGATGCCACCGACTGGCTCAAATAGCATTGCTGTCAACTGTAAAAAATTAAGATTCAAACCCTAAGAAAGGTACTTAAATAAAGAAAACAGATGCCAGGTTATTTTTCGATATGATGGCATACATCTTGGTGGAAGGCACTATTGTTCAACATCTGTAGCTTCACGTACTTAATTACTCACATAACTTAGCAAATCTGTCGGCAGCTTATTTCTACAAGTATCTGTCACTTCAGCAAATCTTTTGTTAAAAATTGGACGGTGCCAATCACTGTGAGTAGTTCACCACCACTCCGAGAGCAGCTAAATGAAATGGGGCTCGGCTGCTGTTTGCTCTACATGGACTGTCTATATTTTGGGATTTCAGTAGGTGTGAATCTGCTTCAGAAGAGCTCCAGCGCCATGCTAAAAACAGTCAGCAGCACCATTGGGCTCATAGCACACATGGAATTGATCAAATGCAAATTAATAACAATTTTTAGGCAACCTAAGAGTGCTGCTGTAACATTTACGGACTGTAATAACACTGTGGATGCAAGACAGGTTAATAAAAGGTGTTTATTAAATATTACTGTGCTGCCGTAAAGCTTCTGGAGGCTGAGGCTGTAGTCACAGGAAACTGCAGGTGCAGGTTAGTTTGCAAGACAGCAATGAAGGTTCGTATATTATTAATTAATTATGTGTTTAAAAAAAAAAAAAAAAAGTATAATCACCTCAGTATTATTATTTAACATTGATGTTTTTAGAAATACAGTTGAAGTAAAATGTTAATATATTTTCTGCTCTCTCTATAAAAATGGAATAACACAGATGTGATGCTAGTGTCAGTGATTTTCCTTTCCGCATAACAAGTGTATTTAGATCAGTGAAGTAAAATGGTTTGGAGTTACACTGAGTTACTTAGGAAGACTCCACTGTGCTTGACATTTTATCAGTTTGAATTGTTTTCTTACCTAAAATGAATTTTTCAAACATCATAATATATATTTTTGTTGATGGTGATGGGGCCTTGTGCAACCATTTTGCCAACAGAGAGTTTCTACCCCCTGCACAGCTGCCAGGTGAAGGTGGACTATGCACATGTCCCAGCAGCTGACCTAAGGCTCACAGCTCCTTAGTGCTGCATAAGAGTGTAACTCAAATAGCTGTCTTTGAGAAGTAGTGCTGTCGGATGGGGTGCACTGAGAGGTCTGTGGCTCTGTCAGGTTTTGGAAAGGCTTCTTTATGAAATAGGGTTAGAATATGTAAACTGCTCTTTAAATTCTTAAGTCTGCATGTTTCACTTTGTGCCGCCATTTGCTTGCTCCTGATGAATGGTATAAATCAATAAGCTTACATCACATTTCCTTGCTGCATGATATATTTAAAATAATTTTTATGCTCTTGCTGGAGATGGGATTATTTTTCTCCTGCTCCTAGATGGTTGGCACAACCACAGGTTACACTACAGTGTGCTTGTTAGCACCCTTAGAGAGAAACCTCCTCTTTTTCAACAAAAAGTACTGACTCAACAGCTTTGTGAGCAATCTGATTGGCCATGCAGTGTTTCCACTGAAACAGTTTTAAATAGAACAGTGTGGACCACAGAGCAGTTCATAAATGAGGAATTTGGCTGCAGTGCGGTAGTTTAAATCCATATAAAGCTGGTATAAACAATGCATAAGCTTTTCTGTGCTAATGGTTTATTCGGTGTTTTTAGCATACTTTGAGTTCTATTAAGGGCTATAGTGTATTTTCAGTGATTACATTTTTGGAATTATTTTATTTAGGGTTATATACAAGATAATCATATTATTCATACTTGCACTATAGTTGTGGGATTTCGAACAGTGTTACAAACTGCGGATCACATTTCACTATCAAGTACATCCAAGAAATCCCATTAGTTTCACTCATTTTAATGGGCTGTAACTGAGAGCGCATGCAGAGATCCATGTGAGCGCCTTTACCCACAGGACACTTCTTGAAACCATCTGAGCTGCAGCCACTGCTCTGGGAGAGCATCTCAAGGTTGCAGGAGGTTGGCTTGGCAGCATAGGGTGGGCGGCGGAGCAGTTCTCTCTAAAGAAATTCTTGATGAATAAAAGATAGGTGGCATGTAACTCGTATATTAAAGGCATTCCAGTTGGGCAAAATCAGCATTCTAATGGTACAGTAAGTGCCAGGGGATTTTAATGACCACAAATGGTTAGGAACTTGGTTTTACATCTCATCTGACCAATAGTTTATGACGCGCTGTGGTTTTTGCTGTTCCGTAACAACATGTTTCTTGGATCATTTAAAGTATTTGGCTAGCAACACCTCTGAGGCATGAGTTAGCTCACAGTAATGCATAACTTTGATGTGTCTTATTGTTAAATTATATAGTGCATACAATATTTCATTTTATTTAATACAAATCATTTTTATTTACTTAAAAGAAGCAAGCTGTCTTATTATATGTGTTTGGCTTAGAAACAAAGGAATTATATTCTTTTAAGAGGTGTTTTATGTTTTATGGTTACTGAGAGAATACATGGCCTTTTAGTAGGCATTTATATAAGTGGGATCCGTGTCTCCACTCCATTATATATTTTCAAATAATTGAAAGTGCTATACAAATGCCATATGATAGCCTTATAGAAAGGAGGGAAAACCCATGTGGCTTAAAATGTTGGGATTAAAAAAAAAAAAACTAACTTGTTTCTTGGGGAGGGCAGGAGGCAGGAAGGTTTATTGGGGTAATTTAATTTCTACTGATGCTACAAACATGCATGGGATGAGGACGTGGGAGTTCAAATGCAGACGCTGCTTGTACTGTTCCCCATCATGACCTGTTCTTCATTGAGACAGTCAATTGACACAGACGCCAGTGCACTTATTACTGAGTCTACTGTAAATTAGACTTTCAGTCTTGCCAGGGAGAGATATTTTTCCTGTGTTCACCGCTATCACACATCACATTTGAGGGAGGGGAAAAGGACCTTTTTAAAACAATAATATCAAACAACTTGGAAAAAAATGTTAAATATTACCATATGAAGAACTGATTAAATTTGTATGGTTTTCTTTCAGTAAAAACTGATATGTGATGAAACACAGTGCAGCTGGATAACTTGTTTTGGCTAACGTTCCAGTGTTCTCTGATCTCTTTACCCAGCTCTATATATAAAAAAGAAACCATATCAGCATTCTTGTTCCTATTGTACAAGCACTGTCTAAAATGCCCCTTTTTCATTTACCCCTTACCATCTGGACTGTAAAACCTTAACGTGAGTTTGCCAGCGAGGTAGTTGATCTTCATATCTTCTTCCTATTCACAGCTTCTCTTGAATATCATCATTTCTGTAAGTCTTGTCAGTGTTGTCATGGCAGTTTTTGTGCATTTAATTGGAAAAACTACTAGATTTGGATATTTCCAGTTCAGCACCAGCATGCCAGACCATGTTTGGGTTTCTTTTTTATGTAGCCCAGACACACAGGTATGATCTGATACCAAAGATAGGTCTCTATACTTAGATGTTGTCTTGTTCTGTCCCTTAGAGTTTATCGAGTCTTCTGCAGGGTCATTAGTTTTACTTCTGTTGTATATATACTGGGTTTATGTTAGTATTTTTAGCGTGTTGAAGAAACTCAGGAGCAGTTCTTCCATGAGGGTAAAGTTTTCAAACAATGAACTCACTCTTTAAAAGCATAAAAATGTTGTTGAGTTCATAAACTTAAGTGTGTCAATATTAGGGGTGATTTTAAAAAAATGTATTCAGAATGAGTACCTCTGTACCTGAAATGCAGGGCTGTGAAACCGGGCTAGTTTGTTTGTTTTAAATTCTGTTCTTCAGCCAAATGTCCTTATATTGCAGGCTTTTTGCCTGGCACAGGAAGATCAGACTTCCTGCTCATTGATGTAGATAGAATTTTTCTTTTATTTTGGGAGTGGCAGGGGGTTGCTGCAAAGTTTAATTTTCCATTTTGTTAACTAAGAACATATGCCGAGGGTCTTAGACTCTCTGAAGCACTGACTGACGTAAAATATAATGGCAATCCAGCATGGGCTGAGGTTGGAGAATCTTGGATGTTGTCCCACTAGATACTGGAAGACTGCAGATTTTTTTAGCTGCGATAGATAGCATGGGTAATTTGCTCTTCACTTTGGCACACTCTGTTTAATTGCAACTACAGCAGAGCAAAACCATCTGCTGAAGTGATCAAGGTCAGAGATTTTGAGTTATGAGTGTTAGAGAAAGTCATAGAGACCGTTCTTCTTGTCATTCCTTGTGGTGGAACCCCACGGCTATATCCCCAGTTCTAGGTATATCCTGGTTGTCTCTATTGTTTGATAAGTGCCAACCATGTGTTGGTCCTACTGCCAGCCCTGTGCCGCTGCAGCTGCTGGCATATTGGGCTGTGTCTGCTTGCTCTGCTTGTCACTGTTGTCCCTAACTCTTGCATATTTTTCAAGGTTGATTGATGCAATGCTGTGTTGGAAAATAGGAGAAAACTAAGAAAAGCATCACAACTGTTTTACTCTATCTGAAGAGGCTCTAGGTACAGAGTACACAAACTGGAACATGTAGAGCTATCAGATTTCCCATATTTTCTACCACCAAAGCTCTTCCTTAGCTCTTTTTCTATTATTTCTGCCATCAGATGGGACTTTTCTTTCTTGTGAGAAGGCTGTGTGTGTAATCCTTGAACCAGCAGTGAAGGCCGCAGAAGGAATTGATTCCTCTATTCTTGTTTGCCACTGTGCGTCACCCCATGATGACCTCCAAACCATTCTTCATTCTTAAACATAAGCTTGCTCTGTTGAGGGAATTATAATCCCTCCCCTCCTCGACAGAGAAATAAGAATATGCGAGAATTGCCTAAATCAAGTGGAAAATATCTACAGTACTATTAGTACGCTCATTCTACAAAACCCCTTCCATTCCCATTAATTTAATTTTCAGTAAAATTAATGAACTTCTATATTAAAATAGATAACTTTCCTGCTACACAGGAAGAGGGGTTACTATTGTTTATCTAACATCAGGAAAGAAAAGATGGCAATGTGCCTTTTCTTCTCCAAAATACTAATGCCAGAATTCTGGTGTTCTGATGGCACTCTCATCATGTTCAGTTTTCATGAGCATGATTGTTCTACTTCTTTATTGTCACCACTAGTACTGCACAGTTATGCATGTATGTTTTGTTTCCACTTGGAGTTCATCCTACAGGACACAGAAGTATTACAGAACCTGTCCTTCTTTACAGATCCTTAAATGTAGAACTGAAGGCTGGTATTTTACCAGGAGCATTCAATGCCAACTTCTGCTCTTTGAACAAAATTCCTATCCAATCGTAGCCATTTTTTTGAACATACAAAGAAAGATCATGGCCTTTTATGCCCTTTAAAACTTGCTTCTTTCGTTTTTCTATCTTATCTTTGCTACCATAACTTTCTTTACATTCCTATCAGTTAATGCCACATTTGTATTGGCAACTAACTTTGTAGAATGAAGAGCATCTTATCATAAAAATATAGAAACTGATTCAGCAATCCAGTCTGAACTGTGCCCAGTTTAGAAAGCTTAGAGGATGAGGAGAGAAGACACTGGAAAACAAAAGCTTTTTTCCCAGATCTCAACCTTTATGCATATTTGTATGAAGATCTGGTCTAAGTGGAAGTTAAATTTATTAGAATGCAATAGAATACTGTAAAAATGACTTAAAAATTCATTTCCAATTATGTACTTGTATTTTAATTCACAAGTGCCTGTACTAATTCTGATTCCAGCATGGCCTGATATACGTGCTAAGTTCTGACTGACAGCCTAGAATTAGAATTTCAGTTTCTACAAATAAAAACAAATGAGTTAATAGACATTCAGTACTGAGTAGTCAATTATGTATGCACTGTGGTACCTTTAGTCACACAAGAGGAATGCTTTGTCATGTACTTTATAGTAAGGTTTATGTTTAGATTTACAGGATAAGTAATGAACCTCATGAAGTCAGTAACTTTTTCAAAGTTCAGTAGCTTCCTTCTATAAGGACATTGTCCGCCCTGTAAACATTGGAATATAAAAGAATAAAAATAATCTTCAGAATTACTAACACCCCAAAAATACATTAGATTGCAGCACAACCCCTCCAAGCAAAGTGCTGTGTGTATGGGATGATAGGTTTTCATTGGAAAAATTGTTTGAATTTTAGACTGTTTTAGGATGTCTTTTACATGCATTCCTTTAAAATAATATTTGTTCTGTGACTCATTGAAAGGTATCTGTGATACTTAACTTCTGAGAAGTGGTTACTGCCTGAGCTTTGTGTCTGCTATCTTTTTTATTATTCTTTTAGTATTTTTTAAATACTGTTTCTGACATGATACAGAGACGGCAGAAGTGACCCAGAGAGGGTATGAATCAGCTGAAACAAAGGAAAGCAAGTGCAAGGAAATAGCAAAAGAAGTATTCTTCTATCAGTTCAAAGTCATGTCCATCTGCTCTTAATTTATCCTCACGCAGAGGTTGGATCTTTCATTATTGTTAGGCCACACAATGAATCAAATCCTGTTTCCTAATTTCCACCACTCTAAGTTATAGCTCTAGGAAATGGAATTCTCTTCCTGACAGCTGAGAGAAAGCAATGAGGTGAGGAGAGGAAGAGGCAGCTTAGACCTCTTTCATGAGACATACTTAGGTTCCTAACTTGGCTTACAGAAGCATTGACATTCCTATTTGTGACAATCTGTAGATAAGGACTTTCTCTAGCCATTGTGTACCATCTTTATTTGGATATAACAGAGACTAATCTGCCTCTATTTTTGCTGGATGCCATCTAGTCCTTTAATTTCTTAGAAATTAAAGTGAAAGTGGTCTACTTCTGGATACAGAAGAAAAACCAGATGGCTTGCTTCGTGCATTATTTAGCTGCCCTCTTCCAACCAAGATTATATGAAAACCTCAAAGTATCCCATCTCAGGTTTTCTTTGATGATTTCAGTATGTTCTATTTCTGTATTTAGATGGTTTAGTATTAAAAATCTATATAGTTTTGCAGGAATTTAAAATAAATTTTGGGTTCAAAAAACCTGGAAACGAAGTTCACGGATCTGCCTTAAGATGAACTGCTTCTCCCAAGATGTGAGAGCAGTTTGGTGCATTAAGCTTTACTGAAAGGTAAGAGGCCTGATGCTCTACTGTGTTCCCCGCGTGTCTGTACACCAGGCAGGACAGGAAACGCGTGTAATGCTGGTGTTTGGTTTTAGCCTATAACTGCTGAAATCCATGTCTGATACCTTTAGTTTCACCAACCATGTTTTAAAATACAGATAGCATGTTGGCCCAAAATCTGGACCACAGGGCACTCTGCAACCCAATCCCATTTGGAGGAAAATAACAGCTGCACAACCGGGAAGGGCTCTGAGCCCATGCGTCATGTTTTGCTGTAAAACAGCAGCCATTGCAGAATTACCTTTATTTATTGTGTTGAATGTCTGCAGCAGACCTCCCTTCTCCAAAAAGCATGTTAAGAAGATGCAGTTGTCTCAACTCTCAGAAGAGCCTTCCAAATTAATTTTTAAAATTTGAGTAATTAATTTACTTAAAACATTAAATTTAATGTAAGCTGTTAAATGTAAATGCTTCTCTTTCAAGGGGAACCTAAATCATTGGCACGTTGGGGTGCATGCCTGCTCTGCCCGACACAGCGCTCTGCAGGCAGCATGGCCCCTTTCCTTACCCACCCTGGTGTGGGTTTTTCTGTGAACACTTTTTGCTCTTTGGTTATTTGTTGTAATTATCAAGTTCATTTTTCTCTAATAGATGTGATTAAGTATATTTAGCACTGTGTAATGAGTTTTCTGCCTGGTTGCGTTCTGGCTAATAAGGAATTCCTCAGAGTCCCTCTGACAGCTGCTGAGGATCCCAGGTTTGGGCTGCCACCAGAGACCTCTTCCCTGAATTGCTACCATTAGAGAAATTAACTCGGTTAGACTAACCATAAAATCTGGGCTGAAATTTGATTACTAATAGATCTCACGGTAACTTTCAGCAGCACAGATACTGTGTGGTTTTTTTTTGCACAGAAAGTCCTATAAAAATCACAAAAATTGAAAACTGACGCATGGTGGATACACAAAGTTCTGATTAAAAATACCGATGAAAGGCAATAATAGCGACAATAGCGCTACTATTACAGCAGTCCTTTTCTAATTCTTGCGATCCCTGTGCCGACTTTCCAGCTGCTGGGTACCACTCCCTGCTGTTTCCGCACTGGCCCCAGATCTGTGGGGCTGGAGGGAGGCAGCGCCGTGCAGCTGGGATGCGGTGCTGTGCAGCAGTTGCTTAGCAACAGCCACTGCCTCTTCACGGACCCTCCAGAAGGGGGATGCAGAGACAGGAGGATGCAGTGGAGGATGTAATGGGAATGCAGAGACAGGAGGACGGAGAGATGGGAGGATGGAATGGGGCAGGAGGTGTTGCGCCTTTGGCAGAGCCAAGAATCCGATCTTCCTGCTGAGGGCAGTGACTGTGAGAACAGCCTTCTGCCAAAGGTCCTTGCAAAAATGGAGAAGGATAGGAAAGTGGTCACTTGGCTTTGCGAAAGACGGGAACAGAATGCAAATAAACTGTTTTCTTGCTAACTGCGAGCCTGTGTTACATTAGGAGGTATTTTCTGCTGCTGCACATAATGGTTACAGAAAATGCGTAATCATAGCCATGTGTCTTCTATTTATCACTACAGTTGAGTACCAAATTCGCAGAGAATAGGGATTGAAAATTAATGCCAAGTACCTCTTAAATTCCCTGCTGGTATGTTAATTACCATAAAGACTGCTCATGGTAGGGTTAGTGGTAAAGTAATAATTATGGATGGGTCTACAAATTTAAATTCTTTCAAGATCTGAACAACTCTGTTTAGGATCACACAGTATTAATTGCTAGGCACTGTATTTCAACCCTGCTTTATTTCATCCAGAGAAATACTTAGGAAAGGCTCGAGGGGCTGCTGAAGTATCAAAGTGGTGCTTTCAGCACCTTGCACCCACTCCCTGAATCCCTTGGAATGCTCTGTGTTTGAGCCTCACCAATGAGCAAGGTGTCACCATTTGCTGTGTCATTTATTTCAACATCTGAGCCTTTAGAAAGCACAAAATGCAAAAGGGAGTAGGGAGGAAGCTGTTGATGCAAATATAACCAACTTTGTGAAGGGGCTCTTATCTACAGCAACCAGCGACATGCTGGGTGTTTCCAAGCCCTGGTTATTGCTGCTCAGCAGCACTGCTCTGCAATTAATGTTGGAGCACCCCAATAAGGCGGATGTATAGGAATTAAAAACAGATAACATTAATGCAAACAAAGAAACTTAAACCTTTTGACCTCCTTTGTACTTGTTTATTTCTGAGCTGAACCTTAGCAGAAGAGCAAAAAGAGGCTGCATTTCAGTGTGGTTTTATTTGGAGCGAAAAATACGTTTAGAAATTTGGAAAGGCATGCCTAATTGTACTGCTTCCCTTCTACACTGATGTATTTTGCAAATGATGCCGCCTTATTCTCATAAGCCTGCTCCTAAAAATCGCCGTAAAAAACAACAGTGCATATCATAAAAGCGAAGAGGGTTTGATCCAAGCAGGAGTCTGCCTGCTCATTTTTAGAAGGTCAGATTGATAGACAGTATCTCACGGGCTAGATAGTGACTCTATCAAACTAATTCTTAAACACATAGTAGTACAATGAATTATTCCTCTCTTCGAAGTATGGTTTATGACCTTTCTGCCCCAGGTATTATTGCTGATTATTATCTGAGAATGAGTGGTAGCGTGCTTTTTGTTTCGGTGTTTTTTGTGGGTTTTGTTTTCTTTTGTTTTTAACTCGTGTTGGTTTTTTTAAGCAAATATGGTTTGTGAAGCTTTTAGTACAACAGATTTCTGATGAAATAATTTTCTCTTATAGCACGGTAATAAAGAACTGCTCTTCACTTTGCTTTCACTCTAGAGGTTATTGCTTAAAGTAATATCTCAGGTTGTACAGATAAGTATTCCTGTGACCTTTTCTTGTCTGTTATTTTCACTCTGATTTGCAGAGGTGTGAGCATTTTAGAATATTTTAATTTATTTTGCAAAATCTTCTCTTACTAATTGCCAGCTTTTCAAAATGAAAATGGTAGAATTCGTCATATGAAGCCACATAAAAGATGGACCTATTTTGTATATAGAATATTGCCTGTCCTTTAGATCTATGTGTTTTGCTTATGGAATAAACCAAAGTAGGAGAGATAAACTAATATTTTGTATAAGCTCAGCCAGACAATACACATGATAAAGATGTTTCATCTTCTTATGTATGCAGAAAATATGAAAAATTGTAGTTTACACATATTTTCTCAATTCAAGTGTAAAATTGGGCCCCTAGATTGCCCTGGGCCACGGTGGTTGTGTTAAAGAAGCACTATTTACCTAGCAGCTGAGTGAAAAATGATCAGAATATTAGACTCATCTAGGCCACATTAAGGAGCCATTGCATTTCCCGACAATTTTATGCTATCTCAATATGAAAACAGAGCAATTTCAGCTCATATCAGGTTATGATCGGCAATTACAGTTGCATAATTCACCTAGTCGTCTCTTTTCAGGGCCTTTATTTTCCCTCTTGGTGACATTCCTGAGAAAGTGCCTGATAAAAATGTCATATATCATCCTGGCTTTAAAACTCGTAAGGGGGTAATCTGCTATGCCTTGCTGAGCCTATATTCATCACTAGATTTTTGACTTGGAGGGGTCATGACACTCATAATTTCCTTTTTGATATTGTCCTCACTAGATATGACAAGGGCTGTAAAGGCTCGGATGTATGCTGTGGTTAAGAGCCGTTCCAGTGGGGCTCATCACTAGCAATAACAGTGCATTACTGTGCATTGGGCAGGAGTTGGCCGTTTCGAAGATAATTAGATTTGATGTCAACATTTCTTTATCACCTGCATCCTTTTGTGCATCTGCGTGTCAAGTTGTTATTTCCGGATTTATTAGCACCCTCAGAGCTACTATCTATCTGTCAGCCTGCATGGTGTTTGTGTTGACAGTTGTAAAGTTAATTACTAGTACTAATGAGCATCGGGCTTTTGGTGGACATGGCATTTTGGGCATTTAAAGCTGTAATTAGATTTTTTTTCCTTTGTGTACAGCCACAGGAAAAATGCATAATAAGAAAAAGAAACCCAACCCGAGCACCCTGACCTCAAATCTCTCTCTCCAATTTGACATTGTTTACAGTATCTTGAATTGAGGTGCCTTGTGTTGCTTTTTTACTGTTTTTTTTTTCTCATCATTAACTCCATGAATATTTATTTTATCACATCATCTGAACTCAGATCATTAAAAAATAAATAAAAAGTTCAGATTTTCAGATTTTCAGATTTTCAGATGGCTGTAATGCAAAACGTGCCTGGAAAGTACACGTATTGGTATTTTCCTGTTCTGTGTCTTTGTATTTTAGTACACCCTGTGAATGTGGCTGTTGTTAAAAATGAATTTTCAAGGACAGCAAAATTAGTCCATCTCCTGGATCCGTCCCATTTTAACGCAGTAATATATTAACAATACAGAGTACAGAGACACTCATTGCTTTTTACACAACTGTAAATCCAGAATAATTTCAGTGAAGTGGGATTAACGCAGGTGGAACAGAAAGGAGACTTTTCATACGTATTTGCCTCGTGTGCATCCTAAATTCCCTATCCTGTAAATCCCATTACCAGATCTGTTATATGATGTTCCGAGTAACGTATAACTCATGGAATTTAGAATAATGGCACTTATATGTGACATATACTTTATGTAAGTATATTGTTTATTCTACTGCTGCAACTAAGAACCACTCCCTTGCTGCTGTTTCTATTTACTTTATCATTATCTGCCATTTTGTTAAACAACTGCCCTGCGCAGGCATCAATCATCTATAAAAACACTCCGGCTCCGAGAAAATTTCACCCCAGCACTGAAATGATGAGCTAACCATTTTCATCTCTTGTTGAAGCATTGAGATTTATTGGGCTTTGATGGGCTGCGGCCCAGCCATCGCTCTCTGCTAGCAGCCTCCCACTTGCATTTATTCTTATTGCTTTTAGCAATGCAAAATGGAGCTCCCTCGTCCCTGAGCCCTGCCCGGCGAGGTGGGGCGCGGAGCCGCCGTGTTATTGCTTTCTATTAGATAAGGAGAGGACACGCGGCAGCGCATGGTGATTCAGATGATTTTCTTATTTCCGTTTAGCGGCGATGACAGAATGTCATAGTGAAATGACTTCAAAAGTCATTTTTCCCTCTGCCCTGGTTCTGCAGCCCTGTCCCTCGAGGGCACTTCCATTGTACAGTTATATTAATTCTGCTAACTTTCAGACTTCATTGCTGACAATAGGCCTTTTGGCTTTCTCAGACTATTACATTAAATTTCCCATCAAACCATGTCAGCCTCTGAGGTCAAAGATTCCAGGAGATGCTTCAGATATTTTGCCTTTTGACTCTGTGGGCAGGTATTTCTAAATTGCTTCTGGCTTTGTTTCTCCAGTGCTGGAGCACTCCTGACCCCACCTGTGAGCTTGGGGCAGCAGGCTGGGCTTCACCCCACAGCATGCTCTGGTCCTTTGGGGAGGCTTCATCCTCCGTGCTGAAGGCATCTAGTCTTGTCCCAGGCTGCATGTCAGGGGAACTTGTGCTGCAGTTTGCTCAGCATCTGTATACAAGATGGGAATAACAGTCTGTAACTTCCAGTTAGGGTAACTGGGGCACAAGCTGTTGTAGCAAGATGCAGGAAGGTCCGGAGTACGGTGGGTACTGCCTAGGGTCACTCCTGGAGGTGTTTGGAGTAACTGGAGAACGGTGCACTTAAAGCAAAATGAACACAAACAGGGCTTGTGTGGGAACCATCAGAATCCTGCACTGCTGTGCATGACCAGAGAATGGTTTTCAGGCTGCCAAGCAAGGTGTCTTGTTAAAGCATTCTGTTTTATATATTCATCAAGGTTCTCAGCCTTCTTCGATTGTGTAAATTGTTTTAACCTGATGGATTATTATTTTTTTTTTCTCTTTGGAATGATTTTTCATTATGGGAAAATAATATTTAAAGCAGCACTTGTCTGATGAGGATTTTAAATTCAGTAAAGATTTACACCCAGCGCTGAACTGGAGAAAATGTTGCTGTAAAAAAAGGTGTTAGTGCATGCAGAATACAATTAGGAGGAATGTGCAACGAAATGATAGGCAGGAAGGTAAAAAATAGACTTTGTGTGATAGAAAATTTTCAAGAAACCGAAGAGCTCTGATGGCATGGAGAATTCTACAAATGCAGTACATACCGCTATCTTACTCAGCACTGGGAATTTATAGTCACAATTCTGTATTGAGAAAACAGGAATTTTGCAGTGTTCTCTTCCCCTAAAAACTGTTATTTAAAAATAGGGCAGAGGAACAGACGTTCCCGAGAGAAAGATTTCCCCTGGAAACAAAGTACGCCTGGTTTTTGTGGTCCCGCTGAAGGAACGGATCAGAGGGGCTCGGTGCGCTGCAGTGCGTTCTGCCCGCGTGAGGGAAAGCCTGCGTGCGTTCACAGCAATGGGCAGCTGGCAGGGCTGGAGAAAGATGAGCTTGGAAAGGCAGTGTCGATGTGTTACTACCTGCTTGCAGCCATAAGGATAGGGAATCATTTGTGACACTCTGGGGACAATTTTGTCACCCTGACAGTAATGCTGTTATGCACCAACTTGACACACAGGAAGAATCCATAAAGACAGATAAGTAACTGTGAAAGTGGCTGGGGATCAGCCGGAGTGCCACCACTCACCTGCAGTGACAAATAGATAGTCATGAAGGATTGAAAATCCTGCCTGGCGCAGAGATATGTCAGTCCAAAGGCAGCGGTGCTTCGTGCTTACACGAGGGCTGGGGTAAAAACACACAGAGGGCACACACACAAAGAGCTGCAGGCATACATACGTGGAGGTTAACTTGGATGTTAAAAAAGTGCCCTGCTTCTGCTTTGTAGCCTCTTTATTTGAATACTTATTTGAAGTCTTTCACAATCGGGCAAGATTCTTATACTAATTACACTGGGTTGTAGGCTGATTCCTGCTGTCTTAATTGAAATCAGCGTAGGTTAACATTGATGTAATGAAAATAAGAATTTGGCCGCTGTGATTTTAGTGAGAGCCAATAAATTCTTTTCCAGGTGTCATTTTTTTTTTAATAATTGTTTTATACCAATAGAGGTCCCCATCTGCAAATCAAATGGAGAAAATTGGGACTGTTCACAAATACATTCTGCTTTTTATAAGCGTTGTACTTCAGCCGTTGATGTCAACCATGAGTCCTAAAACTCAGTATCCAACCTTTTCCTGTTTATTATGTTAAAGAGTGTTTTAATTCCTACTGCACTGCCTTTCCCTTTTTGAAAAAAATACTGACCAGCCGTTTTCAAAATATCCTTTTGAAATGATAGTTCTGGTGCTTTTTTTGTTTGTTTAAGACAAAGAGATGTAATCTAACCTTGAAGGCCACCTCTGAATTCAGTCACTCCTCATGACCTTGTTTTCATTTCTCTTATTAGATAATCTGAAGTTTATTTCTTAGGGAAGAAGTGAGCATGCAGAAGTGGTGTTTGGGGTTCTGCTTTGTTTAGTTTACAAACTCAGCTTTCTCCCTTTTTTTTCAACCTAGCTTTTGCTTACAAGAAATTGTCCTTTTTGAGACAATCTGTAGTTCATTCAATCCCCAGGCTGGCAGGCAAAAAGAACTGCCACTCTTAGTCTTTCCCACAGCCAATGTGCTCCAGGTTATTTTTTTCCATCTTTTTAATTTTTTTCTTCCCAAGTGGAAGTTCACTGTCAAGCCCAGAATTCCCCTCACGCTGCCAGTATCTGGGCAACTTCTGCAGTGCTCGGAACAGGTACTGACCCCCACCAAGTACCTGCACCTCGCCTGGGGTACAACACTGACAGCCCCGAGGGCCAACTCCAGCTCCTTTGCTGGGCATTTCTGGCTTCCTTTTTTTGTCTCTGACTAAGTCTTGGGCACAGATTTTCTGAATGATTTACCTAAGGCGGTGGCACATTTGGCTGAGGTGAAGATTTATGTGTTATTCCAAGCCCAGGAATTTCTTAAGGTGCAGCAAATAATTGAAACGTACATAAATTCTAAGAATTAGCAAAACAGTGTCTAAATCTTTTCCCATTTTATCATATTTTTGCAGAGTAATGGTTATTTGAGCTAATCACAATATGTCACGTTTTTTCATCAAAAAATGCATTTTTTTTACAAAGTTAAACTCCTCATGGAAAATATCTGTTGATTTTATATGAATTTGATCTGACATAAAGTAGTTCAAGTTTCTGACTACTCAAAAACATTTGATTGTACGTGATTAAAAATTGTCTCCCATTTTGTTCTACTTGTCCAGCTTTTTGGCAACAGCACTATTTAGCAACAGCGTTGTACCTTTGATGCATTTAGGACTTTGTGTGATAAAGCCATGCGGTGGCGTGTAGGAGTTAAATGACTGTGAAAAAACACAGAGGAGATGCAGTCTCCTGTGAGGAATGTCGACTGCAGTGTGAATGTGAGCATCAGGCTCACCTGCCGTGGTTCCCATTAAGCCGTGTGTCACCATAAGTGATACCGTTCCGTGGTTCAGCATTTCACTGACTGAACACCAAGGGTTTGTACTCAATTCCATAAATCAGAGTGAACATTGCAATTTGGAATCGTTTGGGCATTATTTGATTAAAAAATGCAATACGTAAAAAAGCAATGGAAATCTGAAGTTTTCCTCTGGCATGGAGATTTGTGTTTTCATTCAGCTCTGTGCAATATGCCATTGGCAAAGCAATTCTCTTCTGTACTCAATTGCTCTTGTTGGTTGAACTGAATGCTAATGGAGAAGCTTTTATCTCATTCAGAACATATTAGTTAAGACCCACAGAGCAAGAGGATACTGCCAAAAGGTCTCTCGCATTGACAGTAAAACTTCCAGCTCTAGAGCTCATCTCTTCCATTTCCATCCTAATCTTGGCTCTGAGTCTGGGAGGGGAAATGCGGTTATTTCCTGTCACCTCTTAGAAATATGAAGAAAAGAAGAAGTTTGTTTCCCCTTTTCTGTTCATAGTGCTTTTCAGAAGGTACATAATGACTGCAATTCTTGTGCCTTAAATGGTGCTTAAGCAATAGTTGTGCTTTACTGCTTCGTGGATTTGCAAAGGGAATTGGAAGATACTTTATACTTTTATCCTCTCTTCTGTAAATTCATGAAAATTTGTGTGTGATCGTTTATTTATTTTATATATTAGCTACAGAAATATATTAGGAGCATGTAATAATATATTTTAGAAAACTGATAGTGGGATATGTTTGGTTTTAAATCCCACATTTTATTTAGATTGCTGTTCATTTAGTCTGTGTTCAGAATGTTTTCTGTTTACATGTCCATTCTGTCCAGTTTTCAACTATAAAAAAAAAAGAGCTATGTTGTTCAGTCCTGGCTAGGTGTCTAGTAGTCTAATATATGTCTGTGTAAAACAGGTATGGGATACCCAGTCAGTACATTGCTAGTAATTAATGATTTATGTTTTTAGCTGTATGTTATCTTAAAGCAGAATGATGTAATAAAAAAAAAATTTAAGACATTAGACATTTTGCTCTTTAATTGATCTTAGTCAACCCTATAGATTTTGCTATTAAATACATTCTTAATTAATGATTAATATTTTCACACTGTGTTCTACAATGCGAGTCATAGTCTGACCAAACTTCTTTCTGCAGTCTGAAATCCAGCACTGTTTTAGTTTCTACTGGATTGTTTTGTTTAGTCTAGGAGTATGTATCTCACAATGAATACCTCTTCAGTTTAGACTGGAAATGACCAGAATGCTGTGGTTGTTTGCTATCAGTAGATTCAAAATGATAGCTTATGTGACATGTCAGTTATTGCAGCGCTTTGTGATTTGTCACCTGTGGAAAGTTTTTAGTGAGAAAGCCCATGGAAAGCCAGTACTTGTCATGGTACTGTACTTCGGTATGACACTTCAACCAATAAGCCAAGCATTGGTATGACAGCAAGTTAAAGTGTTTCTGTATTAAATTTCACACCAGTTGGACATTTATTCCATAAATCTTTATATGCACATACATGCAGAAGATGCATAAGGGTCCATCTAGCTGAGTACCTCTCTCCAGAAGTGATCACAAACAGATGGGTAGGAATAAGTAAGGCAGGACAATTATTTATGTTATCATATTGTTTATGATATTTAGTCCCTCAAATATCCTCTCTAATAGTTAAATTCTTCTTTCAAGTCTTCTGTCTTATGCACAATAAACAGTTCTCTTTCCTGGACTGCTACCCAAGTTGTGGCTGCTGCTCTTGGAATCATATGGGTGCAGCTGGGGTAGAAGGAGGGAGGGAAGGGTGAGACTTGATCCTTGTCATGGGATGGTGAAGTGGAATTTTTTTGAGAAGCATTGGGCAGCAATGTGTAACATAGGAGACGGAAAGAATGGGGAATCCTGGACTAGGGGTGGCAGCATGTAGGCAGAGCTCAGCTTTACCCAGGTCCTGATCACAGGCAGGTGGCATAACACAGGCAGAGCTACTTACGCATAGACGTGTTATCAAGGCATTCTCACAACATGTGTTTTACTTTGTTAATCCTACAGTGTAATGGAAACCAGGTACAGCTTCTAGTGCCTCTTGCCTTCGGCTCTCTTGGTCTTCTGTGCAGTTATGCACCTCTCAAGCTCTACAGCATTCTTCAACAACTCACTTTACAGTTTCTATGCTCCTTTTCCCTGTGTTTTTACTGCTGTCTTCCACAACCTTTATTGTTCCTCTCTGTGGAGAAGGCCACCCAGCTGAAAAACCCAGTTAAACCTGAAATAATCTTTCATTAAATTAATTCCTGGAAGGAAATGGACTCTTCCCACTCAGTCACAAAGGGCTGAGTGTTTGCTCTCAGAAGGCCGTGACAAGTCTCCTCGCTTACTGTACCAATGAGAAACAGAATGTGCTATGGTATATCTGTGCTCCTTCCTGTGAAGCCCTGGTGAGGAGTGGTCTGCTTGGCTATTGGCTTCCTCGCATCTGCTTCATCGTTGGTATGCTCTTGGTTTGCCTTCTGTGAGGCAAAATTCCTGTGTTCTTTAGGAACGATGATATTGGATGTCCATGTAACGACTAAACCAGCACTGTATAACCTGTCCAGGGGAAGGGAGTGGAAGGAAAACTGGCTCAGTGGGTGCATTTCCAACCTGTGGCTGAAAGCTTGGGAAGAGAGCTTTCCCCTGAATCTGCTGTGCAGACACAAATAATTGTTTCACAGGAATTATTAATAGGAGCTGAAGTAACAGGACACCATACAGTTTCTTCTGCAAAGGAGCTTTGGGCTGTGCACAAAAGGAGCAAAGACAGCGTAACTGGTAGGGCTCACAGAGGTCAAACCGTCAATTACAAACTGAGCAGACTGTAAATAACATGCATAGATCACAGGCATGTATATTTTTCCTATAGTTAATTATGCAAATCCAGTATTCTATCTCAGATCGTATCTATGACCATACAGTGCTTTTCTTTTCTGTGGAAAATTCCCATTTTCTATTCTCTCTTCCCAAAATGAGCATTTTAGCAGAGTTTCAGAACTTCCAAACTGTGTTTCTTGCTAATTTATTTCAAGAAAGTGTATTTTATGGTCTTATCTACTAATTCTTTTGATGAAAACACAAGCGAAACTCAACCAACTTGAACAGGTTGAGTGCCACATCTGTGCAGAAGATAGCAGCACACTTATTTATGGCTCAGAGAAACAGAGTCTAAATTAAGGCAGCTATTGCTAGAGTGTGGATAAGCGGCCATTATGAATTATCCTTAATTATAGCGATTTCCTAAACTAATAAACCTGCTAAATCTTTATTGCAAAGGTTAGTTTACACAGTGCATATAAAATCCGCATGTGCTACGCATCAACCACCAGCTGTCTGACAGTGTGTTGCTATTGCAGTGAGTGTTCACATAAATTTTATGTTGGTTATATTAACAGTCAGTCCATATCACTACCCACAGATGCCAGTAGACATAAAAATTGCTCTCCAGTGAGCCTAAATATCCCTAGAAGCTAGTTGTGTCTAATGTTCCATGTAGTATTTGTACGTGAAAGCAGCAGATTGAAAAGTTATTTACAGATGAATATTTCAATCCAGTTAGTTCATACTGGCCTACTTAGCCTCCTTTGCTGGTTTATTTGTATGCTAAATAATTCACTAAAGGTTCTTGTTTACTTTCAAAAGTATTTTCTATGAAATGCAAACAGCAGAAGCAACTTCAGGTGCTCGAAAGGCTAAACAGCCCTATTTTCAAATGCTGGTCAGGACCACAGACAGAATCTTGCAGATGGGCTGTCACTCACAGTTTTACCCATTTAATTGCTATTTTGCTTTGTTTTGTTTTTTTAAGAATTTGCTGAGATTTGATGTTTTCATGTGAATTTTTGGCAAGATTATTTCTTCTTAATTTATCCTTTTTCACGGACAAATGGGAAGTCCTTCAGCGTCTTCCAATTAACCAGACAGTGCTGGCAGCACAGAGCACATTTTGGACTATTAGAGAGCTCCTTGACAGTGTGCAGGACCAGCAGGTGCAGTAGATACGTGCTTTCCCCCGCTGAACAACATAAACACTTTTTTTTTCTCTCTCTCTTTTCTGTATCAATTTCTGTAGTAGTACATCATTTGCTTCAGTTGTGTGGTGCAACACTGTGCATTTGATTTCTTTGACTCAGAGCACTGGACAAACCCAACCACTGTTCCCTTACTGGTACCCAGGGAGCAGGAACTTAGGAGCACTCCAAACACAGCACTGTCCAGACCCCAGACTTCATCCATGTGCTAACTTTTTTATTTTATGACATTGATTTTATCATTTTTGCTCTTTGTAATAGGAGTTGGTTTATCGATATTTACTCAACCCCTCTTTGTGCAAGTGCTGCATAGTACTTTGTTGCAAGTATTGACATACATCTGCTGGTTGCATCACCATCATCAGCTTATTTCACCCAAATGGTATTCAGATGCTGTAATTGTTTCTTGGTATTGATTTTAGATTGCCTTTATAACGTGCTTCCGAAGACCATAGCAGACATGGTGAGTCTGGCTGGAGTTTCAGTTCAACCGTTACAACAAGAATATGAATCACACCTATTAAAATTGCAGCAGCTTAATATTTTAAATCCAGATTTGCTTTACAAAGATCTCCCAAGCACAACTGAGACCAGACAGCTTTTGGGAGATCATGAAGGGGTACCTTAATGCTTCCCAAAGACTAGTTAGTTATTTTTGGAGGCGTTCTGAGCTATTAATGAATATTCTAGCACAATATTAGGGATGCTATGTTGTCAGTGGTGACCTATTTTTTAATAAAATATACAGTTGCTCAGGCTGAAGTTCACATCAGTGTTTAGGATCCTGATATGTTGTTGCCTGCATACTTTTGTTAAATGAGGCCTTTGGGGCAAATTTCATCTCGAACAATTGCTAGAAATGGATGAATAGTGCAAAATACCTTCTGCAGCTATTTCACATCACCATAGGAAAAATTAGAGTAAAGTAGTTGCTGTAAAGAGTAGGAAAATTTCTTCTTTTCCCACCAAAATGTGAGCTGCTAAATTATTATTGATTGGACTGCTAGTGCATTTTCTGCAGCAAATGCTGTGTTACCATAACGGTTATAGAATTAGATACCTGTGGTTAACATCTCCTGGATGAACTGAACAATAGTTTCTAAAATTTATGTATTATGCTACTTTTTGAAAGGTGAGTTGCATTTTGCATTAAAAAAAAAAAAAAGAAGGAGCTGTAGATAAAATACAGTGAAATACAGAATCCCTAAGAAGGTTAATGAGGCTTTGCTCCGAAAGCACTTGGGCAACTTTGAAAATTCCACTTTGCATTAAGGAGAATAAAATAATAATAATAATAAAATATTTCATAAACATGCAAGAGAGTACATTTATGGTCCACAGGGAACTAGTTTTCCCCAAAAGGAGCCAAATTGAGCATTGTTAGTATTAAAATACAAAACCCATCTACATTTGCCAAAATATCAGCAATCAAATTCAGTCCTCATGTGACTGCATCAGATAGAAAATGTTAGCTGGCAGTAAAGGCAAATCAGCAGTGCTTTGACAACAGACAAGGAAAAAATGCCTGTATGAAATATTACTGTACTTGGTGGGAGATATCATTATTTGTCAGAAGCTGTCCTGTATGTCACTGCTGTCCTAGTTCCTACCGAATGCATGAATTTAAGGACATTTTTCTGTGTAATTTTTATATGGGAAAAAAAAAATTGATTTCTCTGGTGTAGCACTAAGACACAAAGCTCATGGGGGGCTACCTTACGTGCTTTATGCTGCCTTGTATTTTGATAAGTGAGGCTCAGCGTTCACAAGTCTGCTCTGTGCGTGGGATGCTGTGGTTGGCAGTGAGGGGCACAGCACCTTCCCACTGATGCTCAGCTTCCTGCTCCGCAAGGACACTGCCTGAATTCTGAGGATGTTTCCTCCTGTGCTAGGAGCTCGGGCTGGGCGCCGGCATCGCCAGCTAATTGGGCAGAAACCGGCACTAGGAACTGTGAGACACATCTGAATGGAGGCAGACAGGCATCCTGCGTCAACTAATTCACCCACATAACACATCTTTGAACTGTCTAAGGCATACCTAACTGTTTACATGCTACCAACAAGAGTAAATAGTCTGAACAGAAGGAAGAGACAGAGTTGCTGTGAATAAAGAAAAAGATTACAAGACAGCCCATCTGCTAGCGAGTACCTGTCACCTCCAGTTACAAACCCAGGCAGCCCTACCTCAGAGCAGCCAGAGACCAGTTTGTTATTCAAACACGAGAGAGAGAACGAAGCTAACTTAGCCCTCCGCTCTCTGTCTGATATGGTGTCAAAACATCACTTCCAGGGAATCTCGTGGACAGAATAGTGAGGATGAGTTGAGTCTTAAATGCTAACAAGAAAGTAGCTAAAAGAATGTACAGCTTCAGCAAAGCTAACTGGCTATCCTCGCTAATAGCTGGGGAAGGGATTGAGCATGCATCTCATCGGGTGCAGATGAGAACGCTGCCAAGGCAAACATTACTGGCAGAGGGAGAAAGAATTATATTAATAGCTAAGGTAATCTTGTTATCCTTAAGAATCCTGATTATAGCCTTTTTAAAAAACCAACCACCTGTTTATTTTGTCATTGCACTATAAGGCTGACAAAGGCACTTTCAGAGGGCCTTAAATTAAATAATGTTCTTTTTGTACTACCTATTGTTTTGTATGAACATGCATAATAGGCATTGGAATGCCTGTTGTCTTTGGAAGCCTTTCATTGTGCCATCAGCCAGGTGAAGTTTCTGTCCTGTCATTAACATCTTCAAGGTCAGGTAGAGTGGTCACAGTCAGTTTTCACTGCTTTTATAACGTTTTTGTTTTATCTAGCATCCCTTGGAGAACAGACAAATTGGGTGCATGCATGTAGCAAGCTATCTTGACATTGATTTTTGAAGCTTCATTAGATAAATGCTGACATCACAGATTGATGTCTCTTTAAAACAGTGCCTAGCACAGAACCATTGGGGGAATCAAAAATATTGACTTGCTGTGTTTGTGCAGAAGGTCTGCTGGAGATCTCCTGCGCTAATGGGTCCATCAATTCAGGTGTTCTTTAATTATTCTAATTGTACACCTTGGAAAGTGACTTTGTTAGCACTTCTGTCTAGGTAGTCACACCTTTAAGAGAAGAAATAACATTGGGTAGCAGTGACTTTTATCTACTTTGTCATCACATCTTGAATTCCTCAGTGATTCTTTTTTTTTTTTTTGCTTTGTTATGGGTTAATATGCCTGTGCAACATGGTGGTAAAAATGAATAGGGACGCAGTGATGGACCAATGCAAAGGCCAAGAAGCTATATGGTACTTTAGAGAAATACATGCTGGTAAAATAAACTTGATGGTTTTGTTCGTGTTTAACCCTTCACCCTGTTACCATCAATAGATTGAAGACATCATTTGTATCTGCAAGTGTTTGTTTAATTAAGACCTCCTAAAAATCTTTGCTATTGATTCATTCCATTATCTTATTGATTAGCTGCACTGGATCATGTACTTGCTCTTTAGTGGAAGGCAACAGTTTCAGGCTGCTGTCATTTACCCACAGATGTGAACGGTAAGCAATGTTCAGCATCCATGTCTGCCAAAGTGTCTTGTGTTTTAATGAAGCACTGGCTGCAATTCCCTGTATTACATGAGAAAAGCCAGTTGTCTCCTGCTGGTGGTGTGACCAAGCATAAAGGTTTTCTTCTAGTTATTCATAAAGCAGCTGCTTACCAGGGAATGTTAGAAAGTGCTGTTTTGCATTTGTATGTTACTTTCTAGAAGCTTGAAGTCAGAGCAGAAAATTAACACTGGTGACTTGTGTATTTCATTACCACGCTTCTGTATTTTGTTTTTCCCATCCTGAAAAATAGCGCAAAGTAGGACTTTGCTCTGATATGATGTTGTATTTGTAACTTGCAGCCTCACCTAGGGAGTTTGCTGCATGACCTAGTATTAATATATGTGTGTATCTGATAAAAGCATCACACCACGACCTCTCTGAAGACTTCTCTCAGGAAAATAATTCAGTCGGCACCATTCAGACCACTCAAGACTTGGGCTCTCTTTCTACGCAAGTGTAGCTGCCTGCATGTCTTGTTTATTAGCTGTTTGCTGTCTTTTTATAGGGCAAAATCCCTTCCCTACACAGCATGATGGCAATGAGGCATGGAGCACCTTATTTTAGAATTCTAGAAATGAGTTTCCATGTTGGGAATGGGAATCTGAGTAGGCTGAGTAGTGGTCATAGAAATGCTCCTGCCACCCCTCAGAATTGTAGGGGCTGCCATTAGTAGCAAGAGGGAGGGTGGGGACTGACAGTAAAAATATGGGTAAGTTTAAAGCAAAAGAAAAATCCTAGCCCTGTATTTTCTCCTTCTGTCTTGACATTTGAGTGACAATCCAGATTGGTCCAGAGTAACTGCCAATATGTCAGTGGAAAATTTAAAACATTATGCATGCCATATTGAAGTGTTTCATAGGAAATAGGGCGCATAGTCTTTATTTTCACATGCAGCTCTTTCTTGACATTTCCAACGTGCTGTATGTTCTGTGGGTGGTCTCTTGGTGAATGCCAGCAGGTTCTTTGTTGCCATTGTGAAGGGAGGTCTCAGAGCCCACCTTCTACCCCCCGTGACAAAATAGCTACTGTTTTCTTCCCTTTTATATATATATATATATAAAAATGAAAAATCCACTTGGACTGTTTTAAAATTCTAGTTCAACTGAGACTTTTGTGTTTAGTTAAGTTTATATATCTGCTGGCATGCGCTGTTAATTTAAGCCAAACCCTCAGCTTTACCTTGGCAGAGAGACTGATTTTGTTGGGTTCCTGTACCCTGTTAAACGAACTAGTACCAAAACAACATCTAAAGGACAAATGGCTGTGTTCTGATCGTTTTTCAGGATCTTTGATGGCAGCAGTAATCCTGACTCAGCTTTTGAGATACCTAAGTGCGGTAATTTTGTATGCTTCATGTTATTTCTAACTTCATAAATGCTAAAATTAAATAACAAAATTCTTTAGGGCCTTGTTCTTAAAGCCACCTCAGAGAGCATTCATGCATATTTTTATTTTTTTTTGTAAGTTACATTTATTTGCAAATAATACCTTCTCCTGTTTGTTAGTATGTGTAATCGTAATATTTTTAACTTTTATGTGTTATTTATTGTATTCAAGAACTTGCCAAATTCTGGAATTGTACAGAACAGAGTAGAAAGGACTACACTGCTGCATGAATCATCTCATTTTTCTCCTTTCTGGTCCAAAATGGTGAATCTGTTTAACTCCATTAGCTTCCTCACTTTGGGTCTGGGAATCTGGTGATATATTGGAGGATTGTCTCAGCATAGGCCTAGGAATGAATTCTGTCTTCTGTGGGGAAGTGCAGCAGAAGGTAAATGCTTGCTGACAGGTCCATGGAAGATTGAATGACTAGGAAAGCAGACTGCTAAAGTTTTTAGCACGAGATCAAGGTACGGTGTTGTTCCTTCGCTTGATAGAACTTTCTCAATTAGCAGTCTTGGCAGCTGTGTAAGTATTCTTTCTGTTCCATTTCTAGCTTGGCTTTTTTGCTTAGCTTTGGTCTACTCCTTTTTCTTGGTTCTAAGCACTTTCTGTGATTAGAAAACAGAGCAAATACCGAGCCAGAGTGGGCTTTGTCCAATCCTTTAGCAGTAATTGAAATGTTGAGAGAAAAGCTCCATGATGCCCATCTTTCTTCATCTACCGACGAGCCGATTGAACTCAATATTTGTAAATTACAATGCAGTACTGTAAATTTACTTTACATGGTCATACCCTAGATGGCTTTAAATTAAGTGCAGCTGGGTACTACTGAGGACCTTGTTTTGATCCCAGTTTTGCAAAATCTTATACTTATTCTGTATGCATCAGTTAGGTGTCTTGTTCAGGGATGCTTATAGGAACTGCATGGCAGTGTTGAATTATGAGTTCGACTTTATTAGCTTTTATTTGTGGAAGTAAGGAACAAGGCAGCTTCAGCTGTCAGAAAACAGCAGTTTGGTTTCTCGCTCTTCTAAAATGCAATTACTTTGTCATATGAAGCAGTTCATATGTATCTCTGCAACAAGCTGGAAATAGAAGTAGTCAGTGTTGATGCAAAGGGCAGGTGCGAGTCTCAGGAAAAACATCAAGGACAAAAAGTCAAACTCTGAAAACTTACAGCAACCTCCAGCTCTAAAGACACTTGAGCACAGGCTTGTGAATGTGTCTTCTGTTCCCAAAACATATTGGAGTTTTGTGGGGTTTTTGGTGTATATTCAGATGAAATTTCCAAATGGATGTTACTTCTCTTGAAAGTATTAAAATGATTTTCTTTTCTTTTTTTTTTTTTTTAATTTGGAAATATCTTTCCAAAAAAATCTTTGAAATGTTTAATAAGTTGAAAATAACCTTTTCCACTAACTTTTATGGCTTCAATAAATTAGGATTTTCTGGGGAAAACATGTTTCATTGAAAAGATCCCAGCTAAATCTAGTGAAGATTTATTATTTATCATGGACCAAATCTTGTTTTCTGTACCTACATAAATAGTTAATGAAAGTGCTTCCAAGCATAAAGCATGAACTATTTGGACCAATGTTATAAAGTGCTTTGAGCTGGGAGGAATAGGAGCTGGAACATGGAAGTTACATTATAAGCAGAGTTATTTTTGTTCTGTAGAAAAACTTCTAGTTGTCAAAGACTGTAAAAAGAAATTCTTTCTTTCCCTTTTGAATCCTGCAAGAGTTAACTTCAACACACATTACTCATATCTCATTGCAGTTGTCAGAGGCTCGGTGACTATTTTGATTATTGAATTTAGGCAGAGATCAGTTGAACAGTTTAAATCTACAAATAAAATTTCCCAAATTGTCAAACTGAGTGTGAGCTCCCACTGGAAAGGACTTATTTTTGAAGTTGACACTTCTGTGTATAGTATCTTGCCAGTTTACAGCTCTTCTGACTGGAGTATACTAAAGGATTTCACTAAGCGAGATGTCCTGGTCTTTCATGGACAAGCTGAAAGTTGTCTCATTAAGTATGTTTGAAAAAAAATTAAACCAAAGCCACGTGGAACTTACTTTTTAAGCATATTTAGTGGAAATATATACAAGATAACTTAATAAATGGGGATCAGAGTAAAAGTAAGAACCTGGGTAAGTACTTGGGAAGTAAGCCTATGCTGGGCCCCTGGCTACTCTCAGTACTAGCAATTTCCAGATTAATTTTCAGGTGGAATGCTGCAGAGTGGAGTGGAACTATCCTAAAATAAATGTTCCGTATCCACCTATTCCTTGACTTCCAGTGTTTCCTTGATTTCCAGCTTTGACTATCCTTGTATCAAGTATGTTAGCTAAAAAATGACATAGAAATCTTTTCTTCAAATTAGATCAAGTCAGAATTTTTATTGATGTGAGTAGGCTTTTGTTTGCATCTGCTTATATTACTGCTGAACTTGGTGCAAATAATGTGGTAGTTCATTCCATACCAGTGAGGGAAAAACATACACAATAGTATATCTAGAAGTAAATAAACAAAAGACTCTGTAGAATTTTTTCTCTGTAAAGCATTGTCTTGTGGAAAACTCTCTTTAATTTCATTTGTTTACGCTCCATCTGAGTCCAGGTATCTTCCCATTAGGATTTCTTGGAGGCTATAGCAAGCTGAAATGGTCATTGCTGCAGTTGCTGATGGGGGTGGGGGTTTTGTCCTTTTCCTTCCAGAAGCATACATTTCTTATGACTTTTTAGGGCTAATCCTGTAGCCTTTCATTAATGGGAGGTGCAGACTCTGGAAAAAGGATCCAAAGGCATGAGAATGCATGTTGATTTTCATTCTATCCAGAAGATGGGACTAACTGTACTTTTCCCCTTAGAATTATGCCATCTCTTTATAGCTGGGCAGATATATTTTCACCTGAAGATGCAGCAAGAGCAAACTTGTATGAATTGCCTTTGTTTCCTGGCCACTTATTGCTAAAATGCAGAAGTTTACTTTTAATCTTGTCTATACTTTTACAAAATCCCTTGGGTGAAGAAGCTGATTTATGTACAGCTTAGCCTGAAGCACTTGCGTCACTGTACGATTTTGTATTGCTTGCTTAATAGACCACAAAAGTCAACATCTCTTTGGAAGAACAATTTGTGCTTAAAGTAGTCACAAATTCCAAGAGATCCTGTTAAGGCAGGATGTTGTGAGAAACCCAGAGCTGGAACAAAAACTCTTGTTTCCTAATTATAATGTTAATACTTGGGAAACCTGAAGCCACTCTGTCTTGGTTTATGTCAATAAGGGTTTGGGTTTTCTTCTTTCTTGCACATCCTGCTTTGGGAAGTTGGAATTAAGCCAGCAAATTTAGCTGCAACATAAGAAAATTCCAGTTGTCTGTTATTATGGAAGCATATATTTAATGATATGAACTCATAAACTTCACTTCTTGTGTTTAGAGGATAAATGAGATTGGAATGGACTTCAGGAGTTTCCTGTGCCAGATTCTTGGTTAAAGCATTGTCATCAGTGAGGTTGGATCAGATCGTGCAGAGTTTTAAGTGGGCAGAGTTCAAAAACCTCCAAGGATGGAGACTCCACAGTTTCTCTCAGCAACCTGTTCCACTACTTGGCTGTCCTCATGGAAAGAGAGTATTTTCTTATATCTGGTCAGAATCTCTCCTTTCAGTTTGTTTCTTCCATGTTGTCCTCCTGCTGTTCTCGGCTACATTTTCAGCAGAACTGCACCACAGCCTCATCTATATCCTTATTTCTTCCCACTCTTCTTTTCCTATGTTGAATCCCATGAGGTTCCTGTTGACCCATTCCTCCAGTCACTTTTGTATGGCTGTCCTACCCTTGAGAATATTGACTAGCTCCCTCTTTTCACCTCCAGTTTGGTGTCATCGGCAAGAAGGATAAGTGATAAGTGTCCCAGGTTACTCCTAGTATAGAATTCTGTGGTATTTTGCTTGTTTGCAGGAATCCAGGATAAGTGCTAGCCACTAACCACTACCCCCTGGTGGCCCAGTCATCCAGACAGATTTTTATCTTTCTAGGTGTCCATTCTACTTGGGATGGTCTTTTTTCCTACAGTGCTTGTTTGTAAGTGCCTATGTAACCAAGACAAATCTTGCACAGAACATTTGGTTGTTCATTGTCTTAATGAAGTTGAATGTAGGTATATGCAATTAAATCATTAGTCTTACAGGAGCATAAAAGTGATGTATAGCCATATTCATGCCAATTTTTAAGTAGCACTTTAAAGTTTTCATATTTGAAAGATTAAAATAATAGTAATGCTGTACCAGATCTGCATAGACTGCAGCATGAATGTGATAATCACTATTAAGAGCCAGCCAGTTCACACTTTGTGTCAGTCAAGATTTCATGTTCTGCGGACCTAGAATAGGAGATCTGCTAGGTTCAGATCTGAACGGATTTGTTTAATATTAGTCGTTAAAATTGTTGGGTATTTTTCTCCCCAAATATTAGTTATGTGAAAGAAGTCTGGTATAATATGGCTTATCTGTGTTACTTATGCTACCTTCACTAATTTTTATATGATGCGGCTTGTATATGCTCATTCCAAAGAGAATATACTTGGATACATATTTGGAAAGAGTATATACTCTTAGCAAAGTGCACAGTATACATTTACACAGGAAATTAAGCACTGAAGCTAATGGAAGATTGCTGAGAAAAAGCTCATTGTCAGCATGTCATGGTATTGCAAGCTGTATCAAACTCATACATCCAGCATTAGAGGGTTTTAGAGGAAGTGCTTGAAATACTAATACTAATGTATGGTTGCCTGGTTTCCTCTTGTTTATCAAATACAAAGCCAGACATGACCAGTTCCAAGAGATGGATGTAACCCCCAGATGCTATCAAACTCTTGAGTTTTTCTGACAGCCGCAGATAAAGCCAGCTGATCTGTAGAATAACACTTGGTCTGTTCCTTCACACAATTGAAACTGCTGTTCTCATCTGGTCACATTGAAATGAGTTAATTTTATTTCTGAAAAATCCATATCTAATAACTTACATAGATTCTTACCTGTTTCTGTTGTGGTGAATAAATTTATTGATTTTAGGCAGGAAGCTCCTAAAGCTCCTCCAGCATCCTTCTGGAGAAGTCGTGAATCATTCCTTGTGTACATTCATCCCCATATTACATATATATTTCACTCCACAGATTGCTACTAATGCTAGCTAACTTATGTAGGCTGTATGGATCTCTCTGTAAGAGAACCAGTAGTTCTGTTGAGAGGCGTGTTGGAAGATGAATGCGTGTTTATTTACTTTGTTGAGCCAGAAACGATATAAAAATTTGGGGGGCATTTTGTTAAAAGCCTTACTGAGGTTCACGGTATATAAGACAGTAACATATAGCAAGGTAAAATGTCTTGATTTCATTTTAATCTCCACCTTTCCATCAAAAAATGTTTCTGCAGTCGTGTTTTAATACTTTTAAAGAGGAAAAGAAATAACAGCTTTTAAGAGACCACATGACCAGGTGCCTGAACGCATTTTTAGGAATTTTGTAGGCAACTTTTCTGTACAGCTGCTGAGGAAAATCCACACGTTGCCACCTTTCTGCATGATAGCCATCTGAGCTGCAGTTAATGTGCTTACAGTTGTGTCTTGAAATAATAACCGTGTGGTTAATCGGAACAAAATTAACCCCCTTGTGCACCTTCATAGTCCCACTTGAATATTCATGACCTGAGTATATATAGTATTCTACACAAGCATCCCTTATATATTTTATTGAAAGGATTTTAGACAGCGTCACTTAAATAAGCTTGTTTGCAGGGGTTTTACATTGTTTCTTTTTCTGTGTTAGCATTGTCATCGTGGGGTTAATTTGACCATCCTGCTTTGGAAGACTCTCACGTATCAGTTTAACTTTTTCATTAAAATTACACCACTCTTCAACACAACATGTATTTTGATGAAGTTGGTGCTGTGATGTTTTCCTTTTATTCCCAAATAGCAAATTCATTCACTGATCATTATGAAGCTATTAACTCCTGAGCGCATAGTGTCACTTACCATTTACTATCATCAAGCCTCTGTAAAAGAGAGTAGATTTACCAAGACAGTGATCTGCTTGCCAGCTATTTTGTATCTTGCAAGACATTGCTGTTTGCATGTAAGACTTCTTCAGTCATTTCATCAATTTAGCCGGGGTGTCTGATCAGCATAAGCTCAAAGTATGTCATGTTCCCAATCCATACTCCTTGGTGAGAGTAAAGTGCTGAATGAAACAGATTCAAAACAAACTCTTATACTAAGCAGAAAAGAGCAGCAATCCTATTATTAAAAAAAGAAAATTTGAAGTTCCACCATAAATTCTTTTTGTTATTTCCTGTCAGTTTGGGGCTCGGGGAAAGGAGGCATAAATGCCTTTCACCTATTTTGGACAAGTTCTGGTCTTAATATTGTAGGTAGGCAAATGATGGCTGATGAGGTAGGTAGGCAAAATTGGCAAATATTGTCCAAATCGGTAGCAACTGAACTGGTTTAATCATACAAGATAACATACGTGCCCAGAAAAGCTAACAAACAATTTGATGTGTAACGCTAATCATGCTGTATGTTTTCTGCACCTAGAAGCATTAATTGCTAATAACACCATAAGGAGAAGAAAATAAGGCCCAACACAAGCAGCAGTGTCTGCCTCTCACTTTTCTCTCAAATTGAGAATTTATAGTCTCAATTACCAAAGTAAAACAAGCTGAATATAAACAAAACTAATGAAAAACAAAACCACAAAAATGCTTCCTATGCTGACGAAGAAGAGGGAGCAGTAATAACTGAATGAGTTCTAAGATAATACAAATTACAATAATATGCAAAGGATACTGCTGACGTAAAGTGTAGCGAATTATAAGTGCAGCTAAAGACCTTTATGGTTCTTTTTTCCACCATTTTTCCAACATTTAATTAAATCTGTTGATGTTATTACGGGGTGCACAGAGGTCTGCGTAGAAACTCTAGGAACAGTTTCATCTCAAACAGGGCACTGGCAGAGGCTGCCCAGGGGGTGGTGGAGTTACTGCCCTGGAGGCGTCCAAGAGAAGGGTAGGTGTCACACTGAGGGATGTGCTCTAGAGCAGTCATGGGCATGGGTTGCTGGTTGGACTAGGTGGTCTTAGTGGTCTTTCCAACTGTAATGATTCTATGATTTTACAGCAGAAATTACTTACGTGGTCATTCCAAAAATGCGGTATCAAATTTGCAAGCAGTGTCCAGCTCAGATTTCTCTTGCATGCCACAGTGCTCTACTTCATGAAAGCTGCCTGTGATTCCTACCTGTGATAGTTTGTGACAATATGCCTACTGTTTAAGGTTACTTGCATGGATCAGCCATTAATTAATTTCTTTGCAGGCAAAATCTCTGATCTCATTATGTTGTCTTTAAAACTGAAGGCCTCAGATTTTCTTTTCGACTTTGATATCACCGCGAAAAGTGTGTTTTTTAACTTAAAGTGCTGTGTCTCTGGGGGCTGATTTGGTTGTCTTTGAAAAGCGGGCACTTTGGCAATCATAAAGCAATATTCACATTTTTATTTTAAACTCGCAGAATTCAGTATACAACCAGTCGGTTGTAGAATAACCTTCACGTCCCTAAGATAACCTGTGCTCTGTGGATTGCCTTGCAGTGGCGCACAGAAGAATTCTCACGGGCAGCCTGGTCCCGTGGCTAACCACACAATCAAGTCAGCGATAACATGACAAAATCATTTTCCTTGCCCTGTGAGATGTGATTCTTCTTCTAGGGGATATGTGCATATTTTAGCTAATAGCTCTGACTCTCCTTGTTGTTCTCCTTTATGGTTTTTATAGCAGCCGCATGTGTAGAAGTTTGTATGCTGATCTGTGACTCCTGTGTAGTGCATTCATGCTCTGGGATGTTTCTTTTCAGAACAGGTTGATTTTTTATTATTTTTTTCAAGATAGATGGCCATTACCGTTACATGGGAACAAAAGTCACACTTGATATGTTGCATATACTATGAGTTTAATGTTTTTTCCATTGCACTTCATTTCCCTAATGCTACCTGCGTTATTTTGAGACATACGCATCCCTGTCTTCTGTCTTTCAGAGTTAGCTTCAACTTGAGCAATAAAATCCGGGTGCTTTTTAGAGCGTTAAATCTGGCGAGTGGAAATTTGTCGTGATGTCTTTCAGGACCACCAGGTGTATGTCAGATAGCGGGAAAGTTGCTCCGCAGGTAACTCAAGTCTCTGTGAGCCAGCCTGGTACACGAAGAAGCCATTTGTATCCCACTGAGTCCTGCAGTGCTGAGCAGAGTGCTGAGATTTACACAAGTCCGATCTCTGCAACTGATAAGATGGCTGCAGCAGGGTAGCAGCCGTGACCCAGGGCAGAGCTTCTCTTGCTTCAGTGCCAGTGGCACTGGTGGGGTTCTGGAGGTGGGCTTTTACCTTTTATGTTTTTCTTCTTTTTTTTTTTTTTTTTTTTTTTTTTTAAAGCTGGGTCAAAGCTACGGTGAAGGGTGCATTTTATTAAACTAGGCAGCTGGAAAGCCTCTAGGTGGAAAAGCACAGGGAAGGAAACCAAGTTTCCTCTTGGGCATGCAGTGGAAACGCTGGGTCAAAGGTAATCTATTGGCAAAGGTCCTGAACGTCTGTTCCCGTATATTACTTAGGGTTGCCCCAATGCTTTTAGACAGAATTATTGTCAATGGTATTGATTAGATGTTCTGATAATCTAGCAAGCTTCCTGATGTGTTAAATTTCCTTCTTTCACATGGCTTTAAGTGTGGAAGAAGTATATGTAACTGCAGAAGTAACTCTCAGTGGACACCTCCAAAGTCTGACTGCTTGCCATCAGCTTGTGCTGCGCGTGCCAATTCCAATTAGTCAGCTGCCAGTCACTCTTAATACTTCCTAGCAATTCATCAAATCTGGATACCCCTGCTAATACACTGTGTGCTTCTGGAGTTTTGACTTCTGTATTTATCTGATGAGATTACACAGCTTGGTATGAAAATAAAAAGTGCCTGGATTAAAATTTTGCTGCTCTTAATTGTGCATTCAAACTCAAAAGCAGGTAAAGAAAACATGGATTCCTAGATAGCAAATTTATGTCTAATTTGTCAGCACAAATGCAGAAGTACCATTTGAACCTAGAAGTTAAAATTTAAAATGCACAGTGAAGAAAACCTGACTTCACATAACCTGATTTCTTATACATAGGCATGTTGGTGTTAATTTATGTATAAATTCCTACAATGGAAGATATTTTCAAGATTTAAATCAATTTTCAAGATATAAATCTTTAGCTTCTGTTCTGAAGCAGTGACAATGCGAGAGGGACAATGTGATTTTACAGGACATCTACCCTTTACAGCTGTGTTTATTACATATGTGCAGTAACTTTGAGATATTCCCATTTTCCATCACCATGCATGAGCTCAGATGTCATTAATTGTGTCCAGAAGACCTCGTGTGACATCACACCTGACCAACATCCTGGGCCATCATGGGAGCAGTGCTGGGCAGCCTGGGAGCTCTGTGACAGTCAGACAAAATGAGGCATTGCAGCAGGAAATGCGTTAATGATTGTATTTCTACATCAGCAAATGCACAGTGAAGGGCTAGATTAGTAGAGATGAAAATTTTATTGCAAAACTGCCGCAGCATTATGAAAAACAAAATGATTTCATTGAGCAGTATTTCTGTTACCATAATCCTAACGATAAACTCTGTTACAATAATAATAGGAGAAAAACTAATTGCAGTGAAGACAGGACAAATCTTTTTTAATCCTCGTTGTCATCTCAACTAAATCCAAACCCATTTGTATTAACCTTTGCTGACAGAGTCACATGATGGACATAATTTCTTGTAATTTACCAGCAGTAGATCTAACCTTTCTTCATCAAATATTCATAAAGGCATGATTCTCAATGATTTTCTGTCTCTTTTCATATTTACAGCTTGTTGTCTCCTTCCTTTTTACTATAATTTGAACACAATTGAAGTCAGATGGAATTAAAGTTAAGTTGCTTTAGTGGCTACAGTACCTGAAATAAAAGAATAACTAATTGAAGTTTCTTACAAGTAGAGATCATGTTTTACTGTGATGTGACTGCACTAAGCAGTCCAAATGTCCTTTCAAGATGGTGAAAAAAATAAATGGCATCATTTCTTGTCACTTTTATAATCATTTAAATCGTGTGTATGTGTCCTGTATACACGTAAAAACACACACAGAACTAGAAGTCTTATTGGATCCTTGCATAATGTATTTGAGTCGTGAAAAATAATCTGTGGATTTGATTTCTTATTTAGGTGTCAATAAGAATTACCACTGAAATCAATCTAATTATGCTAGTGTAAAACTGATATGAAGGGTTCAAGCCAAATCAACTTGATTAAAACAGTGCAGAGTGGTATGAGACTTGGACCAGATGTTTTAAAGCCATTTCATCACAGAATTACATCTCTGCACACCTATAATCTATATTTTCTGGAACTTTCCATCTACCTGTGGCATCCATTGTAGGGTTAGATTCTGATTTGAAAGTGCAGAATCTGTTATTGACAAATAGAGGAAAGTTAGCCTGATAGAAAGGAAGATTTGAAACCAAACAATTGTGTGTGGAAGAAGGGGTCACCACCTAGAGATTTTTTTCTTTTCCTTTTCCATTTCACTGTATTTTTTTAGATGCCTTCACTCTGGAAGATAAATGTAACCTCTAGTTGAGATAGTGGAAGGTTTCTGTAGGGTTCTAATGTCTCAAGCATGTAAAGATATAGAAGGAAACCACATTGGGTTTCCCACGTTTTATATCATGTATGTATTATTGTAGTCAGCTGATTATATTTTAACAGGTCAAACCTCTTGCTCTTTTGGGAGCATCATGGAGGACATTGTATAGAGAAAATTCACTGATGAGTGTGCTTGGTTTTAGTCTGTTTGCACTCTAAAGAGAGAGCCAGCTTACTTCCTGCGGATGCATTCCTATTACATTTTTACAGCTGTCGAGGGCTACAAGATAAATTTTGCACCACAACTTTTAATTATATTCTTCAGCAGACATGAGTCTTGACAAAAACTTTGAGCTGGCAGTCTTTGCATTTAAAGTTGTGATTATCAATGTAATTGTAATGATGCTTGCAATAATTCCAGTCATCAGTTGGTGCTTCAGATGAAGGCACTCCAACCTGCAGAACTGTTCGTTTAGAAAGGGTGAACAGCAAGTTAGCAGCCTGCTAGGAAACTTATCTTTACATCAGTCCCTTAGCAAGGGCAGGAGGTTATGGGGACTAATCAAGCTGTTCTTCTGTCTTGTGGGCATCCATTGAGGCCCTAAGGTATCCCAGATGACCTTGGTCCTGTAATGCACTGCAAAGAAGTGACTTTCTCCATTAACAGTTTGTTTGTGAGAGCTGGAAAGGTGACTTGCAATACAGCTGCTTTTTCCTGGTTCTTCCATAATGATATTTTGAACAAACAGATGATGTCCTTTGATTTGATTTGACCTTGTATTCCATTCCAGGAAACTGTAAGAGGAACAAGGTAAATGAAATGATAAACATACTATGGAATTATGCTTTCTTATGAATATTATTTTGAGAAATTACATGACAAGTCATAATTTCAGTGAAATATATGGTTATATGTATCTTTCAGCCAATTCTCATTTCAAAATAATTCTTTTATTAAACAGATTTATAGATTGTTTGTATCAGTCTGAAAAAGGGATAAGAGAATGGAGAATACGGATGTTTGTACACGTTTCTATTCCCCACATCAGAGTTTGTCTCAGTGTAGAGGTATTGTGTTCAAAGGCTAAACTGATATTTGGGACTTTGACAGTAGAAGTCATGTCTCATTCTGCTGGAATACCATTCCAATTACACTGTGTAATTTTACAGCAAGATGAATTACAAGGAGTTTTCAAAGCAAGCTCATTAAAGAATGGATGTATAAAAGTTCGAGCATCATTGTATTTAAGATTTTTCTGTCAGCTGTTTTGACTTCTATCACAGCTTACTAAATTTCAGCTTTTTATCCCTATGTTAACTGTGTAACTGCATGGTTTCCAGGCAGGAGTCTTGTCTTGATTTGGAGATGTCAGAAATGAAGAATATTCTGTTTCTTTTATAGCTTGTCCCATTCTGTGATTGACCTCACTGTAAAAAACAGACATACTTTAATTTCTCTGGGTTCTGTGTCAAATTCCAGTTTCCTCTTCCAGACTAGAGAGCTTTTTCACACAAGATATTTTCCTTCCATCGATCAGTTTTAAATCTGATAAGTGAAGCAAATTGAGTTAATCACTATCACCTATTTTCTACCTATCTCCACAGTCGCTTTTCTGTGCTCTCTTCAATATACTTCTGAAAAGCTGGAAACAGCTTATTCCTTTTTATTGTCATTTAGTCTATGTAGCAAAAGGCAGAAGGATTAGGTATGATGCTAGGAATTAATTTCGAACTGTCTGGAATACCTGCATTCTTTTGAGGTGCAATGGTTTTAGCATTGTCTCATCCATTTTCCAGTCATATTCGCTCAGTCTGTGTCTGTAGTTCTGAAAGGCTTTCAGTCCTGATCACTGGGCAACTTGTCAGCACTGAGTCCTTTCTGCATATTTTTTAACCATTCTGTCAGGCTCTGTGCTATCTGCAGAAATTATCAGGCATTGGATCATTCACATTTACTTTGAGAATACTGATTAAAGGGACTAATACTGGCCACTGTGTCAGCCTCTGGAGGAATCCCTTACGAGGGACACAATTCAATAATGATCTGCCATTGATGTTTATCATCATGTTAATTGGTAACCATTGCTTACTTCATGTAGTCTATGTTCACGTTCAGTGCTACTTGAAAAAATGAAAAGATCATTCACAAGCTGGAATACGTCAACTCACGCTATTTCTCTGTTGTTTCTCCTGGTAAGTGAACTTGTCTTAAATGGTTTATCCAACAAGATTGTTTTCCAGACAAACACACTGATGATTGGCGTGCTTTATATCTTCATATTTCCTGTCCAAGGAACCCTAGAACAACGTTCCTACTGCCCTGTTATCTGCTGCAGGGCCTGTAGGTACCTGGGTAGCTCACACCTTTGTCATTATGGTAGCTCTCCACCAGGCTTCATGATTTCCAGGATTCTGTTTAAAATCAGCATTGGGCCGCAGAGTTCTTCAGTTTGTTAGTAAGATAATAACACAGCACAGTGCTGGGCATTAGTATCTCTTAGAGGCCTGGCTTTAGG
The DNA here is from genome assembly GCF_019238085.1 of Lagopus leucura. Lineage (NCBI taxonomy): Eukaryota > Metazoa > Chordata > Aves > Galliformes > Phasianidae > Lagopus > Lagopus leucura. The sequence continues at coordinate 12,875,586 of NW_024962271.1, forward strand.
CAAAGACGAATATTCTTTATTTTTGGTTTGGAGCATGTTGAGAAAAAAAATGGCCTGAACTGTACTAAAAGCATCATAGCACAACCCCTGGTGACTTCTACCAAGAGATTTTTTTTTTACACTGATAGAAGATTATTTGATTCTTAAAATCTGAAGATGCAGAGAAAAGCTTAATGTTTCTGGATAAAAAATGTGAAGAGTAGAACTGGAAAACAAGACATTTTGACCTCCGTCCATAATGCGAAGTTGTCTTCTCTAAAGTGTTCTATCCTTCCAGTTATATCACAAGTATCTTAAGAAGATTAGTATCTGGCTAAAATTATGAGACAAATGTAAACGAACAGTAATTTTGTAACGTCTTGTCTGAAGGGGTGGAGGGAAGAAGTGCATGAAGCAGGTCTCAAGCACAGAAGAAGAGCTTGTGGTTACTGTTTGATTTCACCAGTGTTTCACTCTGGCTAGTCAGACAAACCAAGATGAGTAAACGAAGCCTGGTAAAGTCGTTAAGGCTCAGAAAAGGTAAAACAGCATCTATCTGAGAAATAGAAACTACAAATTAGTAACAACTCAGATGTGCTTTAGAAAGGAAACAGAAATAAAGGATATAGGTTTGCACCAAAAAGGGAGATGGTGTAGCCTTTGCCAAATCCCCTAAAGTTTAAGTTAGTAGTGGTGGTGATGGGTTGATGATTGGACTAGATGATCTTAGTGGTCTTTTCCAAACTTAATGATTATATTATTAATTCCTTGACATTAAGAGGAGATAGAATTACAGCATTTCAGTAAAGAAGAGAAGTGAATATATACTTTGCATTTTAGATTAATACAATCACAGTATTATTTGAAAAAGCAAACTAAATAGGAGGCATATTAGGTCTGTTGCATGCTAAGAGAAGTAGTGTTTTGCGTAACTCGGGAAGAGAAGATTTCATCAGCAGTTCATTGAAGGGAATGATGGATGTTGTTCAGTTGGCAAAAAATAAACCAGGAAAATGGAGTCTGAAAAACAATGCTTACAGACAAAACAGAACATGAGGAAGGACAAGACAATCCACTTCTCATGAAGTTCAAATAACTGTTGTCCAGCAGGCACAGAACAAAGGAAGACCAAATAGTAGGTCTCTCATGAGAGTAGTGAAATGGACACTTTCATTAAATAGGTCTTTATTTCCCATGAATCTGCCCAAAGCACAGGCAAATGGACAGCTTATGGCACCTAGCAAGAGAAGACTTCTCTTTACTCAGACTCAAAAAATACAGTTATCATCAGAATTCATACCTGACACGTGGCTACTGTGCTGGTTACTTGACAGAAATCTGTGAAAAATGCTGTTAGTACATTATTATTATCTACAATAATGACCTGCATGACTTCAAATAACATGTGGACAAATCATGCCCATGGCATCATGAATTACAGAGATGAGAGATGAAATGCAAGGATAGGAGCTGGGTACGCATGGTATGGATACCTCAGGTTCTTAAAGAAAGTTGCAGTTAATCATGTATGTACATGAGGTAGTGCGTCAAGCAGTGATGTTGAGACCACCTGTAGGGACCTCGCACAATGAAGCTTTTAAGCTTGATCTGAACTTGAAGTAAAATAATTTGAAAGTTACACAGAACTAAATCAGATTTAAATATATGTCTATGCATTTTGCTCAGAAGATCGAATCAGATCTTTAATTAACTCATGTAACAAGTCTTCGGATCCTGATAAACATTTTAAGAGGAATTATGTGACACAAGAAACATTGCAGGTCAGTTGGCATAGCAGATGTCAGCTTTGCTCATTAACAAACCTCAGTTTTTGTAAACATTTTATAATAAAGGATTAATCAAGAGAAAGCACATAAATGTTTGAGGACAGTTTTGAATTGTGCCTTGCAAATGCTCACAAAACCCATCTGAACTTCTCTTAGGGCACTGGCACCATATACTTTATTACCATTACAGTGTTCCCTATGGTAATAACTTTACCCAGGGAGAATTTGAAGAGTAGTTGTATTATCTATTGAAAAGCAATTTTTCAGTTTCTACTCAGGCAAGATAGTTTTAAGAATAACTCTGAAGTTTACTCCGAAGGCCATTTCAATCGTCCATAGATCTTATGATATTATGTTACCTTCTTTCATTTTGAATTCACAGCATAAAAAAGAAATAGAATGACATAAATTGGATGTTAGCAGAGTTTTGAAGACAGACATCAGAAGAATTCAAGAGAACTCAGCATTATTTGTTTTTTTCTATCCTAAACTAAAAAGAGAACAAAACATCAAAAGCATCAGTTAGTGAGAGATAGCTCAAAGCCAGGACTATCGTAACATACAAAACAAGTGAGCTGGCATCACCAAAAGGCCTAAAGTCTGAGTCTGTGTTTTAAAGTCACTGATTTTGCAATCAGAAAGATTCTTTACACTGTAGAAAAATGGTATGAAGATCTGCATGCATTCATTGTAATGGACATTTTAGATTTTACCTACTATTAGCATTCTGATACTAATCATAGAATCATGATACTAATTTGGACTCGAGTGAAGAAGTCTTTATGATGCTGAGAGAATTGAGCTCCACTGGATGTTATGGATCTGGAACATAACTGGATATTATGGATCTGGAACATAACTGGATGTTATGGATCAATATCCTGCCCTTTTTTTTGTAAGTACTCGTGGTAGTAATGCCTGTGAAAACGGGGCAGGATGAGATGCATATGGTTTGACTGCAGTCATATTCTACATAGGAAAGTGTGTTCCAGTCTAACATCTTTAAGTCATCATTCAATCTATACTGGAACTTTAGTTGGTGTTAAAAATACTGCAGAATTCTAAAAACTGCATAATTTTGAAGTGGATTCTGATGCTGAACTTTCATACAAAATTTCTTCCCTTAGTGCAGTTGGATCACGTTTATTTACCTTGCACTATGAAAATGATAATTATTTACAAGTTAAAGAAGAAAAGGATATTTGACACCTCTGTATAATGTTTTCAGTTATAAAGGGTAAGCAGAAAAAAATCCAGAGGTGTTGTTAGTACTGAGGATATTGTCAGTATAATGACTACAGAGCAAAGTTAAAGGATAAGTTTTTACTGTTTGTAAAATACCATATGTAGTACCCACAAAGTGGTAAGATTATATCCTAAAAGTTCCTTGCTGTCTTCTATTACACTCACAAACCTACCGAAGTAGGTTTGAGACATACACCAAGAATATATAGACTTGTCTCATACTTCATAATACACTCCACAGAGAAGCATCCTAAATGCTCCCAAGCTCTTTGACATTCCACTTAGGGTTAAACCATCAGCAAACTTCAGTGATAATGAGACTCTCAGCTGAGTTGGGAATTAATTATTTTTTCTGCATCTTGTTGATCTCACTGATTATAATTTGCACGTTAGCAACGGCTCTCATTTCTCTGCATGATCACTAATTACTAATCATTTGCATTGATTTCAGTAGAAGTTACAGTGTTTGGGTAAGGTTTTACTAATAGACTCCTTTTATCCTTTGTTGTTTCCATATGATTTTATTTGTCTCTGGATGTACTGTAACATTTTGTGAGTCATCTCTGCCAGGATTGGAATTTTCTTGATAGTATATTTGATAGTAATTTATCCATAATCACTGGAACAGGTTGCCCAAGGAGGCTGTGGATGTCCCATCCCTGGAGGCATTCAAAGCCAGGCTGGATGTGGCTCTGGGCAGCCTGGTCTGGTGGTTGGTGACCCTGCACGTAGCAGGAGAGATGAAACTGTATGTTCACTGTGGTCCTTTTCAACCAAGGCCATTCTATGATTCAGTGATTCTATGATAAGATATCACTGCATAAAGCAGCAGCCATTGAGAATTTCTGTAGTGCTTCAAATGTGATTAGTTACTTGAGGCTTCTTGTATTCCAAAACTTTACTCCTGTTTTCAAGACTGCCTTTCTTGTATCTCTTCCCTCATTTCCCTATTTTTTCCCTTTTGCTTCTGTTTGGCATCATGTTGACCTGAAGGAAACTGTGGTTTAGTCCATAGGATCTCATTGCTTTTATCGTATCAGTTCCAATATTTGTTATAAAAATCCAAGTGGCAGGCTACAACTGTGGTGCATAACATGAGGAAGGCAGTGTAGATCCCTGGCACAGTAAACCATTTTTTCATTTTGTTCCCTAAGCCACATAGGAGTTCAAAGCCATGTCACTTGGCAGAAAGAAGACGTGAAAATGTGGTAAATGCTGTATTTCCATATATGTGTGTCTGTATGCATATAGAGAGATACGTACACAAGCATATTTATGTCACATTACAGATCTTGATTTCACTCTGCAACTGGGAAGCTACTCCTGTGGTTGTTAGGCTTTCCCATTTGGTACTTGTTGTCTGTCTATTATAGTTTTCTTTCAGTTAATAAACATGCAGATTTCCAAAAATGAAGCAAAACTAGTGGGAACTGCATCTTAATGCGAGGCTGAAAGCAGCTGGACACCTAGGCTCCTGGGCAGGATGTCCACTTGGTATCACTCTCCCTAAAGAACTTATATCAGCAAAGAACTGTTTGGTGTGCAGCCATATGCAGAGTCCTTCTGTATGCAGAGTCTTTCGGTGCATATCTACAGCCTGCTGTTCTGTTCGCTCCCAAGTACTGCCCCTTCTGTGTCACTCTTGCTTTGACCTTGATGGAAGCTGTGAGATTTTGAAGAGGGATTTTGTTAGGTGCATGCAGGAGTGATGCAGGAAGCACTTGGGGCTGGAAGGGTTGCAAGGTTTTGATGCTGAAAAGATGTGGACCATTTCTGTCCAGCCTGTTTTGGGTATCAGGCAATATGGTTGCTGTTGCTTGTGCTCCAACATGCTGCTTGTTATTTTTCTTTCCACATACAACAAATATGGATTTGTCATACAGCAGTTGATTTCTTATGGCATGAAAAGTTGTCTCATGGAGAAACGCACCCTCAACAAGGAAAGTTTTTAGTTTGTTTGCATTATTCTAACCCAAGACATCTTGGAAAAGTGGGACTGCCTATTTTAAACCAGGGAACTCTAAGCGGAAGCCCATACTCTTGCACTGGCACCTGAAAACACACTACATTTGTATTTTTCCTTGGCTGTATGACCTGCACATGAACAAAGTGCAAAAGACAAAAAGGGAAGGAATAGAATACATCATTAACTTTTCCTGTGGCATTCTTTTGGAAAAGATGGTGTCTTTAGAAAAACATGCCATATGCGTGGCTCAGCCCCAAATCTTCCAACAGTCTAATACTGGCAAGGGAGGGCATCTGTAACCCCCAGGGAAGAAGGCTGCTGAGATTTCGTTTTCTTGTCTTTGTTGGTTTTTATTTCCATTTCCTTTTCCTCTCTCTTTTTCAGTCATTTAATGCCATTCTGCACAACAGAGGGGAGCATCTGGCCACAAATAAACACCCAATAAAATAAGTGGGGGAGGTTCACAGCTCCCTTGGTGCTATTGTGTCTGTCTGGTTGTGGACTCAACAAGATAACCATGCATCAATTTACATTGTCCAGGCTATCTTCACAACCAGAAGTTAGAAACCTTATTTTAATAGAAGCTTAGATTCTAGAGAATAGTGTAAGATCTCTCCAAAGGTTCCAAATCAGCAATTCCATCTGTGTTTCTGCAAATGTAGAGGAACAATGTCCCAGGTGATTATGCATAACGGAATGAAAACAGTTATTTTAAAAGTGCATAAAATCAATACTTTGGGGAAAACAAGTCAGCTGTGTTTATACTCAGTATATAGCAGACATTTTGTTTCTTTGTCTGAAAAAAATTACAGGAAAGCAAGGATTGCAAGTGAAATAAAACAGCAGATTGCACTGTATAACAGAGGGGACTGGAGCATCAGATACCTCAGCAAAGGCTTACAGCATTCTAGGTTCCTTTTGAGAAAATAAATTATATTGAAGCTTATATATTTCTATGTTGTTTGAAGTTGAGGCCAAATGTTCTCAGCACAGAGGGAATAATTCAAATCCCATTGCTGATAATGAAAAGTATATAACTAAATCTATGTCTGTGATGCTGAAAATTTCCTCCTAAATGCTGTCTCTTTTGGACTGATGGGATTATTTCCAACTGTTGGTATGAAGGGGTGTGTACATAAATATGCATAAACATGCTTCTTGTGCAGTCAGGATACATTGCTTCTATATGGATTATTCTAGAAATGGGAAACAAAAGCATCTGAGAAACAGGGCTGAAAGAGAACAATCTGTAGACCTATAGGTTAAATTGGATTAAACTTCATCTTTCAGCAAATGCTGTGTTATTTATTCAGTGTATCTCTTGGGGATTTCCCTACCTCCTACTCTTCATAGAGAGTAGTGATGATTCCTAATTAAAAAATCAAACAAACGTGAAATGGAGACTGCCTCACACAGCTATTCTCTTGTGGGAATAGGAGGCACAGTGATTTTCTCATGGGCAGTTTCTAGGTCTGTTGGAGCACGGGCACAAAAGAAAGGCAAGGTTCTGTCTAGGGAGGTCAAGCGAGCGTCGCTCATCAGCCAGTAGTGTCCTTGTTGGCCTTGCTGTGCCTGCATGTCATGTACCAGGAGTTACCTTTTGGTAGGGTGGAGTTAGTGGACATGATAAGGAAGACTACTGATAATCTCATCAGCAGTATCTTCTGGGTAGATTTCTGTTTATTCATTGACCCACAATAGAGATGCGGTTGGATTCCACCATTGCCTTGGTTGCTGTTATTGCAATATTTGGAGGCTATTTACAGTTTATGTTTGTCTCACATTCACCTGAATTACAATTTAAGATAGAAACTGTGATTTCCAAGTTCATTTTACTGTCACTTAAACTCCTGTGGTATCAGGTTCATTTATTTCTCTCCTACCTCTGTGGATTCACTTTGTAGAAGTAAACACAATGGTAATGTTGACAAATTTCAGGCTGTCCTACTAGGTCACCTGTGATGCCTTAGAATATTGCAGCAGAGTCCTCATTCCAGTGAGTTTAGTGACTTTGAGGGAATAAAGCTCTTGAGTTAATGACTGTAAAATTTGGTTTCTGAGTAAAGGCCAAGTTGTACAAGTCATTATCAGCTTTTGAAAGATTATAGATTTTAAAAATATATATATATATACATATATATGTATGTATGTATATAAAAATAGTTTTTCCATGGATTAAAATTCAACAGGAAGTGCCTCCATCCTTTCCCAAATCAGGTATTTTTGTCTCCATTTCTGGAAAAAAAAAGTCATTTTATCAATTTTGTCTGTTCTATAAATGCAGTTCCTATTCTCAGCCAGGAATTATTTATGATTGGGCTCGGGAGTAGTTACAGCATGTGAAAGAAAATCAGGAGTGGCTTAATGTGAATGGGACAGACTATTTGGGAACACACTGGGGATTTAATGTTCAAAAGAGTTAAGCACTGTGCTCTTTCCATCTGGCCACTTCATTTCACTGCCTGTTTGGGACCAGTACTTCTGAAATTTGCTGTGCAAAGTCAAATATTGATGTCATTTGTTCTGTTCTTAAAAGACAAATTAAACCTGAAAAGGTTTTAGTTGTGCACAGTCACAGTACAACAAGCATGGAACAACTGAAAGAAATACTCTCTGCCACGGTTTATGGCTTTCTGATGGTTAATTAAAAAAGCAAATGAAATCTTTGGTTTAAAGTTTAGATTGAACTCAGTAACTTTCAGTTAAATTCCAGTTTTGGCAAGAAAAGAGAGAACTTTCTTGGTGATAAAGAGAGAGCATTTCCATCCATATGAAGAAAATATCTTTCATACTGTTGAATTTCAAAATACTTATGTGCTTTCCATCTTTCATTTTTTGAGTAAAAAGTTTTTAGGGTATAAATTATGAAAAATTAGCTTTAATAGCAAAGGGAAGATTTGTAAGCTATTGGTGTGATTATGGTTTAATGAATTGAAAGAAATCAGAAATTATTCCAGGCCAACCCTGTGTCATGCTAGTGTATTAACGGGCCCACATTTTCCACACAACCTTCAATTATGGTGATGCTCCAAATGAAATACTCATTTTGTGCAAGCTATTTCCTCTAAGCCAAACTGGAAGTCAAGTTATCAACATTTTTAAACTGTGGTTTAATTTCCTATGTAGATCTCATGCACAAGGGAGTCCAGCAGTGCTCTCCTTGTGATACAGTTGATGGATACTGGAATCAGGGTACCATTGCCATAAAGGCTAACATGCATTTTGCTCCCATGTGTAATCACCCTCAATTTTTGACCACCATATTCTTCCATACAGGCAGGAAGGAGAAAAGAGGCTTCACTTGCCCCTCTGACCTTAGAGGTCAGCTCTCCTAGCTGGTCAGCCAGCAAAATTCCCCATTCCTCACCCCTGGTATGTAAGGGACATGCTGACAAATGGATCTAGGTGTAAAATTGTTCTCAACGGACTACCTGGTGGCCTTAAACCTAAATCAGTAGTTGGAAATTTTCACTTGTCACTAGCTACTGTGACTACATAGGTGCCTGAAACAGAACAAAATACTAAGGCATATTGTGGTTTCTGAAATTGCTAATGCTGTAATGGGCATCCACCTGGAAAGCAGCTGCCTTTTGGATTTATCCCCCCATTCCATTTCACCATGGGTGACATTTGTCCTTCCACCTTTTAATTTTTCATGAAGATAAATGGAAATCCAGTTCTTCAAATAACAGGGGTGACTTTTTCAATCCTATTTAGAGACTTTACTTCAATATCCTGTCCACGTCCAAAGGTGAAGGAGAATATATGTATACAGCATCAGTTTGACCTTCTCCATTCTTTACTGAAACATTCAGCTTGATAAACCGGAATATTGCTTTTTCCTCTGTGACAACTTTGAAGTTACAGGACATCCCATCTGCTGGGTGCACATTTTACTAGCTGATACAATGCCATTCAATTGAGGTCTTGTTCGTGCTGCAGTTTCAACTTTGACTCAAGGGAATTTTCCATACAGGTGAATGAGATCCACTATTAAACAAAAAAATCATGATTCAAAATCAACACATTTGCATAATTGTTGTACCACTTTAGACAGTGTTAGTGTACAATTAATGTTTGTCTTAGTGGGGTGATCTGTTTTTAACCTGGGCCATCTTTGTTTTTTTAATATTTTGGAATTTGGAATAACAGTTCAGTAATGCCTATTTCTACAAGAATAGGGAGGGAGAAAACAAATATAAAACATAGCAACAGCAGCTTCAGAAACAATGGAGTAAGCATGTATGGGAGAATGTGTGTTTCTGCATGTGCAGAGCACATATTCCTCCCTTTCTGACCATACCAGTGCACGGGGAAGATGAACAGGCCTACATTCTTTGACTTACCTTGTAAGGTTCCACGTGGTCTCCTTTGTAACTGAATTAGTACCATCTAGGAAATGAGACTGTTCGGATCATCTCTTACTTAACATGCCTCTGCAATCTGAGCCACAGATTGACCCCTATTGATCTGATTTGACTACACTCCTGCGGAGCAAACAGTGCAGTGGAATCCAGGACTCTAATTCACAGTACTTTATTTAAAGTTCTTAGGTAATAACTCTTATTTGCATTAATCACACACCAGCAGAAACCAAGGCCTCTTTCTCGCTGCATGCTTTCCTGTTCCTGCCCCTGAAGCCAAAAAGTAGCTGCTGTGAAAGAAGAGTGTTTTAAGTATATTGATACTTGATACTAAATACTTGCAAAACTTAGATGTTAGAAAGAATGTTTTTCAAATCAATGGCTCACGCATTACTGTAAAATCTATTGATTAAAAACAAAGCATAATGTTAGTCATTTAGTCGGTAGAGTGATGCAATACTGAAATAAATCTATCCTTTGACTTTTGCATTAACCTCTTATTGACTGCTTGCATACTCATAATTAACACACACTTTAGCTAGCTTGGTTAATTTCAGCATTGTGATCACTGTCCTCTAATGTAGCTGACACCCTGATCATCAAAATGTCAGTGCAGCCCAAGGGACCAGAACCAAGCGACTGTGTTCCAGTGAATGTACACCTGCTGTGGTGAAACCAGCCACCTCCCGAGGGAAGGAGCCGTGCACTGTCACACGACAGTTTGCCATGACTTTTATCTACATGCTCCTATTGGTAAATAAGAGTAAGCAGTTTACATGGCAGAGTGGTGAGAATGTGCATGGCAACAGCCCATTGCTCCTTCAATACAGGCTTTTTAACTTGAAACTGGCACCAGTTTTGTTTGGTTTAGCAAGAAAGCAGGGACCGTGGAGCTTTGTGCATTCTGTACATCTTCAGGTATACGAGTGATCCTTTTCTGTGCTGGTAAACCTGTGTTATCAAGGTGTTGGAGCTAAATTGCTCTGAAGTAAATCCAGGTAGTTGTTTCCTTCTGCTGCTGCAAGTGAGCTTTGAATGAGGCCCCTTAATTTTGGCATCAGTACTTTTCTTCCATATTTCAGAGCATGTGGTATTTCCACTCTTAACACACTTTGTGTGATAATATTCAGACATTAAATTTACTCTCTTTTAGAGGTTTGACTTTATTAACAACTCAGCCTGTTTTTAATTAATATATAATGTTTGAATTAATGTATAGTATTTTCAATCTTGCTGTTTTCCCACTACCACCATGCTTTGATAATTGCAGTGTTGAAATTTCAAGTGCCTTTGATTGCTCTGCTTTGGCTGAAAATTTTGTTATTCTTCTGCAGACTCTTAAGGTCCTTAACTCTGATACAAACTAAAGAGCATCGTGGGAACAATTTTTCCCACAGTCGTGGAGAAATTTATTAAAATCAATAGTAATATATTAATCTGGACAGTTCTTGCATCATAACTCTGAGCTAGAGGATCAGCACGTACCTGGAGGAGTGCACTCAGGCTTGTGGTGGACTGATAGTGCCATGCCAGGTCATCAGGAGCTGGCCCTGCACCCATAAGCACAGGCAACCTGCAGTGGCATTAACTCCGGTGGCTCATAAGTGCACAGGGATTGCATGTTTGGTAAAAACAGGTCACACTCCCTGCTGTTCTTGCTAGTGATGTAAAGCAAAGCAATAGAAATACTTCAGAGGAGCTGTGGTTTGCAGAACTTGGAGTATGAAGGCACTGTTCCCATTTCTCATAGTTCTGCCGTACACTGATATGTTTGTCATCAGACTTGTGCAGGAAACGGTTGCTCACGGGCTGCCCTGTCCAGCATCATTGGTGACTTCTGGCACATTTATAGAGACACAAATGTCCAAAACCCAAAAGTGAGGAACAAGCAGTTTGTGAGAGAGGGCAAGGGATAAAAAAAAGTGCTGAAGGTAAAAAAGGAAAAAGGGGTCTAAATGGTGAAGAAGCCAGGAGGCGGTGTGCTTTTCCTCTCAGTGAAAATCCTTTTGTTAATAGCAGACAGTGAGAGAATGTTTATTATTATAAATGGAGTTTTGCAGACCCCGTAATATGCCTGCAGTATTTACCAGCTGAGCTTCTTGATTTGTCATCTGCAATAATCTGTACATGGCTAATTTATCCACTCTTAGATTGAAATGCTTAGACTCGAATATCTTATACTACCCAGCAAATTGAGCGTATTATTGTGTGCCAAGACAGAAAATAAAGCAAGATTTTAAAAGCTTCATAGAGTTGTGCTGTAATTAGTTTCAGCTTTCCCTGCATATTAATTTTCTCCTCTTCCTTTATATAATTTGGGAAATGTCTTCAGAACATGATGGCACAATCAGTTAAGTACCTCTCAAAACTCGTACACTAAACTGCATTTGCTCTAACAACTATTACAAAGCAGCCTGCAAAACAAATCCTCTGTTATTCTGTACAGTGCAGCTTATCAATGCAAACAGTTTAATATTTATGCTAAGAGGATTGTCACAAGTAGCTTCTGTTCCTTTAATTCTTGTTTTAAATAAATAATGAGAACATTTAAACACATTACTCTTCCCAGGGCCCTGAGGTCGGCTAATCTTATTATTTATGAAGTGATGTGCTACATAATAGTACTTAGTGCATGTTAACAGATGCTATTATCAGGGGCTGATGTGGAGAGCTGAAGATATATTGGAATGTTATGTGTTAATACTGTCCTTGTAGTGTAATGTACGATGGATTGAGTGCCCAGGATGCTGGTGCAGCAATTAACCACACACCAACATGGGTGTAAAGCTGAAGTATGTTTTCTCATGGGCATTACACTGCCATTAATAATTCCCAAGAGAAGAAGACATCTTCCATTTGGAAACAGTCACTTCAAGAAGGCTGATGGTGAAGACAAGGAAGTTGCATGTGTCAGTACTTTCAGAGCTGATTGTACAGAGATGGAAGATGCATGTGTATGTTTAAAACAACTTTTAAATCGTCACAACAATATTTTATAAAACATGATTTTTTTAAATGCCTTGTGCAAGGTAAAAGTTTACAATTTGTTTCTTTACATTTGAAGAACTATGTCGACCTGCAGTCCAGACAGAAATTGTAACAATGCATAGCATGTTTCTTTGTCCTGTCCTGCTATAAATGTTAACTAATGAATGATCTACATGTAGATCATTCGAGGGAATGGGAAAACGGAGGAGGAGAAATCCTTATTGAAATGTGACGATTTTTTGTGGTGACATATTGTATTACAGCCTAGTCTTAAGAGATGTATTGGTTGCCACTTCGAAAACTTTCTTCTGCAGACTGCAGTTCAGCTGAATATTATAATTAGACTTCACTAGTATTGATGAATAATCCATTTAATAAAAAACACTGTGATTTAAACATTTTCTCAGGGGACTAACATAAGCTAACCTCTTAATTTAATTTTATTGAAGTTTTGCCTACCTATTCATCATTGGAAGTTGTTATTAACCTCCATTTCCATTTATCTTTATAGAATTTTCTCTTTTTATATTGCCTTTTTCAGAGCTAAGCAGGTTGATACACTTGTAAATCTCCAGAATCTACAAAGCTAGTCCGGCTTCTTTAATATTGTTTAATCTATCCCCCCTGACCTTAATGCAGTAAATTCAGTTTAATCTTTCTCAATAATCTAGTAATACATTGGAAACCGGCAAACATTCAAATCTGATAATGGTTTAATCACATGCTTTAAATAACAGCCGAGATAATGAAAAAATAATTTACCATATAAAGGTGTACTAACTGAGTTTTCTGTGATTGGCTTTTTGAGAAATCCCTATAGAAAATACAAAGCCTACAACAGAAAAGAACTTCACTGTAAATGAACAACCCATTTGGTCAGAAGATGCACTTTTTTCCTTTTCATCACTCTCTGTAAGTTACTGCACAAGCATATCCTTGCTGAGTATTCAGTTTCTTGCTCTAGCTTTAGTTAAGTCGTTCTTCTGCTTACCTTTTGTTTCAGATGCCAGTCAGAACCAGCAGAGAGCTTGCCAGAAGAGCAGAAGCCAGAATGCCATCCCTTCTGGACAAATGAAGAAAGCAACATGCCTCTGCCATTTGATCTTGAAGAAGTTATTGTCCATCTACAAAATCTTGTTCAGTAGGTGGGATATCGGGACACCTTCCAGCCTAGAATTAGTAATACTCAACATTTGAAGTTTTTTTTCTGCTTTCATCTTTTCTGCTTTAAGGTTCCTTGGTCATTTGTTGTTTTGTTCTTCAATGCAAATTCTATCAGTTTCCATCTTAGTTCCTGAGTCACAACTAAACAGACTGGGTACAAAATCTATAGAAAGAAGCAGCTTTTAACATCTGAAGTCTGGAACACCAACTTCAGGACTTTCCTCTTCCACTCTAATTTCCATTGACAGTGTAGCCCATGGATAGCTGTGTTTCCACAGGTTCCCCTGCCATGCATCTTAACTGTCTAGATTTGGGGCAAGTTAGACTTGCCTGCTAGTCTCAGCACTGCACATTTTTACATGCTAATATGATATTACTGAGAACAGCTGGCAGCACTTGTCCTGGTAGGTAAGTTTTAAAAAAGCTTTCCAAACTAGAAACCTCCTGCCTGGAACCTCATGGGTACATGCACCTTTGAAGGACAATGCTTTCAGGTTCAGCCCGAGGGGTTCATAGTACTACTGCAGCAGGACAGCTTGCAGATTGTCTTTTAGGCAAATTGGAAGATCCCATTGGTACAGTCGTGCTCTAACTGATGCACAATTACATCTATAATTCTTTTAGAAGAATGGTATGATCTGTCCTTTACACCTGACCATAGGGCTTAAGTCAGGGAGAGACTTCCAAGGTTGTATCTACATGGCCTCAGTTTCCTGGAACTCAGAATTCAGTTTCTAAACTTTATATTATTTCTACCTATTGATAGTTCTTTTCTGACCCCAGCTTTCCCAGTCTATTGTCCAGGGCGAGTGGACCTAGGGTTTCCATTTTTGGGTCAGATCCCCTGACAAAATAGTTTTAGTTTGTGTGACACCAGGCATTGCAACATCTGTGTTGATCTATCCATGAGAACAAAACCAGAAGCCTATGAGAAATGAAGCTGTTTGTGATCTAGTTTGTAATAACATGCTATAAAAAGAACAATGCTGTGTTGGATGATGTCCTGAATGAGAGAGAGATTTTTCATTTGGATAAGTTGCTCTTCTGACTTGAGCTGTGTGTGCCTTTTCCCTTGTATAAAAACAGCTAGAAATTATATTGCAGTAAAACAGCATTCAGTCTATAATACCTCTATAGAAAAAAAAAAAAAAACAAAACAAACAGTGAGACTCAGGACTTGACATTGCCACCAAGAAACAGAATGTGCCTCCTGTGTTAATCTTCTGCTTAAAATCACTGTTGGGGCCAGGCTTACCCAAAGCATACCAGTATACTCTATTAGCAAAGTGTTCTGTGTGTGGATGGGGCTTGTACTGCAGAAAACTGTACATTTCACAGTATAACATATGCCAGACCTCCCTGTAGCTAAGGAAGCTGTGCCAGCAAAAATTCAGTTTTAGTGGTATAAAACTCTGTCCACACCTACCAGCTTTTGCCAGGACAATTATATCAACTAGAAGTTGTACATCTTAGCACCTCTAACATAGCTATGCCAGCAAAAGTATGAAGACCTGGATCAAGCATTTTTGTTGTGTTCCCTGCCTTCTGCTAAAGCTGTTAGCCAGCTTGTAGAAGGAAATAAACTCTTTGAAGAATAAATTATTTAAATTAGATTTAATTACATTATAACCTTGATCTGCACATTTATCTGTTGTCTTCTGCTCAACAAATTTCTTAAAATTTTGAAATACTCTGTTATGGGCATAGTTTTTCTTTCCTACACTAGCTAGAGCTGGCTTTAGTAGTGGGCAGATAGCATATATTTGGATGAATGCCACACTAAATAGTGTTTGCTTTGGAAATCACCTAGAGAAAAGCTAGAGAAAAAGATGAGGATGTGGCAATTCTGCTTAAGGAAAAGGCAGTTCTCACAGAAACAAATACTACTTTGGAAATGAGAAAGATGAAATCAAATGAGCTAATGATGTAACACTGTTAACACAGGGTTTGAGGGGATTGTTTGTTTGTTTATGCTGTTACTTCATGATTATTTTGTGTTTAATTAAGCTAGAAACCACGGGGATCACAGTATTGAAATGAATCTGACATCTATAAAGGGTAGAGAAGGCACAGCAATGTTGTTGCTGAAGTGGAAGCTATTAAAAAATCATTGGCAAATAATTATTTCCAGCAGCAGTGAAACAACACTGTTTTATTTTCTTGTACTGGGAGAGTGCTGGCAGCAATAACACAGTGTTTAAAACTACATGATTCTAGGTTTTGTCTATGCTGAGGATTAAATCTAGTGAATTAGCTAAACTAGTTCTAGCCTTAGTCCAGTTAAATAGCACTCATTTAAGCCAAGGGTGGCGATGACAGAAAACTGAAAAATTCTGGGATGGATAGACCTAAGATTCACTGGCAAAATACCAGTAATCAAGTGGTTAAAAAGAATTAAAGCTCTGTGTTACATTCAAGTCTCACATCATCTGAATCAGTGAAAAATGACTGAATTCAGTTGAAAGGCAGAAGTATAAGGAGGTTTCATCTCTCCAAAGCCCACAAGAGTTAATGGCAAAGACATGGGTAATGTTGATGGAACTGTTTGAAGCATATAGGAATGCCAAAGGGTGTCCCAAGAGAAGAACATGGTTAAAGGTAAATATCTGTAAAAGAAAACTGAAAGACCAAGCATGAATTGTTACTATGCTTGAGATACATACTAGAAGCAGAGAAATACTTTGAAGTTTTCTTTATTTTATACAAATAATAGTAATATAGTTCATGTTGCAGTGATACTTCAGCAGTCCACTTGTATTCCAGCACTAGGTAACGCATTATGGTTTTGGATGAGCCGAAATGCACAGCCTCTAATGAATGCTCTGTGTATAGCAACTGGTTACCAAGTCTGGATGCTCTAGATGCACAAGGACCAACGTCAGTTTGTTTCAGGGAAGAGGTGAGAGCATAAGTTAGCTTCTAACATTAGTTCAGCTATTCTTTTAAAACGGGAGAGTTCATGGCTTTGTGTACATGTACTTTTCATCAGCCATGAAAGAATTAAGGAGAAATAGTTCACTTGCACACGCATGTCAGGCAAAAATGGGTTACAGAAGATACAGATCAGCTCGCCTGTCTGCACTTGCCTTTAAACAGTATTCATCAATTTTACACAAGCTACTGACTAAACATGGAACCAATACAAATGAAATGCTCAAGGCAAAGGATTTCTTTAAAAATGTGATAGAGTTGGTTTTGCACTTGTAAAAAGAAAATGTTGGCAGAAAATAAAGATCTTCTATTGTTTCTGTAATGTGGGGGATGAAAGGTAAAGGCCATTTATAAGTATTTGATAGAAAACTGCTGTGTTATGCCATGTAAATTAGAAATGTTTTAATAATGCTTCATTCATATCTCTGCATATGAAAATATTTTATCTTGTAGGTCCTTTCTTGTTGTTAAAAGGTTAAGTAAATAAAAAATATGAATCCCAGTGCACTAAATTTTAAAGACCTTATGCTTATGCTCTGAACTTTACAGAAGATCCTGATTATCTAAAATGCAAATAATGCCACAGGTACTCACCAAACAGAAACTGCCAAGGATAGGTAACTTGTAGCATAATAAATACTCAAATCAGTTGTCTCACTCTCATTCAGATGCAGTCTTCAGTTTCACAGATAATGAAGTAGATTTACTTAGCAAGACGTACTTGAAAGTCATGCTAGACTTCTAATTGCTATGGGACAGGCTAAGGAATTCCAGTACCATATTGCAGCAAAAAAAGAGAAATTAATACAAAAATCTAACACAAAAGATACTAAAAAATTATAGTGTGTTAACAGTGGACACTGCTCCTTTATTGGTTGGTGCAGTGCAGGTCCACTAGTCCTGTGACACACAGTGGACTTCGGGTTGATGTATCAGAGATCAAACTAGCTGATGGTAAAGATGGGATGAGAGAAGGAGAAGAGAAATGAGATGCAAGGGATGTGCATTCACAAGAGCAAAACTTTATTAACTCATATGGGAATCATCCAGCAGTAACTTGTACAGTGCAGGCCATGACCTCTCCCTTGATTGTTACCACCTGATGCACAGTTATTGTTCAGTCCTTAACCCTCCTCATGCCCCCAGCAGCTGGTCCACATCTCTTCGGCAGGAGCTGACCACTACCTTCTTCTGCCAAGGTTACAGAGTTGGGAAGAGCACTCGTATACTGCAGGAACAAGCTTAGCCTCCATATCTATGCTAGCACACCTCTGGCCTACCATACCTCTGTGGATTGAGTGCCTCCACGAATCTGTTTCTGTTCAGATTTGAGCTGTTGGAACTCATCATCTGCATTGCCCCGTTGGGCTGGTGAGCTGAAATAGGGAAGGGCCAGACAAACAGAGCACTGTCTGCAAGAAAGTTCCTTTTCCCCATGAAGGCCACTGCACTTCCCACAGCAGGTCAAAAAGCTCAGCTCTGCACTGATCACTTCACTCTACTACCAGAGCAGAGGCAATCCTCAATAGCAACTTGTCTTTCTAGTACAAACTCAAACTCATCACCGTTAATGTTACTAGGCGTCACAATCTGCTTTCATCTTTCCTATTCACCTTAACCTGGGGTATTCATTGAACAAGAGAAGATAATGTATGCATTTGCAAAAAGACTGTACTTAAGCTCCAGAATTGGCTGAACAATATGTGAAATAAAAGCCATCTGATCACTGATAAAATGAACACATTAAAATGCAGATGTTTGGCAGTGAGTATTTCACATATGACATGAAAATTATGCTTCATCTCCTCATTGCTTTGGTGATAGCGCTCAATTCACATGATAGAACAGGACATACTAGTCTACAGTCTACATCCTCTAATACCCTATTGGTTTCACAGTGCTGAATTTGGACAAAAAGTTGCTCTCCTCCCCCTCTATATCACCAAATACTTGCTTTCATGCCAACACATCTTGGTCTGATTAGTCTCCTTGATTAGAGGCTAAAGTAAAAAGTCAGGTGTATAGGATTCCCATTATCCTTTATTTCACCAGTTCTAAGAACAGGTCAGATAGAGTTATTTCATTGAACATGTGAACAATCAACTTCTGTTTACCATTAACCTTCAGTTTTCTTTTCTTAAAATCAAATCAGGGCTTGGTAGGCAGTTATTTTCATACATGGCCCTTGATCAGTGGAACAATCTGTCAAAAGCCATTAAAACCTCTATTAGGCTGAACTGCATTCAAAGCTAAACTACCCAATCATTAAAGGGCTGGGATGATTGTTTTTAATACAGTATACATTTATTTCTCTCTCTGAGTAGTAACAACTTTGAAACTGAGCATATTAACTAAGGCTTTTTACTATCGACAAGTCCTGAGAAGCTTGGTTTCTTGTGGAACATCAATATCTATGTAAAAGAGGAAAAAGTGAACACACTGAAATAACCTTTATGTTCTCAGAAACGCCTCTTCATTTGTTTCCTTTCCTTGCATCCATCAAGGATGCAAATGGAATGGGAAGACATTTACCAACGTACTTTGCTCAAAAGTTTCACTGGAAAAAATAACAGCTAATTACAGTAATATATTTAAGTGACTTGCGATGTTAATATCTCAGGATGCTTTGCACAGAGAAACTGAGGTAGAAGTCAAATGTGTGGCCATGTTCTGAGCGCTAGTGCTGGAGCCGAGTGTGCAAAATACCTCATTGCTGGCATGTCTCAGTTACTTCCAGTTAATCAGCTCCACTTACAGCTTAAGGATGCTCTCATAGAACTATTTTTCTCCAAAGATACATTTGAAAGCGGAGCTGGAATCCTTCTCCCTCATACAACATTTAACGTATTATTTAATGGCATAGCATGTGATAATCCATCTCGTGTAACAGAGATCTTTCAGGCTTCCTAATACTTGATTAAACTTTTGAGTGAATCTTTTAGTTGCATTCCAAGTCCCCGAGCTCTCAGTGGGAAAATGTGAATTTTACTGGAACTATTAAGTTATTCCATGGAGAATATGCAAGAATATTAAAGTACAACGCGCACTCTTTTAGCTGTGTTTTAAATATGCTCAATGGGTAGCCCCCAAGGTGATAGAGCTGCTGTGCTAGGAAACTCTTAAGAAAATCCCCTGTGGGTATTTGGGTGCTATTTATCAAGGTGAAGATGCATTGCTGGAACATGCTGGAATGCTTGTTATGCACCTGTTAGCACTTTTTGTCTGGTACTTATTTTGTAGTCTGGTAGTACTTTACTGAGAGCACTGCTTCCCCAGTTATTTTGATGAACATCCCAGTAATTTATTACTCAAACATTATCAAAGCATTCCACGATCATTTCATTGCTGTTCTTTCCCTTCTGCCTACCAGTGCCCTTTTTTTCCCATTTGTTTCATTATTAACAGTGCTGTTATTAGCAAGTTCTGTTCTTTGTTAAACTGACGTGGCTTTAAAGCAAGAAAGCGTATAAAGTAAGTATCAGATAGCATTCATTCAAATGCATTTATTTTCCAGCCAATTTATTTGGATGTTTTTGCTCGTTTTGCTTATTTGGTATTGCTACATCTGATTTGTATTAAAGACTATTTATCTAACACTGAGAAACGTAGAGTGATATTTAAGTTTGTATTATATATTTGCTACATTACTGTAAAATAAATTACTTAAAGAATCTGCTGTCTGTCGTTTGTCCTCCAGAGTGTGATAGCTGTTATCATCAATTCTTCACTGTTGCAGTGAGTGGAAGAAGAAGGACTAAGAGAAGTGTACTTTTCACAGTATTGAGGTGCATGAGCAAATTAATTTTATGTAAGATTCCTATATGATGAGTAGTGGGAGGTAAGCTTCTTCAAAGCAGCAAACTCACAGGTACACTGAGCCTGCTCTTCAGTGGGGCATCTCCCTCTACCTGAACTCTTCTGCAAGTCCAAGTCAGTTGCCATAGGTATTCTCATCTGTTAATGATGCTGACAGTTTATTGATTGGAAATGGATAAAAGGTAATAGGGAACTTTTTTATTATCTTTGAAACTCATTGAATTTAATCTGACTATAGCACTTATCTTCTGGTCTGGAAGGCAAATTAATTTCTTTTACTTCAAGACTCATACCATAAGTGGACGTGTCTACCTTCCCCACATGCACACCCCATAAAGTGCTTCCCTCAGTACAAAAGTGTAGCTCTACCACTATACTTAGAAGATATTCTTCTGACTGTGCAATTTTACACTTCCCATATTCAGTGCAAACTCTCACCTTAAGTGAGCACTAGTAATGCAGTGCCTACCAGCACTGCATCAACCTTTTTTGAGCGTATAAGCATGTGCAGTAGTTTTTGCAGTAGAAGTTGCAATGAAAAATATATCAAAGAAATGTGTATTGCACATAGGATAAAAAATGGTGAGGTTTGTGATGTCTGTTGTTTCTAGACTTTGTGCAGGTCTCTACTACCTCAAAGGAATTTGAAGTCCATGCTAAGCCAGATACAGGCTTCAGGGCAAGACAAGGACCAGTCCTGCAAATTTCATTTGGTACTCTGAAGAATGCCATTGTGGAGCACAGCAGGCTGATTTGAAGTATGCATGCCTGTGATGCTAAGATGCACTGCAGTGTTCTGTGATACTTGGAGTGTCCTTAACACCAAAGGCTGTGTGCCTAGTTACTCTGCATTGCTAGATGCCAGCCAGGAGGTGACACAAGTGTGAAGAGAGATGGCCAGGTCATTCCCTGCCAGGACTGAATGGAGTCTTTTAGCCAAAAAGAGTTGACAGAAAGCACCATTCACATATTCTCCAGCTGACAGTCAGCAAAGCATCCATTCCAGGAGCAATGAAATCTGATTTCTTAGCCTAGAACATTCTTTCCTTGGCTTCAGAAGTTTAACCAAAAGTAAGTACATGGGTAACTGGATGAAAGGACACTTTAGGAAACCAGAACTATTTTTACACATTTTCTAACAGTTCATTGTTACAGATGTTACATTTACCTAGCAAGACCAAGATGAATTTCCCTTGCATCAAGATTTCCTGAAACTGATCCTGTTTTTTTCCTGATTGTCTCAGAGTTTAGGTTACCTAGATTTTCACTCTCTTTATCTTTTTATAAAAATGGGCAAAATGCATGGCATTAGTGACCTTGCCAAAAAAAAGGGTGCAGTCCTCAGGGGGTCTTTATGGGGTGTATGCAAACACAAGGAGACTTTGCTCCTCTTCATTCAAAAACAGGCATCTTCCGAGGAGAGTAAGACACTCTTTCAGTCTCTGCAGTCGAGATCAGCTTTAAATGAGGCAGAGACTAATCAGGATGCCTCCCCTGCACTGGTGGCTGGCAAGGGCCAGGTGCTGGAACGGGGTTGAAACAGCCCAATAGCTCCTGCACCAGCCAATCTCCTGTGCTGTGGGAGATAGCTGTCCTCTAAAAAGTAGAAGTGAAAACCTGCCTTTGGAAAGCACTTGCTTACAAAGCCTCTCATGCAAGCCAGACCCCAAAGGAAAAAAAATAGCTCAGCATATTTAAAGCCAAAAAGAAAATAGAAAAGTTTAATTACAAATAACTTGAGATTCATCACAGTTTTTTTTGTTGGGTCAGTGGGAAGGAGGTGTTCCCAAGGAGAAGCCCCTGTATTCTTTCTGTATCAAATCTATCATACAAACTTAAGTCCTCTTTGGGGTGAGAGACTTATTTATCTTTCATTGTAAAGATTCTAGTGTCCTGTACCTACAGTTAGGACTCTGCACACAAGAGTTGCACAGAATATATACAAAAACACTGTCCTATAGCTAAAATATATTCTCCCATCCATTCAGTTATAAGAATTTCTGAACTAAGAAGTTTCAAGTTATATTGCATTGCAGGTCTGCAGTTTATCAATCAGTGCCTACTTTGCTGTCACACAGTGACACTAGAAGTGGTTTCTACTACAAATTTTTTACAATGTTGGCTTTTTTATTCCAGGATGATTCAAATTAAAAATAACAAAATCAAAATAAGAAATCTTCATTGACTTTGTAAATAGGAAAAAAAGAAATAGAGAAAGTTTATGTCACTCTGGATACACGCTTTTCCAGCAGGTGAGTCCTTTCCAACTAAAGAGTCCATGCGTGCAAGTTTTGATCTGATCTATATGATATCCTCCACAAATACTTCTGTTCTACACAATTATATTTTATTTCAACAGGTATGTGTGAAATTTGTTGCTTAAGTATCACTACCACTCTGAAACTAATGGCACTTGTAAATCAGGCTTCTGTTTTCATCCTATTCCTAGTTACATCTTAATTATTAGGGTGCAAATATTGAGCGCTGAAAATATGAGCCTTCATATTTTCTGTTCAAAGGATTTTACTAACATCTAATAGATTTTATAACTTCTAATAAGAAGAGGAAGTGAAACCCTACTTGGCAAATCATAGCTTCTTGATGGATTTTGTAGCCTTTTGGCATTTCGAACCCTGGGAATGTAGAAGCTGCATGAGGAGCTGTTGCTGGGTTCAACTAGCTGCACCAACTGTTAAGGTATTTTGGTTTCTCTTTTATTGCTTAACCTCTGGGGCCTAACTCCAGGCTACCTGATAAAGCAGTTGTTTGGGAACTTTAAACCTTACAAGCTGTGACTTGATAGACATGGAACGAGGTCCTGTATTAAACATACATTTTAGAAGCATAATTTCAAATCTGGAAATTGATTGTGGCTTGACCTACTTATTTTGAAGAGCTTACTGTTTCTTACTCTCTTTTGCTTTGCTGATGTTATTAGATCTATTGTTCTTTTACCAGAACTCCCAGCTGATAGAAGAAAAATCAATGCACTGCAAAGCTTGTTGGGCAACAGCACTTTCATTACAGTCAGGGCCACAATTAACTACCTAAGACTAAGTTATGACATTTCCACTTTTAAAGGTTACAAACTCTCATATTATGCAGCTTCGGTGTTTTCAGAGGGCTGGAGTCAAACACAAATAAAACAGGCTGGGAACAGAGAAATCTTTTTTAAAAATTCCATGTTTAGTGCTAATTTTTTAGTACATGCTAATATGAGAATCACAGACCATATGAAATTCCTTTCCAATGCTGATTTTTAAATAGGTAACACTTCCCAGGCTTTTTTATTTATCTGCATACCGTTGTGCTCACTCATTTTAATCACACCGTGGGCACACTGACCTCGCAGCTCCACATTGCCCCTGTGGTACAGAGCAGCACCTGGAGGATGGCTGAGGATGCGCCCTGCCTGATGCAGTGTCCTGAGCTGCTCATCCTGAATTGAGTTTGCTCAGAGGTCTGCAGTTCAAACACACGTCTGCCCAGCTAATGGGGTCAGGGCGTCTCCTTCCAGTAATGGATTGGTTCTCTCCCAGGCAAAGTGCCTCTAAGAGAAATTGAGAAAAGATCCGTCCCTAGATAAGATTTGAGGCAGCCCAGGAGAATGACAATTACAGCTTTTGCTAACAGTATTGCAAAGGCAAAGCCACGCTGTGTAGGAAGAGTAGGATGACTCAGGGAGCTTTTCCAGTGACTAGTAGAGAGATCCGTGCTATGGAACAGATTTGAGAGAGAAAATGAAGCGTGGGTAGGTGGCTGTTTTGTTGGAGAAAGTGAGGGGTGTCTCCGTGTGGGTAAAGTCTTCCTGTGCTGGGTGGTGCTGCTGCTGGTGACAACAGGTGTTTGTCTGGCACGTGCAGAACACAGGAGCTCAATGGATAATGAGCAGGAAGAGAAAAATCTTGTTACACGTACCAAAGTTTGCTTTCTGTGGCAAGGAAGGAGTTAAGTGTGCAGTGATCTAACGCAGGCACAAAATGGTCACAGAGAGCTGCGGGAGCAGGGGAACCTCAGAACCCCAAATTCAGAAGGGGTTGACTTAGAGGCAGTGATTGGGTGGGGTGGTAACAAACCTCTTGAGTACCTGCCCTACTTCTGCACAGCTGCCACTGCAGTGCTTGTTCACCAGCCGTGTCACAGAACCAAACACCCCTCAGTACTGCCCGCAGGGAGCAGCACTGATGTACCGGTGTTGGTGTATCCAAGGCAAACCCTCCATGCTTGCACCAGTAACCACTGGAGCATCGAGTCTGTAATTACTGAACCGGCTGCGTCATTCCTCCTTAATTCATATTTACTGCACATTCCTTTCAGAGCCTCACTGGGTAAAAGATAAAAGAATACAGGCTCCTGCAGTGTAAATATATCACAGTGCCAAGGAGTAATGAAAATACCTTTCCTGAAATGCAGGATTTTCTATTATTTAGAAACACCGTACATCATTATTTTACAGAGAAGTGAAATATGTATAAAACGTTTCTGTACATTTCTCCTCTAAGACTACCGCCGAACCTTTCCTTCCCTTTTTAAAGCAACCATTTAATAAAGTCTGACACTTAGTAGCAATGTTTTGAAATAATTTTTGCTGCTCTGCCAGCAGTTGGCTTTACTGTGAATCTCTAAAGACAAATCCATCTACAGCGAATCTAGCAAAATTCAGCTCCGTGTTGTATGTCAGGGTTGAGGACTGGTTGTCAGCTCTGGCACTGTCAGATTTTATCTTTAAATATGACAGGCAATTTGTTGAGGGAGCACTTCTGAATGACAAGATATAGTAGTGTTGTAAAACATGGCACCTGTGTGGTATGCCCTGCTTTTGTGGACATCAGAGGCTATTGTTTCCTTTGCTATTAGACAGCCACAGTCTCACAATAAGGTGTGTAAAATGTTCACAGAAACCTTTTAAATAGACTAGCAGGAAAGTAGATACCCTCCGGTCATTTAAGTCAGGCCATTTATCATTTTATCTTATAAAACACAACATTCACTAAAATACGATGTGAAGAGAAAGCCAAATGCTCTGCCGAGCTACATTGGTGCAAGACCAGCATTTGGCTGTTACAAAAGTGTTTCTCTTTAAAGTGCCACACAGTAGAAAAATTAGGATTTTAACTCCTTCACAGATAGCTGATGAAACATTAATACACCTCATATGTTTGGTTTAAAAATAAATAAATGGGTCATAGGGGATAATGGCTTACCAATAAATAACAGATCTAAGTAGCATACATAAACTGGAGGCACACAGTGGCTGAGCCACTGCCAGATCAATGGAGGGCTCTTCCGCACTGCCGGAGCAGTGTTTTTTTGCTGGTGGAATGCAGTTTTCTGAAGAACAGGTATGCATTATGAGAAAACCCAGCAGCAATCTGGTGCTACAGAGTCACTGTGCGAGCACATCCCAGGTTCTGTCCTTGAGCAATGCTGACTCTCTTGCCCCACTGACAGCAAGGGATGGCAATGTACTGGAGGAACTGGGAGGGGGCTGAGTAATTCTTTTAAAAGAAAAAAAAACACCTTTAGACTATTTTTTTTGGTGTCTTTCTGTTGCCTAAGACATGGCTGAGGTACTGTGGACTGAACGCCTCCTGTTCCTGCGAATGTGTGGCAGCAGGGGCAATGCCATCTGCACCCTCCTTGGGACAGTATGAAGTGTCTGCGCCCTGCTTGCACATGAGCCAACCCATTCAGAAACCCAGCTCTTGGAAACATCTGTGTAGCAAATGTCCCTCACTGTCCTTGTTTATTCACATACTGGTGAAACTGCTTTAAAGACAGGGAGAAAATACAGGTCTGCTATATGGAAGAACATATTTGCTGTGTGGTGTGCTTTTTAGTGGCACTCATTGTCCCCATCATGAAGACCGAGGCTCTGTTGAGACTAATTTCTGTGCCGATTTTCTGCATCCAAGAACAAGGAAAATATCAAAAGATAGGCTTTTAATGGGGAGTAACGCTGTGATCAAATCCTATCAGTGTTCTGCTGTCAGTTGAAAGGCATGCAGTATTTGCTATTTTACCTAAAGTCTGAAGTCCTGGAAATGAGTGACTCCGTACTAACATTGCTTTAGCTTTCATGTAAGAAGTAAATAGCAGGACTTCCCACTCACAGCTGAGTGGAATTGAAGGGAACTCTGCAAACTCAAACACTAGGTGGCAAATACAGCGATCCCTATTTAAAACATATAGTAGAAGCAAAGCTACAATCTTTGTTGCTGCAGGCCTGCCCAGTTAATAGCATTTAGTGGTACTTGTTCTGGGTGTGTGTTTAGCTTTATCATGGCAGCTTGAAAAAAAAAATCTAATGGAAGCTAATGGGCAGTAGCATGGAATTAGTGGTTAAGGTGCAACATGTGTGCAAGTGCACCCCTCATTGGAAGGACTTGGCATGGCTTAAATACCTTCTGCATTTCTCATTCTGAGTACAAATGAACTGCTGTCTTCTCAAATAGGTGTGTATACCTTAAAGGAAATTCTGCAGATGAAGAAAAGAGAGCCTGTGCTATGTCCTTTGTGAGAGACAAAACTATTTGCCATGTTTGCTCTTAATGCAATTTTCAACTTCGTTAGAAGAATATGATACATTTATTTTTAAAATAGAATCATAATAACATAATTGCGTTCAGATGTTTTTGAATTCACCTCCAATATTTTTATGATTCCTTTTTATATACAAGGTTATAATTTTGGAACCACTGGGAAAACCCTCAATACATCTTATCTAAGTTAAGATCTTCTGACAATTATATTCATATTCTAATATGGTTTCCATAAACAACAGAAAGCAAAAAGCGGCTCCAGAGGATTAACCATTCCTGCTGTTCTTGATATTTATTTCAGGATAAGATGAGCTGCCTCTGAAGAAGCCCATCCAATCCCCTTGAATCTAAGCAGAACTAAGGCAACTCGTGTGCCTAACTTTCAGATAGCTAAATGCAGCCAAGGAAAGTCCATCTGTAGTCATCTAAGTCCTTTGACTTTCCCTTCGATGCTTTTGAAGAATGTTTGCCTCCTCTACATTCGCAAGCCCTTGACCGTCAGTGGTACGTTAACTTCATAATGGAATCTAATTCAAAGGGCTTTTAAAAACAAGGAGAACATTTTATTGTAACTAATAGTGATGGATGATTGCTATGGTCACACAGAGCAACATAAATCTTCATGCCATGCCCAGTGCTAAAAAGCAGACAAATTCAATAGCTTAGGGAACTCGTGTACTTTTAGCATAGGAAAGTCATACAGGGAAAGGTTTTCAGACCTTTCCTCCATTAGGAGGGCAGATAAACACTCAGTGAAGTAATTTGGCCTGCCCATCACTGTGTAACGTGCCCCAAAATGAAATGCTGCACTCTATTTCCACTCTTGTCAAGCAAGTGGCCTTACCAGCAATTTTAGGGAGAACGTAATGAGAGAAGAAAACTCCTCAAACATTCAGGCAACCACATACATCAGAATTTACTTCCCCCAAATAATTGGAGCAGCTGTATGTAATTATAAGTTATCTACCTGCTGAAATTCATTAGAAATTGGATATAAAGTCCTTAACATATTCTCCAAATGTGTATGTATTGGTGTCTACATTGTGTAGCTATATAAAAAGTATCAGGATTAATGAGCAAGGGTTGGGTTTGTTTTTTTTTAAGTGGAAGCTGAAAATCAGGTGAACTGATCAGTAATAAAAGTGAGAGTAGCCCTGTGTCACAAACCATGTGCTGTTAGTCTGTGTGTAACCTCTGGCTGTTGTAGAAGTTTCTTTTCTAAAATGTAACTTGAATATTTGTATTACAGGAAAACTGAGATGTGCCAATTAGTAGGGAGTGGTTCATCGTATTAAGCACTCCACTGGTGAGCATACTTTAGTACTTCCTTCCATAGATAGTTCACAAATGTAGTAATTCAGTGCTATGTGCACTGAATGGGAATGGTGGTGTTTGTGGGAATAGTAGGTGTTTGCTTTAGCGGGCTCCTTGTGTCCTCAGTTTACCCATGTAAGTCATGAAGGTGGTTATCATGAAAGTGTGGGCTTATATGGGAATCAAATTAATAGTGAAGATTCCCAGGAATGGCTTTTTCTGGCAGGAGAAACTGGCAATTGATTGATGTATAAGCCACTTCCCTCTGGGCTTGAACTGTGAAGGATGTGGTCATCCACAGCTATAGTAACTGAGATGGCAGAGGGAATGAAGGAGTGAGTAGGAAAAGGAAGTAAATATGCACAAACTCCATTTACTTTCTCAGCTGCAGCTGGAAGTGTGCCAGGAGGGAACTCCTGGAAGCTGGAAGAACTGGGTGGACGTGCTCGGAGGCAGGAAGGTAGGTGGGAATGTTCCTCCACACTTCTGAATTTACTGTGGTGCTTGCAGAAAGGAATGCTTTTGGTAGAAAAAGTTAAGACTTACTTTCTGTGATGAATAGAGTAACCAAATTCAGGCAAGGACACTTTTCTGGATGACTGTTCCATCTATAGGAATGAAGCTTTGGTAGCGCTGTAGACAAAGCTTGGCTTGAGAAGGCTCATTCTGACATGCTTTAACTGTCTGCTGAATATGGAGAAGCCCCTGGCAATGCATTTCCAGCATTTGTCCTTCCCTAAATTGTGCTGAATTTTGAACTTATGGCCAACTTTAATAAAATGTGAAAGAGAAATTCAGGTCTCAAAGATAAACGTTCAGAAATATCTATGAAGAGCGTAGGGAGCAGCAAAGAAACAGATGTATGGCAGTGTCTCCTCCGAGGAGCAGCCAGCAGGACATGAGCAGCACCGTCCCTCTGCAGCAGGCAGCTGGTTCAATCATAGCAAGTTTGGTCTGCCCAGAGGAAATACTAACCAACATGAGAAGAGCTGGGCTGATGGATATTGGGTAGGGGCAAGAGCTTCAGTGACAGAGAATTCCAATCCATGGGAAACTGGGCTTCATTAGTTCAGCTGCTCACAAGCCAGCTTCTTTCTGGTAACCCTATGAAAACGACTCTGTTTTACACATATAAATCAAGGGTAATATTATTTAAAGTGCTTCAGGTACATAAAAGCTCGTGTTTTTCAAGCTTTCAAGGATTATGCATAATAGAGACACATTCTTAACTCACGTGTGCATGTAATAGTGTGGCACTTGGAGCAGATTTGGGATAGGTATTGAGCTTTTCACCTCAAGTCAGCCAAGCTGATCTGACTGACCAGTTCTGGTGCTTTGCATCTCAATTTTCTAACTGTCAGAGCAAAGGTTATTTCTGAAGAATAAGTCACTTAACCTGCTTTCCTAATGAAGTATGATGTTTGCAATTGAAGCATGATGTTTCTATGTTTGCAATTACACTCTGCGCACACAGAGATACGTACCCTAATCATCCAAGGACCTACTTAAACCAAATTTAACTGAGGGAAGAGGTAAGTTTCTGCAGGTTTTGTGAGTGAGGGCAGGAAGGAGGCACTATTAGAACTAGTAAGGACATGATGTTTTGAGAGCTCTGTCCTAGCAGAAATCAGGTACCCTACAGAGGCATTACAAGACAGAGTTCTCGAGAGCTCTCACAGAGCAAGTGAGCATCCATGGATTGTATGGTTTAGAAAGCTTCTTGTCCTTTTATTGTGATAAAGCTTAAAAAGTAAATGAACACCACATCCAAAACAATTGTTCCAAATTTTTATCCTCAAATGGCGATCTTGCCCTTGCTAAGTAATACATGCAGCAGGCTACTCACTGGTATGTGTGGATGTTCTGGATCAGTGTTATCCAGGAGGGAAGCCAGCTGTCTTCATTGCTGTGGGGCTGTTAAGCTACAGGATCCCAACCTGGTCACCTCTGTACTCACAGAACGGGAACAAGGAAAGGACAGTTGGCACAGACGTCCTAATCTGAGTGCTAGGATGAGGAACAAATAGCTTGTCAAATCACAGTATTATGAGAGATGATGTTTGTGTTACTCCTACAAAGAGTTAGCAATTACATTGCAGCCTTGTTTTGTTTTGCTTTTCTTTAAAATCAACTGAATATCAATCTACAATCAATAAAGAAAGTTGCCTATAGGCACTTCTGCCTTCAAATCTGCTTTGTGGATCAGCTGCTGGTAATTTATACACAGTCAATAAGACACATTTCAAAAGAGAGTTTTTTCTCCCAAAAGGCAAAACTGCTCTAATTTACAGCTGGTTGTGAACAGGGCAAACAATATACACCTGAAGTAAATGTAATTTCTAATTTACAAGCAACTCCAGTGAAAGATTAGATCTGATCTGCTCTCTATGCAAGTAATCTATGGATATTTGTATTATGATAACTGGAGAGCATAAATTGCTTTTGTTTTTCCTTTTGGGGATCTCTTTCATTTGTTTGTTTAGCAAAACCTGCAGGGGAAACCAGAACAACTATAATTACAGTCACAGTTACAAGTTGTGGGGTCTGTAGATAATAAGCTACAAGGCATTTCTATTGAGCTTTTTTATTATTATTTAGTTAAAGAATGCTTTTTCCCAAGACAATCCATCTGTATTTTGTAGGAAAGAGAATCAAAGCAATAGCTGTCAAATATCAGCGAGATAGCAGATTTACAAATTAATCCCATTGCTTGGTATTTCCACGAAGGTTGAAATCCATAATTGGTGCTAGAAACTGTAATTAACTTATTAGAAGCACCCAGACAGCTAGGTGTGCAAAATGGCAGCAGGTGTGTAATATCATTAGAAATACTGAGTATAAAAAGCACCTCTGAGTTTTATCCCTTTAGTTTCACACTACCAGCTGCCAGTTTGATTGGTTAAGTAGTTTTGGGCCATGCAATACTCTTTCTTTCGGATTGATGTGTTTATTACTTTTTATGACAGGGGATCCCAAGGCAGATGTTCAATAAAGAAACAAGCTGCTACAGACCAGAGTAAAGAGATAGGTGGTGTAGATGCAGGAAATTGGGAAAGTTATCATATGCGCTAAGTTGTTATTGAAGATTTTGCTCCCAGCATTTGTAGCAGTTGTGTTATATGCTCTTCCACAGACAGTAATCTAACAGGGAATTATTGAAAGCCAAGTGCCAAGATTTTAAATTGCGCTATATGATCTGGAGCTGCTACTCAAGCAGAGAGCAGGAGCTTGGAAATTATAAAGATGTGGCCCTGCCATTTTCAGAAAAAAGAAATGAGTGTGAGCTGTTGGAACTGGTTTGCTCGTGGAAAGCCTTTACTCACTGAGATAGATACGCAGCTGAAGATCTTCTCTGCACCTCATGAAGCCATTTATGTTAGTACAAAATGAGTGAAAATCATTACCGGAAAGGAACGTAGCTCAGAATTTGGATAAAGGGTGAACGAATCATAGTTGGATAGAGGTCTGATTTATGTATCAGTCAAAGCCCAATTCTGTTCTATTTTTGCTCGCCAGCAAAAATGTGGGATCATCACATTTAAGTGAATGGGGATGCTCAGATGGAGACATGAGAAGAGCACTAAGAGAGCCAGCTTTTTAACTCCTGTTCGCAGCTTGGTTTGTGTTCTGCACAGCCTTAAGGAGGACAGAAAATAGAAGTTTTTCACTGCAGTCAAACTTTTGAACTCTCCTTTAGGAAAAAAGCAAATACTTGCTAGGGAGACTTCTTGGTGGAGAGCAGCCTTTCCTTTCATGCATTTTAAAAGGAAGCAACTGAATGTGATTGACATAAAACTTCCTTTTTAATTGATTTGGTATATTTTGCTGGGTTTGTGTCTTTAATTTAGGATATTACAACCAAATAGGAGGAGAGCTATTGATTCATGACAAAGATTTTATTTCCTAATTCGATTTTTGTTAATGCCTGTAAAGCCTCCAAAAGCAGAAGGTGGCAAACAAATTTGAATGACATGGAGAGCAAAGTTTCCTGCTCTGTCCATGCTCTTTAATCCGCTGCTTTCCTTTAGCTTCTTAGCAGCAAATATTCACGTCATCCCTGAAGGAGTGTCCTTTCCCGTGTGTGCTGAAGGCTGAACACCTCACTGTGCCTCTTGGCAGCTCTGATCTGCTTTCTGCCATAGCACTGTCATCTCCTGACCTTTCTGAGGCTCGGCTCTTCAACCTGTGGTGAGCACAGTGCTGCTCTGCCTTCTCCTGCAAACAAAGAAGGTGTGACCAGCCCTGCCATTCCAAACCTTCCCACTCCCACGTGTGTTAACAGTCACTTGAAACCTACCTTCCCTCCTTTTAAGGCTGTTGCAGCCTGCCCTGGAGGTGCTGCCTTTCTGTACCCTCTGCTTTTCCTACTTGTTTATAAATTAAGGCGCCATCTGTGAGAAAAAATAAAGGAAACATGTAATGGTTTCTTTCTGTCTGTGGAGTGAAATGCTTTTCCAAACCTCAGAAAAGTCCTGAGGGCTGCAAGATTTCCCATGGCCTGAAGAGGCGGATGTGGTGGCTGAGGCAGCGCTCCCAGCCCTGCCTTTCTTCTCTCAGTGGAAGCCTTAAGGGGAATGCAAAAGAAAAAGCTCATGAAGTGATTAGATTTTGGGTAGTTATTAGACTATGTATTTGAGCAGGCTAGGCCACAAATTATATGATCTTTTGAATTTCTGTTGGTTGCAACACAATTAGCAATAGACACTAGGACAGGTCAGCG
Source organism: Lagopus leucura (assembly GCF_019238085.1). NCBI lineage: Eukaryota > Metazoa > Chordata > Aves > Galliformes > Phasianidae > Lagopus > Lagopus leucura. The sequence continues at coordinate 12,908,402 of NW_024962271.1, forward strand.
AAGGCTAGCGCTGCAGAAATGGTGAAACATACAAGGCTGTGAAGTGGTGACAGTGAAGTAGTGTTATTGTGAGGGGTGAACACAAACCAGAGAGGGCTGTGTTCCATTGGTGTGTCCCAAAGCACTGAGAGAGAGAGCCAACGCAGGCCCCAGGAGCTGAGGGACAGAGGGATGAGGGAGATGAGAATCATGCTAAAAAGCAATATGAGCAGTTGTGGGAAGTGACGTTTTTAAAACAAACCACTGTGGTTGCTGCATTGTACAAACCTAATAAGACATAGTGAAAAATATTGGATTTATTTTTACAAGTTAAAAGTGACCTTGTTGGCCTTATGAATGGATTCACTTCTCACAGTACCTCTTAAGGGCATTAGGGTTATGACTAACTCATAAAAATAAATCCAATATTTTCCCCTTGGCCATGTCATATCCAGTGTTGGAATTCAGCTGTGAGAACTGGTGGGGCTCTGACTTTCATTTAGTTTGACCTCCCATTATGAGAAGTACCTGGCTCTCAATCCTGGTGGGCTGCAGCATAATTCCAGTGGCGGTCATATCACACACTGAGTGGAAATAGAGAAAGAATCCCAAGAAGGCCTGGATAATGGAGGGTTGTATAACATAGTATGTAACTGAAGACAACGTATAAAAGGAGGAAGGGTTTCAAATACTGATAGTTTTTTTTCCTTCCCTGTTTTCCATTTGACCTTAATTGCAGATCAAAACCGGGCTGTCCATTTAGTCATATAGTGTATATGGTGAAAAAAAATCTAAGTTGTTGGCTTAGCTCACGCAGATGCTCCTCTCTGCTGGACTCAGAGGAACAATTTTTAAAAATGCAGTCAAGAAAATAAGCAGAGAACAAGTGGTTTAAAAAATGTACATGAGGGCTTTAAAGGTGATAGGCACACCGAAGTGGTGTTTGAGATAGCACAAGAGCTCTACTGAGCAGTGACCTAGTCCAAAGCAGTTGGATAAAAACAGTAAAAGCTGCTTTCTTCAGCACTCTTGAACATTCAGATCCAGCTATGGATCTGAAGCTCTGCTCCTGTACCTTATTAGGCTCTTCACTGAAGGCTTGTATCCATTTCATGCATACATGTGACTTCAGCAGAGAGTAGACATGATGTGTAGATGAGGTGTGTGCCCATCGTAAGATGTGCCCTTGTTATAACCCACGTATTCTGTGTGTCTGCCCTGCATGAAAACCATTCCAAACCAGGCTGAGGTAGGTCCATCCTTCCCTTGGCTGAGTATCTTCTGAAGGTCCAGTGCACGGTGCCGAGCAGCTGGCTCTAAGTGTCCCAGCCCAAACAGGAGTTGGACCGACTGGCTTCTAAAGGTCCTTCCCAACTTTGGCCACCCTGTTATTCTCTGATATCACCATCTTTAATCCAGGCGGGATGGCCTGCTTTGCTTTGTCAAGGTGGACAGAAAACTGGTTTCTTCCCTGTGACAGTCCTTGCAGGGGTAAACCCTTAGCTGGCATAATTTGGGTCAAACACAAGCTTCACAGTGTAAAGAATGTATAAATCCATTTATTTCTGCTTATCTGAAACCAGGTTGGATTCCAGCCTTAGTTGCTGCAAGGTTAATTTTGCCATTGTTCAGTGTTGCCCTTTTTCCTCTCAACTTTTCTCCCAACAACTTGAGCAGCATGCTGAATTAGAACTGTAGAAAATCATGAATGACATGCATATGTTGGAGGCATTTTTGAGGTTGCAGGGCCAACAGTAAGTATTCACACTTAAAATACTGAATTTAGGTTTATATGCCATGGAAATGTTAAGTACCTTCTTTGATTTGATTCCTCTGCTTCTGCTTTTCCCATGACTCTTTCATTACATTGAACAAGTTCCATATCTGTAACATCCAGAAGTTGATGAGTTCTCATATTGCATTTCCTTATTTTCCCTGAGAAGTTTCAATGAGTATTATTTTACCTGTATTATTTTGGTGTGTTCCCATAGTCAGATCAATCATGGGAAAACTTTCATTCCTCAGAAACCTACAGGGTCCAGAGATACAGGGTTCCGTGGGCCCGTGAGCTGCCCAGTTGCCCTCTGAGCAGCAGAGCAGTTTCCCTTTGGAGCAAGCCATGCACCTCAGTGCTAATGTCATGCCTTGAGCATGCAAATGCTGCGCAGTGAGCAACACCAACCTCTGCAATGGTCACTGCATGCTGCAAAGGTGCATTAGCAATTGCACCGTAACTGTGGATTTAGCTTTCTTTTCATGAGACGCCACAGACAGGATTTAAAGGTGCTTTTCCTAAATGTGACAGATAAGCCTGCTGAAGTAGCTAAACCTCTTGCTTATATAAACTGGCAGTGATGTTACCTTGTATAAAATATGCTTAATTTTAACCAATGCATATTTGAGTTATAGTCTCCATAAATATTTGTGAATACATTATGATAAAATCTAAAACCTTGGCAACAGTTAAAAGAAGAGGGTTTGCAGATAAAAATCAATATTGCCTGCAGTATCCCAAGAGAACACACTGCTAGTGAAGTTTAAATTAGCTTTGCCCTAAAATCTAAGACATTCCTGCAGCACGCTTTAAAGCATCTTAAAGTGTGAAAGAGTTAAGCTAATTACTGTAGCATTTGAAGACAAGACATTTGTAAAATTAATGGGCTAAAGTCTGTAGTCTTTCATTCAGCAAAAATTCCCACTGCAGTTGTTGTGTATTCATAGAAGAGCTGTAGAACTTGGTCCCCTGCTTTAAACAGTGGCATCTATCAAGAAAACATTCCAAAGACCTTTTTCAGCAAGTCGTGCAGCCCGGTTGGAGCAGCTCAACAATGCAAAAGGCAGTGCTAATGATCCAAAGTCCACACTGTGGGTGTCTGGGGGAGCCAGGATTGCAGTGACAGCACCAGGGCCCTAAGCCGAAGGGCTTCACCTTTCCGTGGGAACCTTTTGGGGTGCCCAAATCCTGCAGAGCTGCTGTTGTTGTGTACTGGAGGCGAGCAGAACCAGCTGCTGTGAGCACAGGGCTGATGTTCACCTGGGAAACACGGAGCCCTGCCTGGTTTGGGTACCAGCTCTGTTCTGCAGCTTCGTTCTTGCTCAGTGCTGTAGTTCTCACACTAGGACATGACTACAGAATACAGATAAACAGGGAAGAATTCAGTTAACAGTTTCCTTTGTGAGGTGTTACAAGAATGCAGCCCTCTGTTAAAATATTTACAAGCAAAGCACTGGTCCACTGCAATCCACTGGCTCCACTCGCTGTAGAAAGCACTGACCCCTGAGCTCAGGCTTAGAAAGGCAAGTTGTTTGCTAGCCAGGTTGATCCCGGCTGTTTCTCCTCTAAACCATCCAAGTCAGTAGTGCGATCCCAGAGAAGATCGCAGCAACTTGTGTTGCCCCTTAACAAGCAGCCTTGTTCCTTCCAGGCTGCAGGGACATTTCTCCCACATCTGGTTTTTAGCTGAAGATTTTTACAAGGCATTCACAAATGTGAAGAAAAAAAAATTTGAATATTATGTGAACATTCGCCCAGCTGCATCTTGCCATGCTTTATTTTGGCTGTGGAGGCTGCTAGTTGGAAAAAGGTCAGGATAACTATAGCAGACTTCTGGGTTCTTGCTGTTTGAGAGACTCCAGACTTTGCTCACCTTAAAAAAGCATTGGTCTGGTTTCCTGACAGGTAGGACTCAATTAATGGAAATTAGAAGTTGGTTTGAGATTGAGCATGGGTGTTTGGGTGGGGGAGAGGATTGCTGCCTGAGAATTTACTGTTTGGACTCTCTTTCTGCTCTAAAATGCTAAGGTACATGTTTCACATATTTATCTAAATATAATTGCCATTCTGAGTGCTGGCCAGATGAAAAGAAACAGTGCACCAGATGCAGTACACACGCATCTTTCTCTGCCCTTCATCTTTACAGACAAATACACTGCATCCAGTAGCTTCATTTTCAAATCAGGTTGCTTCTCTTCCTCCAGTTCGAAGATGGAGTGAATAACCAGAGCTAGGCTGGTGGAGATAAGTACAGAAACTTCTTCAGACTTGCAGGAGAAGTGAAATAATTGCACTCCTTACAGCTTTCAGCCAATACAGTTCAGTTGCACTGGCCCAGCAGCTGTTAGCATTTCATTTCTTCCCAGCTGCAATTTGAGGAAGGTTTTAAAATAAAGTTTTCCAAGCGTTCCTCAGCCTTTTGCGGTGTTCTTATGGCTTGCTGCAAATTCCCAAGTAACAAGCCTTTATTACTGCAAAACCTGCATTAGAAATTCTCACATAGTCACTGTGCAGCTCGCCAGTTCTTTTCAGTTTTTTGCAGGGTGTCTTCAGTGTCTGTGCACTTACAGATGGATCGATTCTGACCGCGTTCTGAATCTGTCACCTTTATATTCTTTCAGCTTTTTTTGTTTTTTGGGTTTTTTTTTTTTTTTTTTGATGCATCAATAAGCTGTGAGTCTTTTACCTGCTTTACTGCAGCTGCTTAGTGTCTCAGTCACCCTTCAGGCTTGCAGCAGGAGCCTTCAGCCTTCCTCTGTAGATGCCTGTCTGCAGGCAGGTAATAGTGCTGCGAGCCCCAGTCCTGGCACGCAGGACTTCCCCTGTTCATCCCCAGCAGCTGCCCCTTTAGAGCAGGCTGGGGAGCTCACGGTCTTTTTGACAGACTCCAGAATGTCCTCTCTGAATTGTGTCTTCCCTAGGGCAATCTGAAGGAATTTGCCTCAGATGACCGCATTCAAGCAAATCTCACCCTTGCATTTCACTTTAGTCAATTTAAATCTCACACTTTATGCTGTAGCCAAAGCCATTAGCCCATGTCATCCTTCACTGCAAGACGAATCTGCTTCTATCTCATTACAGCTCAGCTCTACCACGGGGTTTGGTATACACATACAGAGTTATACTGAATTATTAAGGGTTTCACGTAAACTAGCAAGGTTTGGAAAGTTTTGAAACTCTGTGACCTGTAAGGGGTAGGTACTAAAGATGTCACGCAGCAGCTGATGCTTTTAATACTCTGTGCTGTAGCAGTTAAGCAGAATGGAAACTGGAAAAGATGGCCCTTCAAAGCTGTAGCAATGATATAGAATTTGAGATAGACCTATATATTCTGACTTCGGACAACGCTGGCTCTATTGCACCTCGTCCGCAACAAAAAATTAAAGACCTTTACCTCTTATGTACATAAACAATGAAATCCTTAAATCTTCCTTGTCAGATGAAAGTCTGGGCATTCCATAATAATGTTTTTCATGTGCCTTACAGTAGGAATGATTTTGAGTGTTCAACTTTGCCTCAGTAGGTCAGAGATGATATTCTTTTTATACAGGTCTTTAATATAAGCAATATTCTCTCTCACCCCTGACTCATAATACAGCAGTTTTCCTTCAAAGCGTAAATTACAGTGAAGCCACAAAAGGGTCATTAATAGACTTACTAGAGTCAATAGTGAGGGTATCATGTGCTGCCTGTTTAATATTAAAGGCAAAGTCGATGGAAGTATGGCCTTAATATATGTGGGCTTTGTGAATAGCAAAGAGATTGTGCAGAAAGTTTTCGCTTAGAGTATGCAGAGAGATGAAACAGCTTGCAGTGGAGCACAGTGTTGGGGTTCATTCCTGAAAACCTGGAAAATACGTTTCTGAAGTTGAAGGTCAAAAACTGGTAGTGAGGATTAGCATGGTGCCATCCACCGTATTTCATACTTGGAATTGTAAGGAATTCTAATGGAAGGAAAAGATTTGCAATTCCAGAGCTGCCATTTAAGCAACAATATCCAAAACATGGGCTAATCCTATCCTTAAAACTAATGAACAAGAAGGCCAGAATGCCATAGCAAAAAATCCTCTACAGAACATACTTTGCAAGAAATCTAATCAGACACACAGTATAACTTTATTCCACTTAGAGAGTGTGAGACTTTTAGAGGACCAATTAAAAGACACTTAAAATGCAATTAGAGGAGAAATCGCTTGGCAACAAGGCATTAACTATCTCTCCAATCAGCACTGTGTTAGCAGGCCTTTAGGAAGAGATTTGCTGGTGGGTGAAATGTTGTTGAGACATAACAACATGGCTGAACTGCAGCAGCTGATAGGAGGCCAGGTGAAACTGAAGGGCCGAGGCTGCATGTTCTGTGCTGAATGTCAGTGATAGCAAGTGGTGGGAAGAAAGGCAGATTGGTAGAGTGGGCTGCACTGGAGGACAGAGACCTCAACTTGTGGGACATCTGCCCTCTCAACAGCTCATACTGCCATCCAACCGCTCTGCAGCAAAGCAGCAGCAGCAGGGATTTACTGAGCAGTGTGCCTGGCCACCAAGCAGCATGCACAGGGTGTATATGAGCCCAGAGCACTCTTAGCATTGGCAATATGAGCCTTTGTTATCTTGCTATATAATGCACCTTTAGCTGACTGAAATGTCTTCAATCAGGTGACAGAAGGATGCACAAATGTAGCATGACTGCTTGGTGGACCAGGGCCTGACGAACTTTATGTCAGAAAATGGCCGGTTTTGGTCTTTGGAGTTGTATAGTTTGATACTTCAGGGATATGGCTTGTGGTCTTTTCTGAAAGGATGCTCAAAGTCTTGCCAATTACCTCAAGTACCTCTTCTGCTTCCTTCTGTGTAGGGTCCTGTCTGTGCAAAGGGCTTCTCCAAGGCTTTGGCTGCCCCAGCTACCCTGCCCAGCCATCTCTTTTTGTGTGTGTTCCAACACGGATAAGTTGTTATTTTCCTTCGCCAGCATTCTTTGTGGTTGAGATTTCCTTTCGAGGCTATTAAACACTGACTTCTCTTTGTTACGGGGAAGAACTAAGTGGGAAAACCAGAGGAAAATGCGTATTACTGGAGAGTCTGTGCCACACTAAGGGTGGGGACAAATTCTGCTGTTCTGAATCTGGCCTCAGCCTCAGGTGGCATAGCTACACTCTGATTTCACATTGTCTGGTAGCTGCAGATAAAATGTGGATGGGAGAAGGAGCTGGGGAATACCATGTTTGCAGCTGAGAGGCCACTCTTGGTGCACAGGTAGCACATGGAGGGGTCAGGCATTTTTACCCTTCTGACAAATGGAACTGCCTGTTTCTACAGCTGCCCATGCAGATTTCTTTTGAACAGCAGTCCGTCTGTCCTTGGGAGATGGCAGAGACTGGTGTCATGCCTCAACTCTGCTTCACTGGGCTCCTTAGTAAAGCTGCAGGACGACAGAAAGGTGGGGAGGTGTTATCAGCACCCTGCTCCTGCACAACGGGCTTATCCCTCAGGTGCACCTCTGCATTAGGATGAAGTGATGTTTCTGATATTACTTAAGGGTTCTGTACATTGGATTCTGAGTCTTGGAGCCAGAAAACAAAGAAGTCTGCAGAAGGTAAGAACAGCACTTGTACTAAGAAAATGCCAATGGCAGAATTAAGGCTTCTTTTTATTATTATTTTTTTTTTTTTTCGGATGACAAATCTTAAGCAGGCAATCCCAGAACCTGTTGCACATTCCTTTTTCCTGCTAAATAGCTGTTAGCCACATGCTACTCCTACTTTTCCAAAATGAGCATTTATTTATTTTCCCTTTTCCACTGCTGATTATGCTTCAGAGTCAGCTTGGGCATTTCTTGGCAAAAGGACTCCAGATTTGCATAATTGCAATTTTTTCAAATCTTAATAACAGTTAATTAGGTTTTTTGTGTGCGTGTGCATGCAGGGAAATAACATAAGGGAAGGCATAGCAAAAGCTTGGCCATTTCACTTGAAGCCATGTTGTATGGGCAACAGTGAATAATTAAATACTCCATGGCGCAGGTAGAATGGAAGGAAGGCTGTCTTCCCCCAGCTGCCCTGAGCACGGCGTGCTGGAAGGGCACGTGTTCCACCCCACTGTGTGAACCCTGAGCTGCAGAGCCTCACGGCGAGGCATGGGGCTGACGTTCTGATTTAGAAGCATCACAGAAAATCTTAATCAGTGCAACCAAATTAGCAGAGGGAAGCAGTTACACCATGTTCCTTGTTTACGCTCATCATTTTTAATAAATTTTAAATGCTTTTACAGGTGTGGAAATACGGATATTACCAAGTTCATTTTCTTAATCGTAGATGCCTTAGATTGAGATGTGACATCCACCGTGGTTCCCTTGCTCTATCTCACAGCTTTCTGAGAGCTATCTAGTTTTCCAACAGCATCTCTGTGGTACTGGTCTCTTGATTGACGTATCTCCAAATAAGCCTTTGAATAGCTTTCCATATTGGCCTTGAAATAATTCAGATGTCAAATTACCTCTCGCCAGACTTCCTGACTCCACCAGGCCCCTTGAATATGTTTTTTAAAGTATTTAGGGAGAAAATATTAAATTTTTCTAAGCTGGGTCAGGGTTCATAGCATTTGCTAATAAAGAGTCAGGCAAGGAAGATATTTACTTGGGGAAGGCTTTGAGCGTATTTTGTGCAACAGCTGCAGGTTGGGACAGCCTTTGGTTTGTGTTTCTGAGGTTTGCAAGCCTCCAGCTTTTGGCATCTTTGCATTTTTCTCCTGTTTTCCTTTCAAGACAAATAAGGAAACAATTTCAGCCTTTTCACACTGAGCCTTTTAGCAAGGTCTGTGTATGCAAGCCTCAGTTTGAACTGCTTTGCAGTCTGACAAGGTGCATGCTTCTGCTTCTCATTTTGTTCTCTTTAAAATGCACTTACAGCTGCAATGCCTTGAGAGGCACAGAGCTCTCACTTTGTGCAAGGAAGGCAGCCAGGAGAAATGACTCTTTTTGTTGGCTTTGGTGCACAGAGGCAGCTACATCTCCCTTGCTGCTGCATAATTGGCTGGGTAAGGGTTGTCCTAATTACTGGTTTCTCTCTCTGAGCGGACGTTATTATTAATTCCCTACTGACATTGTTCTACCAAATATTGCGCTGCTCGAGGTCCAAATGCTGACCTTCAGCAAAATAATCCCATGTGTGTATTTGGAACACTTTGGAGTGGTGGTGGGAAGTGATCTCCATCTTTTTCTTCAGAGGATTAGCAGGGCAGCTCTGGGGTGGCTGCAGGAGCTCATTGCTGCATAGCTTTGTGCATCCAAAGAGGTCAAGCAGGGAACGGGAGCTAAGTGGCCTTCTTCTGCTGTACTAAAAATCTGTCTCCAGATAAAGGTGATGCCACTGGTCCCTCTGGGTGGCCCTGCTGTGATCAGTACCCTTTGTAATCCACACAGTAGTTTTCTGCTGTAGGACTTGGTGGAAAGCAGGATTTCCCTGGTAATCACTCTGGAGGTTGTCTTTCAAAATGCTCCATCCTTTTGGGTTTTGTTGGTCTTATATTGGAATAATGATGAATGATGAAACCAATTAGGTTTACAAGGATGTTGTTGTCCAGCTCAGTGCTGTCACTAGTTAAACCTTGTAGGTAGATGGGCATGCTAGCTAGGACATGGGAAATGCAAATGAAATTCAACCCTTTCTTATATTTCCTGTGCTAAGTTCATGGAATAACAGATACTAGGAAGTAAAACTTGATCACAAACTTAATTATTTAGAATGAACGCTTTACAGGAACATGTCAACAAGGTTGCTAGCTGATTAAGTATTTCAAGTCCGGAAAGAATCTTTAAGCTTCAGGTATTTTTTCCCTGCAAAATGGAACAGCTATGACACGTGTGGATGGAAGCTGGCTAGTGTTGCCTATATTTTTAATGAAATGAAAATCAGAATGTTCCTGCAATACTTCAAGCAACACACTAAGAATGGGAAACAAAGGTAACATTGATTTAATTGCAGGAAGTAAAGATTACTCTACAGATATATGCTTTTTTAATTGCCCTGCTTTTATAATATGCAGTGTAATTGTAAATGTGGAAGGAAATGTGGCTATTTAGTATCTACCCTATTAAATTGGACATCCTCTTGTTCAGGCCTTCTATCTCAGCTGCCCGTTGTAGTTCAGATGTTGTACTGGTTGTTCCATGTCCAAGAACCACATGAAAAACTGGTTAGTGGCAGCTTAGCGCTATTAAGGCCGTGTTTGCTGCAAGCAGGTAGCATTTGTCAGGTGGCACAGAATTGTTGCAGAACCATCGACCTAAAATGCCCACAAGCGGTGTTTCCTTTAAAAGAATTTCTTAGCTTTAGCCTTATCTTACAACGTAGACTGGAGTCATCTGAAAAGTAAATAATCAAAGGGAAGTTATTACCCGAGATTGCTTACGGTGCTCTTAAATCCAAGTCTGTGTGCGATGCTGAAGGTGCTGTAGTTAATTTTAGAAACAAGCATGTGACAATAGTTACACGCTATCAAAAATGTTTAAACTCAGTGACGATAATCCCAGAGTAATTATACACTGCATTCCAAAGAGGCAGTTCAGTGCGCCTCACAGATCGGCGGCAGCCCCAACCTGTGAGCAGAGGCACTGGGCTTGTATGACTGTCACGCAGAGCTCTCCCAAATTACTATGCACTTCGATTAACTTTCAGTGACCGTGTCTATAGGCTGCCTGGTTAATGGTTTTCTGTCAATACTGTAAAAATGCTAACCTGTCTTTACATCTAATCAATGTTGAAATGGCTCTTTACATAAACGGTCTATTCCTTTTCTTCATTAAAAAAAAGCAATCAAATGGGATTGAACTGAACAAGCAGTTGTAAAAAAAAAAAAAAAAAAAAAAAAAAAAAAAAAAACACAACAAAACAATAATTAATTTTGAGTGTGTATTTTGAAGTAGTTGTCCTTGACTATTTTCTTCATCACCATTTTTTAAAGGGCATTGAAAATCAATGTTTCACTTTACTATCATCCATCTTTATAAAGTAATAAATTAAGTGGAAAGTATCGATATTTTTGACTGGGTTTTTGAAATTTACATACTAATGACAATTGCACCCTTGTGACTTTTGATTTCTGTTGCTGTTTACTGACACCGACTAGAAGAAAATTTCATCATCTGGGGACCATATTTCCTCTGAAGGAATAAGACAGTGTCATATCTCTGGTAATAATATGCTCAAGATCTTAGTCACTTCTTCTCAAAATGCAACTCGCCAAGTGCAAACAACAGCAAGGGGAACACTGCTGACACACAGCCAGCCCTCGTGGCCCTTGGTGGCAGCCAGCCCTGGGGACAGGACAGCACTTGGGAATGCCTTTGGGGGGTGGCTGTGCAGCACTATCAGCCCCACCTCATCCAGCATCTGGGTGGAAGGAGAGCCGCAAGCATCCTAAATCCAGTGCACAAAGCAAAAAGCTTTCATGCTTTCCATGATCCTTTTAAATATATTATTTAGAATATAGACACTGTTAGAGAAGAAAGTTAAGAGGGGTTATTTTTAGCAGTGTGTGAATACTTGAAAAAATTATTTGCAAGTGTTATTGTAAGCAGAAGATGCCAGTTGATTGGACAGTATTTGCTGTATCTTTGCTTTCTGGGAACGTTCTGAGCTCTTCTCTTTGCACAAAAACATTTCTTTGCGGAAAGAACTCATGACTATGTCTTATTGGTGCCAGAAGTGGATGGTCATCCTGTGTGTGCTATGCCAGTGTGGGGATCAGATGGGAGAGAGGGAAATAGTGCGTGGCTTAGGTCAGGAGGTTGCCCAATATTAATGCTGAGTTTTTGCTGTGCATGAAGAGCATAGACGCAAAGCAATGGTGGTGGGAAAGCAAGCAAACAAACAAACAACAAAAAAACCACCCTACCAGTAAAGCATTGGCAGTGGCTTGCTGACATGACTCATTTGCTGAGTAATTCTAAATAGCAAATAGATACACAAGCTCGCTGTCTGTTTGCAGATAATTTGTGAACAAGAGAAAGGAGTTACAAGTGTTGAATAACTTGTTCATTGCAAGTATCTCAGTTCTGGTTATTTTCTACTGTTCATTCACTACCGAATAAATTCTTTGAACATGTCTTCCTTGTCTTGATTTGCTTAGGCAGGCAATTCTATTTGTTTTCACTTTTGGACACCTTCCTATTAAGAGTATGACTTAGTTTATTGTCTACTGATATCCATTACTGTGTTAGCCCTCCCATTTAATAACACAGAGGTGGAAAACAATCTACTTTGAGCTGAACAATGAGACCGAATATTGACAGGGCAGCCTTGCTGGATTTTCTGCATGCAGCAATTTGTATTAGGGGTGTTCATGGGAGATGGTGTAAATACTGTACTGGAAATACAGTGAAACATGGAATGGCTTGTGTTGGAAGGGACCTCAAAGATCACCCAGTTCCAAGCCTCTGCTGCAAGCAGGGTTGCCAACCACTAGATCAAGCATCAGATCAGGCTGCCCAGGGCCCCATCCAGCCTGGCCTTAACACCACCAGGGATAGGGCAAAAATCAGTGACAAGTAGTACTCCAAAGACCAGATTCTGAAACACTTTACTGAGCATCTTACTCAAGGTGTGTCTTACTGAAGCAACTCAGCAAACGTTGATAGTTTGGCTTTAAAGAGAGATTTGTTGCACGGCTTAGGTTGGAAAGAGCCACTGGAGGTCACTAGTCCTGCTCAAGGCAGGTTACTGTGAGCTCTAAAGAGATTGTTGAGGGATTTTTCTCCTTAGTTCTTGAAAATGTTCAAGGATGTGCACATGCTCTCTGGACACCTTGTGCCTGGCTGGCCTTTGAGCCCTGGGGGGAGGTTTCTTCTCAGCTCTCATCCAAAGCCCTCACTTCATCTCCTGCTCATCTATTGCTGTAGAGGAAGGGGGCAGGCTCGGTGCAATACGTTCAGAACTAACCGTGTCCTTCCCAGTCCTGAGCAGCTCTGTGGGAGCCCTGTGAGCAGAGCCCTGAGCCCTGTGAGCAGCACTACACTCTGGGCATGGCTCATCAGGAGCACTGTACTCACGGCAGTGATTTTTTCTTCCTCCTCTGAGCAAACAGTGGTTCAGTCATAAAGGCTAATTTGCACAGCAGTATTGATTGCCTGCAACGCGCTCAATTCTAGTTTAGATTCCCTGGGATAAAGACACAGCAGCCTGATGTGTTTTTTCCCTCTGGAACTTGAAGGGTGCTGGAAAAGACAAACACAAAAGAAATTGTGCACCAAGGTACAGACAAACCATATGTTAGCTGCAGTTCTCCCCAGGGCAAGGTGCTAAGTTTTGTTTGCATTTTGCCAAGACAGCAATAAATTGCTTGTTTACAGATGACAGGAAGAAATGGGATGTCTTTAAGAGCAAGCTATGCACGCAGATGCAAACAACACACGGATAGATGCACATATTTGAGCAAAGTGAAGTTAATGCCCTTTCCTGTACTCCCCCTTCTTGGGGAGGAGGGTCAGCCAATCCTGGGGATCATTATGCAGGATTATAAAAATATTAAGGCTGATGAAAGTTGGCTTTCTCCAGTTTCAGGCTGAATGGTGCTTTGCACTGTTAGATCAAACTGACCAGGATGTGCCTCGCAGCCCTGTCTGTGTGCAAAGGACAGAAAGTATGAGAGGTGTGGAGAAGGACTCACTTTCATCAAAGTATCAGTTTCCAGGATAGTTTGGAAGCCCACAGCATTATTGTATTACACATTGCACAGAAGCGTGCCTTGTTCGTTTTTTTTTTTTAGTGTTTTAGAAATAAAAGACTTTTCTTCCAAATTGCGCTGGGAGGCAAATTCTTCAACAGTGTAATAGAAAATGTTAGACAATATTCCTTACTGGAGCTATTGACATTTTTGGTAGTCGTGACACTTTGATTTTTCTCAAAACATATGGATCAAGCCTGAGTGTGTTATTGGACAGGAAGACCTGATGAAAGGCCTTCCTTTATCTTTCTTTGTATTTTTTTCCCCTCTGTTTGTTCATGGCTTTCTCTCTGAATATAATCGTGGTTTTCTTATGCTGCCCAGGGAGTCGTTATTGCCTTACTAAATATTTTATAGTGCACAGTGCACCATACCTGCCAACCGGTTATTATTTGTTATAGAAAAAAAATGAAGGGGTAGCATGTGAAAAGGACTGTGTGTTCAAATTTCAAAACTACACACAGAATAATTTTAAACCCTTAAATTAGATGTCAGGCTGGTTTTGGTTTTTGGATTTATTTTTTTATTATTATTATTTGCTTGAAAAGGGTTTGTTTATAGTTTGTTTATTTTTCCCCTCTCTTTCTGGTATGTGTTCCTCGCTATGATTCCAAGCACTTGTTTCCTCACAGTTTCGTTTCCTATTTGTTCAAAAGGGAAAAGTTCAAAGCCACTCTGGCAGCTGAGGGAAAAGCTTGCTGAATACTAACCCTCAAGTGCCTGTCTTGTCCTGACCTTGAGAAAGTAGCAGTAAACTGTTCCATTGCAAACACCACATGTGTGTTTTGTTAGACCAGGTTAGGAGGGGTCAGAGCTCACCTGAGGCTTGGGCTGCAGATTTAGACTCCTTTTCAGCAGCATAATGTATTTTTAAAAAGGGACATTCTCGCCTTTGTATGGGCCTAATATAGGCTCTGTTTAAAAACCTGTCAAAATCCCAAGCACACACTCCATAAAATATAAATAAGTACTTACTGTTTGCAGATGTTGCTTGTTTTTCATAATGTTTGTATTTGAAGTCCCGAGTCCCCGCTTCCTGTCAGAGCCAGCCCTGGTGCTTTAGTCCATTTATTTCTGAAGGAATGGGAAGAACTTCAAAATGCAATTTCTCAATGAAGACACTTTCTGTCAGATCTGTCAGCATTCGCAGCACAATTACCTTTTTTCAGGCTAAGGCTTGCGTTTATGGCTTTGACTGCACGCACCTCTCTTCCCCCCAGCTCTGCTAAAGCAGTCATTGTTTTTAAAAGGCTCCCAGTTGCAATAAATTGTGACTTTAGGTTCTTTGAAAGCACCAGGGTAACTCGGCAGACCTTTCTCCGATTTGCATGTTTTAATTCGTTTGATAACAGATACGAAGCGTATTGTCAGGAACAAGTCTGTCCTGGGAAAAGGGAGAGATCAGATTTTTCCACATGCCATCTATCAAGCGTCTCCATGGGTAAGGTGAGCTGTGCTGAGCCATTCCTCAAAGAGTGAAGCAGAGGCAGGCAGCAGGGGTTGTTTCAGGCTCATCTCGAAGGAAGAGCAGCACTTCCTGACCTGCTGTCAGCAGAGCAGGTAGAGACCAGTTTTGGGGACGATCCAAATTTCACTTAATCCAAAGAGAATTTCCTCTGACTTGGATTGAGCTTTCCTCCTGCCCACATCTGAAGGAGCGATGCGTTTGATGGATAGTTTATTTGAAATTACTGAAGGGGTCACTCAGGCTCTCTCTCACACCAAAACAACGCGTCAGCTGGAGGACCTCATTGCTACTTCTCGTGTTTTT
Source organism: Lagopus leucura (assembly GCF_019238085.1). Lineage (NCBI taxonomy): Eukaryota > Metazoa > Chordata > Aves > Galliformes > Phasianidae > Lagopus > Lagopus leucura. The sequence goes on from NW_024962271.1 coordinate 12,923,641, forward strand.
TGGCACAGGAAGGTGTTTCAGAGGTGCTGAGGTGTGCTGGGAGCATCACCACTGGCTGTACCCAAAGGCCCAGAGCAACTCCCTCTGCAACTGCCCTGGCTCACAGCTCATCCACGTTGCTGTATGCATTTCCCTGCCATGTGAGTGAATCTCACCTCGATGTTCCCACTTTAGTCACCATCTTTCTAGGTGAAGTTCCTTCTCCCCACCTCCCTCCTGCAGCAGTTTAACCTTTCTGCTAGCGGCAGGCTCTTTGGTGTGCAATGCCACCTCACTGCTGGCAAGGAGAGGAGAGAAGAAAAGCCTCTCCTTTGTATTACAAATTCAAAGGGTCATTATTCCTCCGTTCCCCATGGACAAATGTGTGAAGATTATTGTGGCAAGTTAGTATTTATTCTGAAACCCTAATATGATCCTCTTGAACATTTTAATAATGCACTCTCTGGGGTCCGTGCTGCAAGTGTTTAAAAGGCAGCGATGTGCGTTCGCACTGGCTGACTGCTTCTTTGCTGCAATAGTACAAGTTATGGCTTTCCTTTTGATCAGGCCCTGCTTTTTTTAAAAAAAAAAAAAAAAAAAAGTCCCTTTGCCCCCATGCTCGCTATCCCAGATTTCTTTTATCAGTTACATTGATCTAGAAGCAAGGACAAGGCCACGGCATTACATGTCCACATTTGTTACACTGATTTATGAGTTTCTTAATTCTAAAAACCTTACCTTATCAATGGCCTCAGGAAGTCCTAAATCCCTGATATTAAGCAGAGAAAGAACATTTAGAATCAAAATAGGTGTCCTGTGTTGTTTTGTTTTGTTTTGTTTTACTTGGAGACAAATATGGGATAAGCAGTGTTCACATGCAATTTGCTTCTTTCTCTGCAATTTTAAAGCTTTTTTAAGCATGCCTTGGTTCTGTAGCACCTGATTATAAACATATGCAGGCGACAATGTGCATACATGCTTGGATCGGGTCAGTGGAGTTTTCCTTCATCTTTAAAGCTCAAAAACCATAAATCAAGATGAAAATACTCCAGCCAAGAGCTTTACCAATTGATACAATTTTAAAATAGGCCGCTGCTAAGGCTTGGGGGAAAGCTGACATGATGACTTTTATAATAGCAGAACGTTTAAGGTTATAGAAATAAAAGGAAGAGGATGAAATCAGTCGCGTTGATCTTAGCCTGCAGGCTCTCTCAGCTAACTCGAAGCTCCAGCAATTATTTCTGCTCTGGCTTTTCCCCCTTTTTTCCAGCAGTCTATTTGAAATGAAGCAGAACCAGCCATGGCAAGCTTATCAGTGTCGTTAGCTGACAGGGAGCACATCACACCTGCTTTTACTTGCTAGTTTTTCAGGCACTTTATGCCACAGAAGAATGTTGATTTTGTTCTTATAATGTGTAAAGATTCATTTATTTCACCTTTTGAACTTGGCAGAGCCACTCAGTTTTGATGGGAGCTTTTTTCCATCCTGGCACTTGGGAAACCCTGGCAATTACTGGGCTGTGGCCCAGGGCTACCTGGCTGACACAAGAGATGATCACATCCAGCAGGCAGTGGGGCTGGCCCAGCTGCAAAACACAGCGTGCTGAAAGCCCATGGGACCAAGCAGGGCTTGTGGTGACCGGGGCTCAGATGTGCCAGTGTCCCTTTGGCCATTTGTGCAGCTCTGTTCTGAGAAAAGTGTCCCACGAATGCCCCCCACAGCATCAGACAACAGTGAGGGCTCTGTGCTCTGCAGTACCACTGAAAGAGGTGTCCATAGAAAGGGTAGCAAGAAGGGTCCAGAGAGCTTCCCTTCATACTTATTTGCCATCTTTTTGGTTTTAGTCTTAGCTTTTCCAGTTTATCCTTACAAACAAGCTTGAAGATTACATTTATTGCCCGATGCATACTTATTTTAGCAGCTCCTGCTCATCCTGCTATGTAATGATGTAAGATTAGGAAGATCATAATCCATAATAAGAGGTCTAGCCCATCTTTTCCAAGATCCTGTTCCCATCTGTGGTACAGATAAGTCATTCTTCCCATGCACTCCAGCAGAGTGCATTTAATCACACGGAGCAAAGGGATTCATCCATGTAATGGGTGCCGTTATAGATATTCTGTCATCTCCATTTCAAGCCTTTAAAGCCTGCTTTTGAATCCCACTGCCAAGTGTGATAACGTAAGCCTTGCACAGCACAGGGGGGCTGGAGAACTGGTATCTGTATGTCATCCGTATGCTGGCCCACCTTGCACTGCACAGCAATGCCCATGGTGCACACCCCGCAGCAAGCAGTGGAACCCTCTGCTGCCTTTCAGGTTTTGAATGCATCCTTGTGGATGAGTTTCCTTACATTTGGTCTTCGGGCATGACTGCATGGAAGAAATGCAGAACAAATTTAGACCACAAGCCTATAACATGAACACCTTTCTCCTCCTTGCAGATGGTGTGGGCTGTGGTAGAGCCTTTGGTGGGGTCCTCCAGGGTCCTGAGCACAGCAGCACCTGTGCTCTGTAGTAACAAGGCACAGGTCACCCAGTGCTTGTTTCCCTGAATCCAGTGGTAAACACCTCACAGAACGGTATGATAGATGTGTATAAAACACTTCAATGACCACGGTCATTGATATGGTGAAAACAACCACGCTCTGCAAGCTGGCTCCTTTATCAGCTGTTGGGGAGGGTTTCCCTGTGTTTTGACGCATATTCCTGTTTGTTAGAGTGCCATGCAAGTGTTTTTAACAAGTCTGGATAATTTGTTTTGCTTGGCTAGCTGTCAGGATCTAGGTTTTATTAGTATTATTGTTATCATTTTGAAAGCAGGCTCATTTTAATAGGCAGTCATTCCGCAGTATTACTGCTAGCATTTCTCTGTTCCTGAAGTATTGTCATGCGGTTCGACCTGAAACAGATAACCAAGAATATATTTATTAAAAATTTCACTTTAAAATATTTGATTATCGATTAAACATAAACTTTGAACACAGCAATTGCAAGGTCAATTGATTTCAGAGCTGGCCTGTCCTCTTGAGGGAACGCCTGGCAAAAAGGGCCGCTTTGCAACACGCACAATCTTTATCCCTTCCTTCTCCCACAGCTTCTAAGGGTTCCAATTTTCCAGACTGTGTAAGGATAAAGGAATTGTAATGTGCAAGAAAGCATTGTAAGACCGCTGCTATTCCGTGATCAGCTGTAACTGTTCAGCACAATACGTTACACGCAGGCAGAAAATATGCTCCTATGTGCCTTTATGGATTATGCGTTGATGAATATTTATTACATCTCATTATTGCGAAATGTTCGTGCAGGAGCATCTGACTGACAATTATTTTACTGCTCTTTATTTGCTATCAGTTTTGTTTTGGCAGGTGCTTGAAAACTGACATGCGTTGTTCTGTCTATATTTGGCTTTGGAAATCGGTTTAAAATGTATAAATTTAAAGAAATTACCCAAAGCAAACTAATCTTTGTTTGACCTTAGGTTATGTTTTGTGGTATCCTAATACCACCTCCATTATTCTCTTTGGTCTTTAGTTTATACTAATGGGCTGATATTATGCTGGGCAACTTTAATTAGGGTGTCTGTTGCTTAGTAGGCAGCATTCTTGCTTTCAGGCAAGTATGACATGCTGTACAGGGGAGACTTAATTCCTGTTTAGGGAAAAACCTTAATACATCTCAGTTGCCAAGTGCATAGTGAGCAACCAGTCTTAGAGAGGGGAAAAAAAGGGAAAAAAAAGTATTCTCTCCTAGATACAAAACACCCATAATCCCATTAATGTAAATGAGTGATTACTCATGTGCATATCACTGGGAGGATCACATTGTCAGGAGATGCCAGAATTTTAGATGAGATAGAAATAGCACACAGTATATCATTTAATGAAGACCCCAAATATTCTTCTGAAGGAAGTTCCGCATTACCGTCAAGTCTGAATCCCTGGGTTTTTATTTTTATTGTCTCATTAGAATTATAGGAAAAGTAATCTCTGAGACTCTATTGCTACATTGATGCTTTTTTTCCCCTCAGTAGCTTTTTAGATTTGCCTTTCAAATGTAAGCTTGGATTTACTGCAGGTGACTGTAATGAAAGGTGAGTTTGTTAGATGACATTGTGGGTGCACATACATTTCTGGAGGTATTTTGTTGAAACGTTACAGTCCCTAGGACACATCATACAATGCAATATCAGTGTTACTGACATATCTGCGAAAACAATCACAAAGATAAAGAAGGTGCTCCATCATGTGTTCATTTCCATCAAATTAATAATACATGAAGTTCATATAGTACAAAATGTCAATTATTTATTTTTTGTATATGCGCAAAACAAGAAGAACTGTGAGGGAAGAATTCTTGTCAGAAAATGAGGATATGAATTTAAAAGGTTCCTGAAATTGCTCCATTTTTTAAAATAATATTTTTTACCATCTACAGAAGATACTATAAAAATAGGTGTTTCTATTTCCTTCAGTTGGACATTTTGTGAAAGAAAACAGATCTGCTTTAGTCCTTTCAGAATGTACATTATAAAAAAATAGAATATACATTTCTATATTTCTAACCTCTGCATGAAAGGAATGGAAATGGACTACTTTGGAAAAGGCTAGCAGTGATTTTTAAGTTATAGTAAGACATTAAGACTGGGAAAACTCAAGTGCACAGAAAAGCACTGTAAACGTAATGAAGTTATTGATTTTAATTTTCTGGCTTTCTCATTGAAGAATGAAGCATCTGTACACAATAGTGCATAGAGGAGTGTGAAGGAACTCGAAATCTAGAGCACATCCAGCAGAGGTTATTTTTCTCAATAGCTTTAAGATAAATAAATTCCATTTTTTTCTTACGCCTGACTGGGAACAAAAAGCAGCACGTAGGCAGCATTAACTTTGCTGTGTTCCCACAAGTAGAAGCATATATGTGTGGACATACTCTCATGGTAGTCAGGCACGAACAAGCTGCTCAGCTTAGCCCAGTAACCAGTGGAAATTAGCTGTTCTGAAAATCCAGACTCCCCTCCCCATTCACAAACAAAAACATACAGAAGCTCAACTTCTGAATGCTGGGATTTCTGAGTAAATCGAGTGGTCTTGTGTGGAGCAAGGAGCTGGATTCCATGATCCAGGCTGGATGTGGCTCTGGGCAGCCTGCTCTGGTGGTTGGCAACCCTGCACATAGCAAGGGGTTGAAACTAGATGAATTTTGAGGTCCTTTTCAACCCAGCTCCTTCTATGATTGTATGATTCTATGATTCTGTGATATTTATGAGTTTCTTCCAACTCAGGATGTTCTGTGATTCCACACCCTGAACTCTCTATCTGATCCACAGCTTGCAAGATTTTTGTTATCTTTAAGACAATAAAAGAGCAAATAACTTGTTGTCTATAAGTGACTAGGCTTTTTGAAAAGTTTATTTTCTTGAAGAAGCCCTTCTTTTTTAAAGCAAAGTCTTCACAAAATCGTATTTAGCTTTGATAGTTGAATGTTGTCGGAAGTGTTGTCGAAAGCATAACTAGTCAAAACTGCTACATGGAAACTGCTGACTGAAACAGTTTGGTTTGGATTGTGACATGATTTTCTGCGAAAGATTCGTATTCTGTGCAATTTAAAATTTATAAGAGTCAAGATTTTTTATGTATAAAATCTATGAAAAGACTTGGAGGGCTAAAAAAGCAGGTCAAAAACCTTGGGCTACTGTCTCATCATGAGGACATACAGGAACTGGATATTCTGGTGGTTTGGGGTTTTGTGGTTTTTTTTTTTGTTTTTTTTTTCTGTGTCTCCAACTTAAATAGCTACTTGCTTTATCTCCTTGCTTTTGTCTTCCATCTCTACCATAGTGCTGTGAAGATTAATCCATTAATGATTGTAAAGTGCTCATATTCGTAGTGGTGGTGCAGTCATGACAGTCTGAGAACAAAAGTGAAGCAAGCTATTTAAGGAGATTCAGTATCTCCTGTTAGTTAGAGGTGTTATAGATGTTACAGTTACATTAGACATAATTATGAAACAACAGATAGGTATTTGGACACACTAAGTCTGAAACAGAAGCAGCAACTTTGAAACATTCAAATAAAATGTAAGGAAATTCAGCTGACTCTGGCAGCACTCCTCACTGCCATCAGCCACGTGGGATCCAGTCTGCCATGGAATCTGGGGAAATACCCAGAACTGCACAGACCTTGGCGTGCTATTCCTGCCTGTATGTGCATTTGTGTGAGGAAAGGAGAGTGTGAGAGAATCTGCTGTCATATTTACTGTTTTGAGAAATGTTCTCATTGTGAGTTTAGGATACTCACAAATGGGAGAAAAATATCCTCAGACAAAGAGACCTTCACTGCTGATCTGGCAGAAAAGTGATTGCCCTGAGCAACCAAATGTAACTCTGGATTGTTTCTAGTTTATTCCAAGCACAGCCCGTGGGATGCAGTCCACCCACCTTTCCATGATGGAGCTCATTGTGGCTCCTGCCAGAGGGTTCCCAGTTGTGAGCAGGATGCTAGGCTGGCCTCTCTCTGCTTTGTTACTGTTTGGTATCTGGCAAACAGCGGCTCCAGGAGATAGCAGAGGATCACAGCCCTCTCAGCTAGAAATCTCAGGAAGCTGAGAGTTGCTGCAAGCAGGATTCCATCTGGTCATGATAGCATCTGAGATGTTGAGATGTTTTCAGTTACAGACACAGGCACCATGTTGTTAGGATCTGGAACAGCTTTTTCTTAGTAAGGCAACTTGTTGGGCACAGCAGCATGGCTTGAGTAGGTGCTAAGGTGAGTGCTACTGGGGGAGGCAGAGCCCTCTTGCAGCATCCACACTACCACCAGTGAAGGATATTTCAGTGAGATATACAGCATCCCACAAGGCTTTTTTCATTATCCAAGGAGTCTCATTTCCCTTCTCAAGCACTTTAACTTGGCTGGAGCTGTGTGGCTGTACTGTGGTTGAGGATTTACCAGGCTTAATTCCTTACTCTGGTCACGGTGGGTTTTCCACCCACACGTACTGTTCTCATAGCAGTATGTCACCATGAATTTCGCTGAGTTGCTTCTCATTTAGGCGGTTGGACTCAATGATCTCTAGAGGACCCTTCCAACCCCTACAATTCTGCGATTCTGCGATTCATTTTATTGCTGGGCAAAAACAGGGGCAAATCTGTAAGCCAATACATCTGCCATAAACACCTCTTCCATCAAGGTTGTGTGTATCTTAAGGTAATTAATACAGTTTTCACATCTTACAACTCTTTGAATGAAATTATAGGACTGAGAAAAGTACTACGAATTTTCTTTCATTTCTGATATTCGTATTTCCCTCCCCCTCTCTTGATACTTGACACGAAGTATAGGGACCTGAGCTCTGTGACCGCACCAGTTCAATTCAAGGCAGCCCCATTTGAAGTGCAGTAATGGGCTGGCACAGCAATGACCTGGCAGCGGCTGGAATGGCCCTGTCAGTCCTTTGGGAGCAGACCCCAGGCACTTGCTGTGACAAATGTATCAGCACCAGGGCTTGCAATGGCCTGCTGCAGCCTCTGTCAAAGAAAATCTTTTATACCACAATTATTATTAACATTTCAGCCCCATATAAACTGCATTTTAAATCTAATTTTGAAATCAAACTTAACTTCATCAACAGGATATGGACTTTCAAAGCTGTTGGTGGGTTGAGTAATGAGTGGCTCAAGAATGATTAACAAGGAACAAATGATTATGGATTCCTTTTTCACACCCGTGTTTTTCAATTCTCTAAGGTCATATTTGCAAGCTATTTATTCTACATGTTGCTGCAACGTATAGTTTGGCACCTGATCATTAGAAGATTAACATTTTCTCAGTTGCACAGTTCTAATGTGAAAAACGTTTTTCTTAACGAGGATTTTCTGGTCTGACATACATGCTCCAGAGTATCACAGATGGTTCATACATTTGCAGCAAACTTATGGTACACGAGACCTACAGCACGTGTCCTGCAGAGCTGATGGGTGCTTGTTCTGCATGGTTGATCTGTACATGCTTGGGAGAGCTTTGGTTTGCAGTTCTGGGTGACCATCAGCTTGGCAGTGGTTTCTGCTCTGGCTGCATTGCCAGAAGTCCTGGAACAATATCCAGAATCCTTAAATTCAGCCCAAGTAAAATTTCCAGGTGGAAAAAAGAGGACAAGTCCATGGCAACACCCTCATAACCTGACATTAGATCTTCTAGCACCTGGTAAATCTGTTCATACTTTCACACATAATTAGTTTTCGGGGTGGGGGGGAAGAGGCTGTGAAGTGAATTTTGCAATGATAACTTCATATCTAGAAGAAAAACAACTTTTTAACCAGAAATAACCATGTAGAGTAATTGTATTTATATGTTACTTGTTCTCATGGAGCAGTGTGCCTGGCCACAGTGCTCTAGCAGTGATATGGGGCTTCTTAACTAAGAAATTGTTCTCTTTTTTTTCCCTCCCTGTGCCAAAAAAAAAAAAAAAAAAGAGTAGTTTAGTTTTCCTGTAGTTTTGAGAGCATCTTTGCAGTCCAAAATGAATGGGTCTTTCTGTAATACCACTAAATTGCCTCTGAGTGTCTCTATAGTTCATCTCCTCCTAGAAACCAGCCAAGCAGGAATAATGCAAGAGAAATGAGTCACTGAAATTTATTGGTGTCAGCTTCAGTTTTGTATTCACAACGTCTTCTACTGTTATTTTTAAGGATATTGCAGATTGAAACAAGGGAGGATCAAGTGTCCCAGTTGTGTTTAAAGGAAGTAAATCTTTAAGAAATGATTGCGGAACAGATGTTAAATAAATGATTTTGAGTTAAGATCTGTGACAGAGCACTGTGCCTAGGGAGATTCTTTAATAGCAAAAATCTTACTGTGACTTAGACCTATAGCTGTATAAAGGCAAATCAGACTTTTTTTTAAATTGTTTTAACTACATAATACAGTAATTTAACAAATTTAACAACAAAAAAAAAAAAAGTATAAAGAATAATCATTGAGTTGAGTCTCCAACATGAATGTGATTTTAAGCCAAAAATCACCTTTATTAAAAGTGCCTTACTATCTGGCAGGTGAAGAACTACACTAAGGGCTTCAGGTTGGAATTTGGTTGCACGCAGCCCTGAGATGGGCACACTGGTTAGATTGAGTGTAACTGGGAATTGTGTGTACCGTCATTGGAGTGGAAAATAGACCTTGAGAACAAGTCTACTATTTGCTATCTGGCTATTGCTGAGTTTTTAATGCACATACCTGTACAAAAGAGAATGAATTGTTTGTACATGTAATGTTTTAGGAGAGAGCTACATGTAGGATTGCACAGAGCAAGATGTAATTAAAGTAAAGGCCCTAATGAATATCCTAACTCCTTTATACAGGGAAAAAAAGAAAGAAGGCAAGGCATACTAGGTTTTGTTTCAGAGGTGCACTAATTTTTGTTAGTTCCACTCCATAGCATATACGTCCACATACATGTAAGAGTTCACAGCTTTGAAACTGAAGTCTTGCTGGTTTTCAGTTTTGCATAAATCAGTTTGTCAGGATGAGGTGTTATGACCCTCCTGTTTCGGAGCAGTTCAGTTCAAGGACAACACTTATGTTGTGAGACTTACACATACCTTATACCTTGCAACTGAAGCAGCCATTCATGGGCATAGCAGCAAATCTTCTGTTTGTTGAAGCAACTGAAACATTCACTAAATGAAATATCTTCTTATTGAAATGTTTTTTGCTGCTGTATTATATACTGACTCGCTTTTGTGTCAGTTGTATGCAAAGATCGCTATGGAGAAAAATGAAAGCTGAATTTGTGCTCTTTAGTCTGATGTTTACAGTAGAAATATTTCCCAACCTCAAATGTAGCGCCTCTCCTCAACTCAAAGAACAATTAAGCATTCATTCAGACCTGGAGATTGTAAATACTTTTGTTGTTAGGGTAAAACTAATAGCATTACAGCGTAAAGTGAAGTACAAATCCAAAATAGTTTACCTCTTGTGTGGTAGTAGCAATGGCTACAGTACATACAAAAAATGCAGCTTGTTTCACACTGACAATGAAGGTTATAAACTTCCTGATTATACAGGAGGATAGCAAAGCATTTTAAAACAGAAAAGTACGTATTCATTCCTCCCAAAGAGACTTGCGTACCATTCAGAGAAGGACATAATTTGGTCTGTACTATATAGAAAGGTATCTTGTTCAGTTCTCTTTGAAAGAACTCTTGCGTTTATTACTTGAGGCAGAATGTGTTCTGTAATTGGTAATAAATATTATAAGGATTCATTCTAACATTTTCATATACTGGTTATAATGAGTACAACAGTGTGGCTGAAGAAAACAGGAGATTTTAAAGTCGTAGATCCTAAGCCATGATTTTGTTTTGTGTCTGTCCTGCAGCCAGTGCATCCCTGTGCGTGGAGAACTAGGGGGTTTCTCAGTGACCTATGCAGATATTCCCTGAGCAGGCCAAATGCACAATTGGCTTGAATTAGAGCTGTCTCCCATCACATAGGCAAGTTTACTAAATCAGATTTCACCTGTCTGAGAACTAACCCAAGGCAGTAGGCATGGTCAACATACCAGGCCTTCCTCCACCATTCCCCACAGACCGCTATAAGTCCTCTGTGCAAGAGGCTGAAACATCCTGCAGCTTACATTTGTTACTTTTCTTTGTATAAACACATCTGCCTTGGCAATGGTCTCTGTCTCTAACCCTAGGAGCCTAAGACCAGAAAGGCAGCTCTGCATCAGGCTGGCTAAAACACAGTTTGAGCAAATATCCACCTCGTTACTGGAGTCCTTCACCCTTATCAGAGGTATGCTGGCTGTGTTGGTGAGCAGTATCTCTGTCACTGATGTGGAAGTAGAGGCAGATAGAACATCTTCCAGTGCCAGCAATGACACAGGACAGCTTAAGGTAAGAAAACAAGGATGCATGTGTTTAGAGTGCACTCAGACATTCAGGTGGGCAGTGTTACTTGACCTGGAAAGTGCACTCTGCTACTTTCAAACTGTGGAAACAGCTATGCTGTCCTGCAGCCTGACAGATGGAAGCAGGGTCAGGCAGAACTGAAGGAAACTTGACCTCTTTGAGACCATTACGAGCATCGTACAACAGCACAGGAAGGGTAGTGTTTTAATTGCATGTGCATTTGAACTTCTCCAAATGTAGTCATGCTTACTGAAACAATAACCCATGCTCATTCTTTTCTGTGAAATTGGTCTAAAGAAAAACTTCAGTTTGTAGATGAACAAACTCTTAGTCATCCACACAGAGAGCAGTTCATATAGTTTGTGATGCAGGTTTGAAATGTCATGGCTCAGGAATGCACTAGAAAAGAGGAAAAGTAACTTGGGAGTATCTGCCACATGAAGAAGTGGACGTTCTGAGCAATATGCTCTCCCACTGGAGTTGAAAGTCATTCTTCTTGAGTTTGGTCTTCTTGGGGAAAAGACTTCATGTGTGCAAACACTGGCACACAAAGTTCACAAGCAGAGTTTGTGAGAATCAGGTGATAGCTTAGGTGTTCAGCTCCTTGAGATGCGCAGTGCACAGGACCTGTATATCCTAGCCTGAATGACTGTTGAAAGCAATAGGAAATATTCATGGTTAAAGGACACAGCACTTCAAAACACGAGGCTTACATTTGTGCACACAATGGCAGTCGTCCAGAAATTAAGCAAACATGTCAGAGATAAAATTTGCAAGTCACACTGTAAAATTGGAGAAGGAATTTCCACAAGCACTTATGGTGTATTCTACAAAGTGAACAACAACAGACATGTTTAGTGAAATAAAACATGTTTAGGCACAGGCTAGAACATGCGTTCCACAGTAAAATAATTGTGTTCTACTACATTATGAGGCAATTTATCTTTTATTAAAAATTAAAAAAATGTGTACAAAACAGATCTGCAGAAGGAATTCATCCCTTGCCAAATTTCAGGTTTTAAATACAGATTATTTGATTACAGAAGAGTACTTGAAGCTACTGATGTGTCTTATTTTCTCCAAGTAATTTAAGAGCCTAGCTGATGTTTTTTAAGTTGGTATTTTATGAAATTTCCTTCAGGAACAAACCCTCTCATTCCAGATTTACCCCAAGTACAGATTTTTCTGTGACCAAGTTATAAGCTCTTAACAACAGCAATACAAATATATTACTGTAGGAATCCCATTCTCTTTAATTTTTCCTTTTTATTATGTTGCAAGGACAGATGCAAAAAGCACAAGCCTCTTGATAAGGAATTTTGAAGAGACAAAGATAAAACCATGCCAGAGAAATCCTGCGGAGAGCTGAGGCACTAGGAAATCTAGGTGCAAGCGTGTGCCGTGGCTCTTTGGAGAAGATACAGAATGTCTATAAATTCCAAAACTTTTTTCCCCTATATTTTCAAGCTTGGATTTCATTCTTGTATTTTCCCCTGTACACTGAGCAAAAGGTGGTAAGGTAAAAGCAGCTAATAATAGTGTGATTGTGCAAAAGTGAATTTTTGTATTTCACCTCTGAGCTTTTAAAAACTCTGACACAGATGACAGAAGCATGCAGGTTAGACATGCAGGTTTGTCATATGCTTCTTCTTTTTAGTGACCAGGGGATAATTTAGTTACAGAATACATATAGGGCTTGATGACTGAACACTCATGCAGCTTTTGTAATGATAATACCGGAGTTTTTAGTATTTGTAGATGTGAAGTGGATGCTTAAAGCTGATGAGCTAGATTCACCAGTAAAACAGCTGTGGAATGGTTCTCTTGCGTTGAGTATCCCCTAACTTTACAGGTGGTGTTTCTCCACTGTTTACCCAAACCTTTGTCTAACAAACTGCCAGATTCAGCAGGCAATCTCTTGTTAGCGATATTGCAGCTATCAGTGGGATCATATTATTTATTGGGGCCTCAAAGAATCCATTGTGAGGCAAGCCCTCTAGTTCTGTGGCTATCTGAACACAGAGCAAGAAGGTTCCTAAAACGGAGGCTTAGACAAGAATGGGTGAGATGCTTTTAGCAAGATGGCTCTGCTATCGCCTTTTTGATAATTTAATGCTTGCTCGCTGTCTTTCCTAGCTGAAATTGGTATGCAAGAAAAGATGCATCAAAGTCAGCAATTAAAGAGGCTTCATCTAACTTGCTCAGACAGTTGAAGTAGCCATGTTTGATTTTGTTTAGAAAATCATTAATACCTTAACAGAAAGCAGGAACTTTGATCAAGATGTGATAGATACAGATCAATATAATGTGTAAAGATTTTATTCGGCTGTGGTATTGACACCTGGTAAAAGAACCAGTTTATGGCCAGTTCTCTCAGAAAGTTTGCATAATTGTTCAATACCAGCCTAGTGTTCTACATACAAAATAACACAAGCAGCATTCATGTTCTGTCTTATATTACCCCTGCAAAGGTTGTTTATCTGTGTTTCAAAGGATCATTTAAGGGTACTTACGTGGCCAGTTTCACTGATGGGTATATCAACATGTGTAGAACCGGCCAGGGACAAGAGGAGCCAAGCTGTGATGCTCGGCCACAGCAGAGCAGTCAGCCACAGCGCCCTGCCTGCGCTGACAGGGGACGGGAGTTTCAGGGACTGCCCCAGCATGGATCCTCACCTTCCTGAAGGCTGCTGCCTGCTGTGCCTCTGGCACAACTGTGCATGCTCCTCCGTTGTATTTTGTCAGGATTATCTGGTTTAAATTAATCACTTAGTATTTTCTTACATCACTGCCTTTGACAGAGCGACGAGGAGCAGCCATAGGCAGAGGTGAGCGTCACAGGGCGCAGGCACCTGTCACCTCACACCACCTCAGCCAGGGCCCAGGCACTGGAAATGCACTTTTTGTCTGCTGAGCTTACTTCAGTTGCTTTGCAGCATCATAGCAAATTGAATTCACATCCTACGTTAATCCAGAACTAATTCCTTACTTATCTTCTCAAGTTATTTTCTGGTTTGAACACCAGGCCATGGCCCACATTGCTTGGCTTAGAGATGCTTGCTGTGCAACAAACCTCGCCGTCATATGGCACACACCACTCCCAGCAGGAACATGCCACTCATTGCCCTCCATTTGGGCTGCAGAAGAAAAGCTTTGGGTGTGTTGTTGGAGAAAAGGCCAGGCAGCCACGGAGGCTGCAGCCCTCACCAAATGACCCCTGCTCCTGGCCATGGCTGCAGGCAGCCACACTGCACGAGGGTGCAGGCAGAGGAGCGTCCCTGACATGCTCTGTAAGTAGCCTTGTGGAGCGAGGAGTTCTTTTCTTCCCTATGGGCTGGAGTTGATTTGTTTTGGGACCTGGGTGAATATCTGAAGGCCTCAGTTTGTCCATGCTTGTTGGTGCTGGGTCCACCCTGTGCCTAAATGTGCTTTTCTGGCTCTGCAGCCCTGACACTGCCACTGCTCTTACTTTCCTGGCAGGCTACATTCATAAATTAGTTCTCCCTCAGTATCTTTAGATGTATCTTTTCTTCTTCCTGAAGCTGTGAGTACTTACAGAAGCTACAGCACCACCTAATTCCTCTGATCTTTGGCTGCAGACCTTCCTGGCACAGCAGCCCTTACCAAAACTATTAGCTTGTTTTGAGTGTAATAAGAAGAACTGTCTTCTTCAAATGGATTTTGCAATTCTTGAGGAAGTTCAAGGAGGGATGGGGTCTCTTGAATATGTTTTGTCAAACCAGTGTTGCTTGCAGCTGTTCTCTTTTGTCCTTGTTCTGTTAATGTAGCTCCCTCATTGCTCTAGGTCTGTGCGGCATTTTCCTTGGAAAGCAGGCATTTGCAGTTCTTTATCTCACTTGAACTTTTGGTCACATAAGTGTGTTTGGTGTTCTCAAGAGAAAGAGAGCTTTAAAGAAGTGTTTTTAGTGAATAAGCAGGTTAGCAGTAATACAGTATTTAATAGAAGAGAAATGTTCAGCAAATATGTCTGTGTGAAGTTACACAGCAGCATGATGACTTGAGGTTCAAATTTGCATTGGCCTCAGCTCTGCAGAGTATCACTGGGCTCACTGCAGCCAGGAGGAGTCACACACTGCACTGCTCAGCAGTGTCCCATCCCTCCACGGCTTTAGCCCTTTCCCACAACATGAAAGTAGTACTGTTTGCTGAGGTGGATATGGCAGTGGAGACAGAACATTCGCAATGTACTTTGAGGATAAAGGCTTGGTCATCTGTGTCTTGTGATAACTGGTACTTTTTTTGGACCCCAGCTTAAAGATTTTGTTTAAAAAATGCAGACAGAAATGTGAGGCTTGCCTGGTTCTCCTGGTTGTGGAGTGGAAAAAAAGAAAAAAACGTACAAAAGATGTGGCAAAGTTATCATCAGAGAAATAGGAATAAAATCTAGAAATAATTTATTTTTTTCAGAAAGTTTGTGATTTTTATGGTAATGATTAAAGAGATGATACTGGTGTCTTAATCAGCAGAACTCAGATACTGCAAGGACTGTTGCTCAATATAGAGAATCCATATACTTGAAGACTAGATAGTACCTATTTTGAAAGCATGCTCAAAGGAGCAGAAAAGCTCAATAATTCAGTAAGCTTGACACCTCAAAGAGGCTAGGAATAGGCTGAATCCCTCTTCCATAGTAACTAAAGGAGCACTTATATGCATATATACTGCACCTTTTCAAAGCACATTGCAGCTGCAGCTCTGATGTGAGCAGCCTGGCCCCCGAAGAGGGAGAAGGATACATCCTCACCTCCTAATGGTAATGCCTCACCTCCTGCTGCCCAGAACAGGGAAGTTTTCAAGGCCAGATAAGAGCCCTGCATTGCCCAGATCCAGAGCCCTAATAATGACAGCTATCTCTAGGAGTGAGAATAGTCCCGTTACTTCCAAATGCACATGCTTTGGCTTTTCAACTAGAGTAAGATCCAAAGCTCAGATGGGATGAGTTAGAGAATGAAAGAAAGACCAGAAAGTACATGAATTAACCCTCAGTTATCCTGCTTTCCACGTCCTTTGAAGTATTCCACTTTTTTTCCCTTCCCAGAAAAAAACACTGGGGACAGAGGAAGAGCAATAAAATATTCCCAAGCAACCTCTCACAGCTACAAATAATGAATATTTCATATTTTGAGTTATTTATGTTTTGTGTGCTCCCAAATAGCATTTAATTTCTTCCCTTCTTCCCCTCTCTAGCTTTAATTAAGTCTCATCCCTTGCCTGTCAAACTTCATTGCCCCCTTTGTAACATCTTGCTTCCAGGTGAGTTTCCCTAGGCTTACTCAGTCCTTGTTTTGGTTTTAAAAGTAATGCAGAAGAGATTTTTTTGCAAGACTGTGTGTAGTCGAGCTCTGACCAAATGACTAGCAAGGTACTTCCCCTTAGTACTTCTCCCTGACTCAGAAAATGGAACTAACTTTCAGAATAAGGTAAAATAAATAACAAACAAGCAGAATAATTCAGAGGAGTTATTTCAGTTTGTCTTGAATGTCACCTGCTTTGTGTCTACCGTGAAAATGGTAGGTGTAAATTCGAGCTTTAATGTCTAGCCTTCCCACACACTGATTTTATTCCTCTATAACACATCAGTCATTTGGCAATAGATTCATCTCAAGTGCTGAGTCCACTCCTGGAGCTGGAGCTGCGTGTGGCCAGCGTTTCCCTGCTGGTTGGATCTGCAGGGCTGGGGCTTCCAGTACCTTCAGTGTCTCTGGAAATTTCCCACACCTTCTTTACGGAGCAAGCCCTAGTTTGCACCGCTTGGGATGATGGTGCAAGCCAATAACCTGTACTCATTTCAGGGTGTTAATTGTATATCAGAATGTATTGAATATAATGAATTTTTGCCATGTGTACTCCACAATGGAGAGCAGTTCTTATGCTGCTCCCACTCACTTGATATGTCCAAAGACAATCTTCAGGGTCAGGTCCTTGCTTTTGTCAGTGATTTTCCAGTGGTAAGACAAGTGTACCTGCACACTTGAAATATAGAGCCTTGAAATATAGTAAGCCAGATATTTCCAGAGGGAAAAAATTACTATATATAAAGTACAGCAGCACATACTGTTATTGTTAGCAGTGCGGATAGCTTATACAAGCTCTCCTTTGGTAGCTGAAACACCACGAAGAGGAGGATCCTGGTATGTGATGCCACACATGTTAGGGGAGCAGGAGCAGGGGGAGGATGTAGCAGGGATGGCAGTTGTTGACTAAATTCCTTTTCTCTTCCATCTCCGCATGTCTCCACTAATTGGGGTCCAGAAGTCCTCCTTGTGCGGAGCCACTGCTGGGCATAGTTTCCTGTTAACAAACATGTGCTGTTGTGTCACAGATGGCTCCAGTAGGTAAAAGCTGATGAGAGCAGTCTGACTTGCATCCTCTCCGTACTGTTTATTCATTTCTACATGGGTGTTGTCACAAGCAGCAGTCTAGTAAAGTGGACATGTCTTTCACTCATTTGTATTTGAGAAAATACATTTGAAAGACTCAGTTTTACAGGTCTTTTGAAACTGGCTGTCCAGGGTGAAAAAGTGTATAGGATTGAATTATAAAAAAATGGCAATCCATGGTGGGCTACACTGTGGATTTCTAAGCAAGCAGCATCATTTATAAGACTTATGGTTTTTTACAGTACATTATGTGCTGCACTACACATTAAGACTACTTGGTACCTTTCCATCAAAACTTGCTCCAGTATTTTCTCCTGATTAGGAGCGGCTGCTCTTCATCGCAGGGTCTTTGTAGCTCTAATAAAGCCTGATTTCTCCTAGGCAATCTGGAGGCATTCTGGGACCACGCAGAAGGCTGTGTCCTCTCACTCCAGCACTGGCCTATGACCTTACAAGTAGAGTCAGTCAACATGCTACAAAGCTTTCCTTGCCATTTATCAAATAACAAAGCAAACCAAATTACATAGTTTCTATAGCAGACCACTACAGTATGTAAACTGCAAAGGCGGCTTACACCACTTGCTCATTCTGCAGTGCCGACAACATGAAAGGCCCTTTCGTTCCAGAGCCCAGAGCCCATATTTGCCTATCTCACCTATTACCAGGCAACAAAGGGGCTGCAGAGGTTGAGCAAGCAAATGGAAAATGAAAATGGAGGAAACAACAATTGCCTGGATTCGAAGAAATGTTTGTCTAAAATGTATGCTGACATGTCTCGAGCTGTTGGTAGGTGCCAAAGGGCCCCTTTCTCAGGCTTAGGAGCTGCTCTCCCTGTGCAGCAGTACAGTTCAAGGAAGGTTGAGGCAATGTCTCCTTTTACTATGTAACGTTTTTATCCTCCTAAGCTGCAAAATGATTGATAGTTGTCATGATCGATCAGTTAGATTAGTATTTCATCTTGGGCATTCCCAGTTGTGCACATCATTACATCTGTATTTTGAGAGACGTGGAGCAGTATTGCCAGTACTGCCAAAATCAGCTCCTCTGGTTTTGGAGCAATTAGGGCATACCATCAGATGAAGTTTGCCATTACTCTGACAGTCTACTCAGAACCATTAGCAAGGTAAGCTGTGGACAGACCTCCTCTGGAAGGTCTTATTGGGCTGCCTGTGGGCTTGGCTTCTGTCAGCTGAGTGCTGGCTGGCATAGGCTGGTGTAGCGTTAGGCTGCTCACGTCACATCAGCAGCTTCTTCTCCTTTTGCCTGAGCTCCATCAAGTGGCTGTGCCCTCTGCTAAGGTAGGAGTTACAGGTGTCTAGTGTTAGTCATTTGCCTGCTGATGGAGCTGGATTTGAGAGGAAATGCTTGAACTCAGCTTAGGATGTAGGGAGTGGAGTGTTGTGTCCAGTTCTGGGCTGCCCTGGAGAGGAGACATGGGCACACAGGAACAAATTTAGGAAAATATCCCGAAGATGATACGATCGGAGCATCTGTCACATAAAGAGAGGCTGAGAGAGCTCAGATTGTTTAGTCTTGATCAGTAGGCTTGGGAGGAACCTCATATGTGTGGATAAATACCTGGTGGCGCGGGGAGAAATGAAGGGCCAGGATCTTCATGGAGGTTTCTAATGAAACAAAAAGAGACAAGGAGCATGGGCCGAAATACAGCAAATTCTTTTTTAATATAAGAAAAAAATATTCTTACCAGAAGGATCATCAAAAAAAAAAAAAAAAAAAAAAAAAGAAATAAAGAAAGAAACAGGAGGCTCAGAGAGGATTTGGAGTTCTCTGTCCTTGCAGACATTCAAAACTCAACTGAACACGGTCTTGGGCATTGTGCTCCAGCTGACCTTGTGGGAGGTTGGAGTGGGTGATTTGCATGGGTCCCTTCCAACACACCCGCTCTGGATTATTGTGTGATTCAGCACATGGTGAGTGCAGAATCTCCTCTGGAACTGAATTTTAGTGCTGCTAAACAGCTACTAAGTAAAGAACAGACAGAACATGGTTGAGGAGGCAAAACGTCCTCCCCTTTGAAAAAAACATCCACTGAGAAACTTTTTAGCTTTTTTTTTGAATCAGTAAAACAGGTTTTTTTAATGGAAGGAGCTTATCTAAGCAGAAAGCAGAGAATCACTCCCAAGGAAAGAGAAGCAAGGGATGAGTGCAGAGGGATGAATGGTGATTGCACAAGAGTTGGCAAATGCAAATATTTCCAAATATAATGGCATTAAGTGTTCATTGTGAAATTAGATCAGCTTTTTAAGAGCTTCAGGGTGAAATAAAACACAGTATTCAGCTAATTAGACAAAGTTAAAAGATAATGTTAAACACTTTTCCTTCAAAAAGTATTTGTCTGCACAACCATGCATTTTAATATAGAACTGCTGGAGATGGCAGTGTTATCGAGTGATCTGCCATTAAAGGAATTATAATTCAGGTCTTTTTAATTCCCTATTGTGGAAATCTTTAAATTAGAACATATCTAAACTGAACAAATCTGTAGTTCTCCTAAGAACAATGCTGACACAGTTCTCTGATGTTCATTAAAAATTGTTATGCCTTGATTTCTATATAATGAGACGTGAGGAAATTTGACAATACTTGCTGGGTTTGGTGCCTGACCCAGCTCCTTACTAAAGCATCTGCCCAACATTAAATGTGTAAGGAGTTTAATCAGAGATGGCGAGACTCGTGATGGGCTGAGATGGACTGAAACACGATGGCCTCTAGTTGCCATCCTTTACTTTGAGCATCATGAGTCAAAGGCTATCTTTTAAAAAATATAATTCAAGTCATTAGTCATCAAAAGTGTATCGAGTTGAGAATATTAAAACTGACATGAAATGAATGGTTGCTTTGATAACTTGCATATGTGCATTTAAAACCAGGCCTTAGTCTTGCATATGCTTATCGGCTGTTAAAAGTGCATTGCTCAGCAACTTTGAGGCTCTTTAATAGACTGTAGAAACAAGAAGGCTTACTGATGAGTCTCCTCTGTAATTAAAAAATATATAATAATCAGAGGCAGGAATGTTGTGTACTTTCCATAGATATTTTATAATCATTCACTAACATAAAGCAGTTTAAATGTGTTTTTTTCTTGAGCCAAAGGAATGTAACGTTTCATACTTGTAACTTTAAATACTGCAAGACAAATAACGTTACTATGAAGAGTAAATATTTCTATTCTGTTCTATCTGTTTCTTTCTTTTTTTTTTTTTTTTTTTTTTTTTGCTAAAACTTTTTGATTTTGAAGGCACTGGTGCAGGACTGCGGCATAATTTGAAACAGGCATTTGGTTAGCATTGGAAGTTTCATGTCTTTTATTCATTCTTCTTCAGCTTGGATGAGAGTTGCTTTCCTCCTTCGAAGGACATCACTCATCCAGATTTTTTGTTTTGCTCTTTGTAGCCCAGATTCTGGTGATACAAAAAGGCCCATGATGTGCTTATCCTTAAGTATGTGTTTATGCGTTTATGCCCTGTCCTTAAGCATGGCATGTACCCTATGTAAGCATCCAAATGTGTACTGGTGCAACTTCTTGAATTAAGGGCCAGAAGCATATGGTAATTAGATTATAAAATGTACTTGTCTATCCCTGGGGCCCATAGGCATGCTTTCAGCATTTAGTATAACATTTTCAGTATTTGCTGCAAACGCAGCCACCACAAAACAAATCTGAAAATAATTCCACAACTCATGCCACATGTCTGCAGTTCCACACGTACTGTGCGCAGAGGGAAGCAATGAGGCGCTCCTCTCAGACCCTCTAACGCGATAGTGCTCAGCCTTGGGGACAAATCTCCACGTGAGCAGGGTCGCCCTGTGTTCAGAGCTTTGAAGAGGTGCCTAACTGTCTCGCAATCTGTATAACATAAGGATCCACTAAGATGCATTTGTTCAGTTAATTAAAAGTATGTTTTCAAGCAGTAATTGTGGGGTCATGCACTGCCGTTCAAATATTTGATTTCATTTAATTAAAGTGTGTTACCGTTCCTTACAAATGCATTCTATCCTAAGAATTTTATCTTAATGCTTTTATTCAGGATGTATCTGGATAATATTGTGCCTGGCATGAATGTGGTTATTAGTTTACCAAAACTTTTTTTCAGAACTGCAAGAGAATTTTTTAGCCTGTCTCAAATTAACAGAGAGCTCTTAGAAGGAACTCATTGTTCTGCATTTGTTTGCTGATGGAAAGGCACCCACCAACTTCTGTAGAACCTGGTCTGGGTGTAGAGATGAAAAAGATGTTACAAGTGCTGGGAAAATGGAGAGAATTGAATAACAGTCTCTGTAAAGGATCTGCCTAATGCACTCCTGGTTTCACTGGTCCAAAGATGAGCTGTATTACCAGTCAACAACATCCCAACCCAAGTGCTCATCTCTATTTTGTATTATTTTCTACCTCCATGCAGCTGCACAATAATTTCCCAATCTATTTACCTAACAGAAAAAAAAAAAGAAAATGGAAGATAGGTCAGATATTAACTCTGAGTTATTAACTCTGAGAATTATATGGTGATTTCTGGGGAAAAAAAAAAAAAAAATCATACCTTAGACAAATGCTGCTTGATTTGGGACTACTTTTGTTGTTGCTACAAAAAATAACAAGAGAGTAACTGAAGTTTCAGTTGGGAACAAAGGAAACTATAGGAATTTGCCTTTTTGCTAAACCCAGATCCTATCAAATTGGAAATGGCTGGTAATGTGAAAGCAGCATAATGCAAACTTGCAGTGTGTAAATAAATTGTTTGCGTTTTTTGTTTGATTGAGGGTTTTTTTTTCCTTTTTTAAATTTCTTGTTTTGGGCAGAAAGACAAATTCTTCCAAGAGTAACTTCTTTCACCTATGCATGATATGAATGTAATTTAAAGTAGTCCTGGGTTCTTTGGGTGCACTGATATTAAGGATTTGGACAAGAATAAAAGCCATTGGGGTGAAACATCACATATCTGGAGTAGCCTGTCTGTAGTAAGAAAAATATTGATTGCTGTGGCAGAAAGCTGTGATATCAGGTCACCTTCCAGCCATTGATTGTTGATTGTCTTCTTCCAAGCTGCCAATGGTGACTGCATTAATTGTGCTGCTGAATGTAGCGATTTCTTATGTTTCCACCATTGTACCTCCATCCATTTTCCTGAAATGATTGAAATGTAATAACCATAAAAAGGCTTGAAATAGGAGCTAGAGAAGTTGGAAAGAATAATGTTTTTTAAATGCGGATTGACAACATTAAATAAAATTAGTGTCATTACATTTCCTCTGGCAAGACTTAGGCAAATTTGAGAACACGGACAGGAGAAAAAAAAAAAAAAAGAAATAAGCCAGGAAGAGATGTAATGTGCTGCTAGGGAAAGATCTCTGGAACATGGCTAAAAAGGAGGAACTGGTCTGCTGGTCTGCAGGCCTTTGTTAAATGTTTTATTTTGGCAGTTTGTTTCTGTTCAAGTTCGGCTCACTGACATCTATCCGTCTTTACTGCCCATGTACATACTTGCTTGTGTGACTGTTTTGTCTGTTCTTCTTTATAAATATGCACGTGTGTAGATGTACAGGTGACAATTTATGACTGAAAGGCTGATGTTTTTCAGTTTGTAAAACAAGAACAAGTGAAAGGCTGTAGAAGCTTTCATAGTTTGCAGGTAAATAACTTTTACAGCACAGAGCTATGGCTGGAGTTACATGACTCCAGTTGTGGTCCTTGTGTGACTATACAGAGCATTCCCCTGCTAAATCAAGGGATGTTCTCAATTCATGGTTAACACCCAAATACTTCAGCTGGGATAAGAGTCCTGTTGCACAACATCACGTGCACATACCCAGAGATGCTATGTTCCAGTATTGTGTGTAATGAGCAGCACTAATTGTAGGTGAAAGGAAAGGAAAAGCTTTTCAGGAGTGCATCCACAAACTCCTACAATGACACATGGATCGTGAGCATGGGCAGCACATCGTTACGTGCCCTCCTCTCCAGCTGGAAGAGTTCCACAGAGGAAAGGGCTTCAGTTTTCAAGAGGGGAAAGCTGGAACGCAGCAAGGCTTCAGAAGACATCAGAGGAGAGGTCTGTGTACCATCATTAGTACTGGTGTTGGCAGTTTGTATGTTTAAGTCATGTAATTTGCCTAGGTCTGTGATTTCAAAGTATGGGTCATGGAGTGCTGAGCAAGCTGCCAATTAGAGCCATCTTCCACTCACCTGCAGCACTGGCCTTGTCCCACTGTCCTGAAAGGAACATTGCACATCCAGACAAATCCAGAAACAAGACCTTTGCTTGTCCTTATTACTCTTCCAGATTGTTAGCTCATTTCAGCTACGATAAAAGCTGTTTCCCAAACCAAATGTACTGTTAGATAGCAGCAGCATTGACAAAGTGTCTCATTTGAAATCATAGAGGCATTCATGATTCCATGCAGTGAAACAAAACTCGGGATTTCTTTAGGTATTGGTTTTATTGAATTATGTACAATATAATGTTGATGTTGCTTGTTAACCAGCTTCTTAACATAAGAACCTTCACCATACGTTTTTAATATGAAATGTACTCATACATTCATTCAATTCTTAATATATTTAAAGGTTTGCAAAATAAGGGAGATGGAAAGTATTCATTTTTCACCGTAAGTGAGCTCTTACAGAGAGGGCAGGCAGGATTTCAAGCAGAGCTTGCTGTGCTGGTGCTGTAAGTCCAGGCACCTTACATATGCCAGAAAAAGAGCATCTGTAAATGTTGTTACAGGGAGATAGATGTACCATGAAGTTTCAAAGGCCTGGAGAGGCATGTGGAAACTGCCTCTGATAATACAGCTGACAAATTAGCAGTTTCTGGTGAGAGGCTCTTTTAGAAGGCTTTCCTTTTCTTTTTTCTTTTTTTTCCCTTTTACCTAAGTCTGGCCGCATGAATTTTGGACATGTGGGAAAACTAGACTTAAAGAGATGATAATTCAAGTTGTTGCAATAACAGCTCCAAGACCCAATTTGAAAGGCCACCCCCTGCCCCCTCCCTTAACTGGCTTGAAATGCGATACCTTTCATAAAAATAGTGGGAAAGAAGCAACTCTCCTAATCCCTGCCTTTGATGGTAGTGTGGACTATTCCTAAGGGAAATTTGTCCAGGGAGGCTGGTTTCAAGGCTGGTGCTATGGGCCAGATACATCTGGTGTATTGACCTCGTATTCATTTTCTTCTCCACGTTGATCATAAACCAAATTTTAGTACCTTTGTATCCATCCTTCCTACAGACAGCTGCAGCTTTGGGATGGTGTTTTGTTTAGATATGGTAACAGCTGTCCAAGTGTCACAATTTGCCTATTCCTTCAAATTATACTCACTCAGAGACGGTTCTTTCTTTCTTTCTTTTTTGACAGAGAATTTATTAAATAAAAATGAGCATGGCGGTATTGTTATCTGGGAAGATCAGATGTGTCATGTAAGCTGTAGGGTTGGGCACCTGCCATCAAATATTTAAGACAACATCTTAGGATAAATTGTAGCACGATTTTTAATTTTAAGATCCCTTCTTGCAGCAGAAAAAAAAATCATCTTAGATTCTTCATTTCTAAAGAAAAGAAGACTTAAAACTACATTTGATAATCAAATTCTCCCACCTATGTCCTTACTCTTTGTCTATTTAAAAATAAGCAGCAATACTTTTCCCCAAACTTCAGTCTGTCTACCTTTATCTGTTCTTCTTGTTTGTTTTGAAACTACTCAGCCAATCTTTATATTCCTCAAATTCTCTGCAGCCAACAGTTTGGGATGTGGATAAAATACCAAACAAGTGTCGCCGCAGTGTTGTACATAGTGCTCAATGGAACATAAATTCCGAATTAATGTCAAACTAAAGAGCTGCATGCATTTTAAAAAATGTCCTCAATGACTTCGTTCTTTAGTAGCCAGATGAGGAAAGAATGCATACAGATTACAAGGTGTTATGAGCCTTTCTAGCAAAAGAAGTAAACGGAGTTGTTCACTAAGGTGATTGGCTTGTGTTTTGACTCAGAAAACTGCGAAACGAGTTAGAGAGGGAAGAATGGGATTTGCTGTTCTTGTTCAGCAATGCCCGTCTGCTCATTGCAGCCCGGTGGGAAGAAGTAAAGATTCAGCTCTGTTTCATCTGATTCTGTAAAAGAAGCAAAACAGTGGTGCGTGATTTTGATGCAGAAGGACATCTGTAACTGACGAGAGGTTTACCGACGTATTTAATTTCAGTAGCAGTAAAAAGAGCCTACTGCTCAAATCATTAACTGGCTAGAGCTCTGGCATTCCTTCCTACGACTTTACAAGTTTACATTAAGCGTGCTTTTGGTTGTCAGACTCCTGTTGTGACATATTGTTTGAGTCAGACTTCATCAATCTACAAAGCATTACTTGAGGTCTGATGGCATGTGCGCGCACCCAATATGGTGTGTACAAATGGCAGTGATACAGGATTCTGTAATTACTACTTTTCTTTTTAACCCTTAAAAATTTGGGGCATTAAATTTCTGACCTGATTTTTTTCAGAAAGCAATTAGTTGCTTTATCTGCATACAGGAGATAAAATATCGTGGCATTGATGATTTTTCATGTGCAGATGTTTTGCTTTTGGCACATCTGTGTGCAATAAATCCATTTTCTGTGTAGGAATGGTATTTTATTGTATGATTTAATATGAAACCTTGAATAAATAGTTTAAATTGAAATTCCTTGGGAGCAAACCAGAATAGCAATAGCTATGAGTACTGCCTATATCCTTTTTTTGCACATTAGTACGATAGCCAATTGCTTTTAAAAAGCATCAGCTTTACTACTATTGCTTGACAGACAAACAGATAAAGCATTCTTATACAGTCCATCAGCTTTCAATTCTTTCTTCTGTTTGTCTTTTTCCATCTGTGCAAGCCCAACAACTGGGGCTTGCAGCTAGACCGTGGCATTGGCAGCGAGGAGCAGAAACAGGAACATGGTGGAGCAGGAGCGTCAGCTGTGCTTCATCCACATCCTGTCGCCCATCTGGGACCCTGGGGCAAGGCGAGATCTCCTCTGTTGTAAAGCCTATGTAGATTACATAGGTTTGTACATCTGAACAAATGTACGTGGATATCTGTAGAGAGCAGTGTGCTCTCCTCAGGCCAGGCAGAGCAGGGTTGTGAGAGAGGTGGTTAACGCTCAGCCCAGTGGTTCAGCCAGAAGTAGCTTTTGCATCCCCTGTGCTCAGCTGCCAAAAAGCCAACTGTACTGCCACATTAGCACTTCTGTTTGAGAGAGGCAGTTCAGAGTTTAGTGTTCATTTCTCACACTGGTCCCTACAAATGTGGTGATTATTGGGCTGTGATGCCCAACTTTTCTGTCCATCATCTGTTTGCATATGAGAGGTAATTGTTGGTTATCTACATATATAAATGTGTGTGTACATATAAGCAGAGCCATTCAGAGATGTTTGTTTGCTGGGAGTTTATCTCAGCTTTCTGAAGTATTTTATATGTAAGATCTGTGTCCTGGTGCATTTTGAGCATGCATCATATCTCACAAATATATGTGTCTAGACACCATTCTGATTTTTTAGATAATGCTCTAAATCCTTGTAAACTGATCCCTGGTAATGCACTCAGTAGTAACCCTAGGCATCAAAAGTTCTTTTTTAAAAAACAAATGCTGGTTTAGAATAGAAACATGTTCCTCTTTTGAAGTGTATGTTGTTATCAAGTGGTACCAACACCAATGTTGTGCCTTTTATTTTGTACGGTGCAAGGCATGTGTCTGTGTGCAGGCCTGCCATGCCTGAGGAGTGCTCTTTGTGCAGCTGACCAGCAGCTCTCTTCCTCAGTTGAGCTGTGCTAACAGCAAGTGGTACTTTGGTCAAGGCTGAGCAGCTAAGTGGAAGCCATGGATACCAATCCCATTTCCAGCCTTGAGGGCCGTTCTGTTTGCATTGAGTCTCCAGTCCTTGCC
This sequence comes from Lagopus leucura, assembly GCF_019238085.1. Lineage (NCBI taxonomy): Eukaryota > Metazoa > Chordata > Aves > Galliformes > Phasianidae > Lagopus > Lagopus leucura. The sequence goes on from NW_024962271.1 coordinate 12,950,870, forward strand.
CCATTACTGGCCTGCAGCTGCACAAAAGACACCCAAGTGGGCCATAGCACCAGAAGCTGAGAGGCAAGCAGGCCCCGTGTGTTACCAGCAGCAGCATAGTGCTGCATTGGCAGTCCCTCTGACCTGTGCTCCTGAAAGTAGAAGGGAACGTCAGCAGGTTTGCAGGGCGTTGCATTTGCTCATAGGAATAAGAGACCTTAAAGAGCAGTGTCAAGAGAGATGTAATGACCCGGTAGGTGAAGAGCCAGGTAAGACAGTGCTCTTGGTTTCTGTCTCAGGCTACGCCAGATGCTTGCTGCATGACCTTGGGTGAAAGACTAATTCTCTCAGTGTCTCAGTTTACGCATTAGTGAAATTAGAGTAATGATACTTACCTATCTCACTGGGGCTTTTTGAGGCTTAATTAATTGATATTTGTAAATCACTTTGCGATCCTCTAGTGAAAGTTGTTAGAGAACTGCCAAGTATTTATCCACTGTTTTTTCTCCTGCTAGTCTGCACTCATCCATCTATTATCTAAAAGCATGCTCACGACTAGCAACAGATAGTAGCCAAATTGTTCTTAATGGGAGATGTATGGAAGCTTTTACAAAATTGCTTTTGCAAATTACCATGCTTTTGAAGTACCATGTGTGGGGATGCAGTGAAATACAGTGCAGACAAGTGTTGGTGTTACTCACTGAGCCAACTGGGGCTGTGATTTCTTGTATAATATCTTTCAATGAATCCAAACGTGCAGGAGTATTTTGAATTTCAAATGGACCTTTCTTTTAATTGATTTGCCTTTGGAAAATTCTTCAGGGCTCCTAAATTTTTTTCCTGCGGCTTTCATTTCAGGTAGCCTTTCAGTAACTGGAATGTAAATGTTTCAGATTGGGGCAGCAGATGAACACGGAGATTTGTTATTGTCACTTATTTTGCTCGTTCTTCTCCCTTTGGGGCACCCAGTGGGCTGTGCCATGCTGTGGGCTCTGCAATGGCAGCAGGCTCCCACAGGTGAGAGTGCCGTGATCAAGCAGCAGAAAGTGTCTCACTTGTCCCCTGGTCCCCTCTTGCTCTAAGCCCTCCCCACCTATTCTGCAGCTTATGGGGGCTCCTGGTGCATCAAGGAGTCAGGCCAGCATTCACTGATGGAGGCAGGAGAGGCATGGAGTTCCCAGCACATCAGCTGCACCAGTAGGGGCACAATGCCACCAGCAAGCATAAACCACACCAGGGCTGCTTTGGGGTGAGCTGTGGCAGCACATGGCATCACCATGCCTGTTTAGCTGAGCACGTGCTAGTATCAGGAAGGGAAAAAGTTTAATAACACTGAAATAGGAAAAACTATAAAAATGGAACAAAATTCCCATCCCCAGAACTCTGAATGCAGAGCCAGCCTTTACAAGCCTGCTGAGCCCCTGATAACTTCCGTTCCCAATAGTACATCTCATCTCCTGTTGGTTTTCTTTTTCAGTAGCTACAGCTGGAGGAAACAAGAACATGCTAAGGGTTTTATTTCTTGCTGGGATTAAATGTAGAGATACTGATATTTCCTGCTGGAAATAAATTTAAAAAAATAAGATCAACACAGCATTCCCAAAATGAATGGGACTGCTCAGTTCTCTTGCCTTGCAGGCCCTGTCTCTTCCTGTGGCTGCAGGAAGCCAAGCTCCTGGCTGCCCTTGGGGAGTTCTTCCTGAATCCAAAGCAGCTGAGGGCTATCCTTGAGACCTGAGCATTGCACGTGGCACTGAGCAAGAGCCCAGCATTTCACATTCCCTCCTCTGCATCTCAAAAGTTTGTTCTCCTAATTTAAAATCAATATGCTTCCACAGAATGCTTCTTTTTCTACCAGCTGGTGTATTCTAATGAAAACGATCTCATTGGGAAATTTCCAGGCAGATGTAATACTGGGGCCTGTGCTCCTCTGGTTCCATTCTGGCATTTCAGGAGCATCTCTGAGCTGCCAGCTTAACATCAGCCCCAACTTCTGCAATGTTAAAAGTGTTACAGGCAACGTATTGGAAGGAATGTGGAGAATCCTTCTAGGGGATTGTTGCTGTTGGTACTCATTATTTAGCACTTGGTAAAACAACGGTTCTGGCTGTAACTTTATTACAGGTGAATACAGTGTGAGAATTAAAACAGTATGATTTTACTCAAAACTGAATCAAAAGCAAGGGTCAGGGGAGTTTTTGTAAATGGCATTTATTACTTTGTACTGTATATGCTGTCCTTCCTTCTGCGTTCAGCTTTCTTTTTCATTTATATTCTTTTTCTTTTATATGGCCATTTGAAGCTTTCCATTTTTTATACAGAAGTGTGTTCATACATCTTACCATCTTATCATACATCTGGTGTGTGCCAGCTGTGCCCCTTCCACATGGATCTCAGCAGAACATCTGGTCATCTCTGACCATCAGCTGGTGGTATCACCACTGCCGGTGTCACAAAGATGTGCAGAGTCTCAGCATGTTTCACATTTAGGTCACAATATGTTTCCTGTGATAGTGAAATACTTGCTTGTTTTTTTAACCTAAATCCATCCAGTGATGCAGCATTGGTTTCAGCACCAAGTATGGATGAGTTCTGTAATTGAGCTGCTGCTCAGGGTGGGAGCTATCAGCTCAGTTGTGATGGGAAGTCCTTAAGTTGGCTTTGCTGCTGGAGGAAATCCATTTTGCAATTGCGTTCTCAGAAAACTACATAGAAGTAAGCACTGCTATGGACAGCTGAGACATGGGGAGCTTTGGTTTTTAACTACTGCTGGTATTGCACTTAGCAGGCTGGAGAATGAGTCATGCACCAAAGGCCCAGTTTGCTCTAATGGAGGGATTCATTTTGAGTAGTTCTACTTGGGTGAGTATCTTCCAGGGACTGTTAACAACAGGGGGAAGTGCACAAAATCACCCTCATAATACAACCTCATAAGAATGCTTTTACCTTCTGTGAATTAATACTCCTGCCACTGTTGTTTGCACTGAAATGTAGTGCAAGCTGGAAAATTTCCCAGGCTAGTCTAGAGCAGGTAAATCATGTGCAAGATTTTAATTTCCTAACATTAAACAAATGGCCTTCAGATGAATGAATAGAAATGTAAATAGCAATCTGGTAACAATTTGGTGATTGATTTTTAACTTTGATTTCTTTTGGAAATTTATCCTTTATTTTTATGAAAGTCTTTTATGGTAGGTGCAGTTTATTGGCCTTCTTAATGATGGCTGGTTTCACTATAGAGAATAAACAAAAGGAAAAAAACAGACTTGAGCTGTTCTGGAAAATAGCTAGAAAGTAGGAATGGACAAGAGAAAAAAAAGTCCTCAGATCCTAAATAAGTGATAAGGCACTACTGAACCTTGCTTCCATTTAGAAAAAATGCAGAATGTTCAGAACAAGCCCTCCGAAGCTGACAGCACTGAGACATTCAAAGCTCAGACCAGGCAAAGTACTGGGAGAAACATGGCTGTGTTCTCCACCCTGTTTCTCTACTGGTTTCAGTTGCTCTTGGTGCCTAATTTGTGGCAATTCTTTGTCTAAAGCACAGTGTGTACCATTAGTGTGTTTTTCCACAATACCAGTCCTGCAGTGCCAGCCTCAATGCATCCTGCTTAATTGTATTTTCCTGTTAATGAGCTTTTTGGGATTTTTTAGATGGTGGGAATATGATCATAAGGAAGGCTTGGTTTAGGGCTTCAAGCTGAAAATGTGAGCTAACTTCATGGTCCAGCCATGTCAGTGGAAGACCCCAAAAGGAGATGTTCACCATATTAGACCTGCATCTTTGTGCTTCCAAGTGGGATTTCTGCACTTCACAAGGCTTTGGTATTAATACGTAATCTTCCCACAAAGACATCCAGAAGGGGCATCCCAAAGTATCATATTTTATGAGTTTTGATAGAAGGTGTTTATGAGGGAAGGGGAAGGATCAGAGTATTCAGTGAATTAGGCCTAGACACAGACCATGGACAATTATACAAATGAAAGAACCCCTCTCTTGAGATTTCTTTCTTGTCCCCAAGTACTTCTAATCACAGAAAAGTCATGTGTGAGGGTGTGAGACTGTGAAGCTCACTGCAGGACTGAAGACCTATCTTGGTGAGGACCACTGAGGTACTCAGCAAACATCTGTTGTTGCCATATCTGGCCCAATATCTAGTTATAATGTATTAAAAATAAACACTCTGTGAGAAATGAAACAGGATTTTTATCTGTTGGAATTTATGAAGCAAATAGCATGCGTGCATGTGCGCGTGCACGCGCTGTTCCCCAAAGAGTGCTGCTTAAATGATTGTTTGCAAAGTGGAACAGCTATGGGGAATTCATTTGGAAGCTGGCTTAAAATACAATTAGCTTGCTGTGCAAAAACCATCATGATAGCTCTGGTGCTTCCTTATTGACAGAGACTGCAGGGGTAGCAATGAAATCATAAAATAAATCTCCCAACCAACCATCAGTGTTCATTTGAAAGAGGGCATTCAGCTACAGTCCCAAAATCAGCTGCAGTGCATTCTACCGAAGTACTTTGACTGTAATTATTGGGATCCTGAATGAGATAAGAATGGCAATTTCATTATCAGATAACGTTAACATATGCTTAGAAGGATTCCAACTTGATAAGAATCATGATAATGTTTTCTACTCAGTGAAAATATCAACATCTAAATATTTAATACAGCCACAGAGAATGTAAATGAAGTGAATTTTCAGAGTAAAATGAGACGAAGAGCTTCCCCTACTGCCGTGCTTTCCTTTTAATTTTTGATGACTATTTGTTCTTCTGAAGCTTACATAAGCACTATCACAAAATCCTGAAGCCCTCTTCTTCCCTTCCTCAGCGATACGACTAAAGGCACGTTTAGCTCACATGCTAATTTAGGAACACGCCTAACTGCTACTCTGCTCAACAAAACTGTGCCACAGCTTTATGATGTGAACTAATTTGTGAGCTGAGAATCCTCCATTCATTCTGCTCATGAAACCCAGCCGTACTTTATGTAAGAATGTGGAGAAGAAAGACAAACGGTTTATCCTCTAAGCCACCCAGCATCCTGTTCCTGATATTTCAGTAACATATGCTAACATATGCTTTCCTCAAGAACTTCAAAAACATGCTTTTAGCAGCAATGAAAATAGTACCATACATCGAATTCAGCTCTAAACCTCATAGTTTACCTCTAATACCATTACCTCATGTATAGAAGAAAATGTAAATCTAAAATATGCTGGTGATTATAACCTTTCTTCCTGACAGACACTGCAATATAAATGCACATAAATTGAATTTCTTCTTTAAAGAAATCTGAATACCTTTGGAGCATTTTAGCAAATCATCTCCAGCCCTTATGGCACAACTTCAATGGACTGTGGAAAAGTGCTCTCCCTATGGCATGACTCTTGCAACAGAAGGACACAGCAAGGCACAGACATGCCAAGAAAAATAGAATGTACTCCATTGATATTCAAAATTTATTTTATTAAACTTTCACAAAAGACTGAAAAACTGGAAGCTGGTTTTATTAGAAAAGGCATTCAAATATTAACTCTATGAGTGCTGTTTGCATTGCTCATCTGGAAGGAATAACAATGGAAGATACACAGTTTGACTTTGCTCCCTCAAATTGTTGTTTGATTCCTTGTGTTAACCATTAAATCAGGAACTGTGAGAGTGGATAAGCTGTTAGTGGGGGATCCTGATGCCGATTCTTATCTGGTAGATAAGAATTCCTCAGAGGGGTTCTCCCTCAGGGGAGAAATGAGTGCATTTGAGCAATATTGTGCTAATTAGCAAATATGCCAATTGGTGGATAACAGCCGTATTTCAGCATCCCATTTCTATGGGAACATATGGCAACGTTCCTGAGTACCGTCAGCTGTTGGTGTTTATCTTAGAATAAGGATGGGAAATAAAGATGCCAAAAAAAGTATTTTTCATTGCGGCAAATACTAATATTTCCATAATATGTTGGAAGGATAAACTCACTGAAGTTTTGTGAGTGTTGGGCAGAGTGGAGAACGGCCAAGGTTTGCTCTGAGCTGGCTGGATTGCTTTGCTCCAGTCAAAACCAGGCAGGTGTTTACTTTAGCAAGGTGAGATGCTTCAGAGTAGTAATGTTTTTAGCCTCATCCTGCATAGTTAATGCACATAACTTATGGCAGTCTGGGGGACTGAAAGAACTGCACATTGATGGAGGCTTGTCACATGATATATTTTAGGATGATCTACTGCCAGGTAAATTCGTGGTTTAGGAAAGTTACCTCGGTGATGAAATATTACCCTTAGCCTTCAGCTCCACATACGATACAGACTTTCCAACTTCAGAACTGTAGAAACTGGTAAATGCTGCAACTTGTCAATAAACACAGTGTGTGTGAGCGTCAGCACTGCCCCGCTCTGTCATTGCAGTTAATGGTCTGTGTGAGCTTTGATTCCTACAATCACCTGGTTTTGGAGCATTATAATTTATGCATAAACATTTATTCACAGCAAAAATCAAGTATGTGACCTAAGCCAAAAAACGTTTTTTAATAAACAGAGCCTGTTTTGATGCAGAGTTTACTATTTATGTTTTGAAGAAATAATTTTTCATTGAGATGTTATGAAAGAAGACTTTGGCTATTTGTTTGTATGAATGACAGTGCAGGGACATCCAGGATGCATGGCACAGCCACATGGTGCTGGATAACCAAAGCTCCTCCAGAGTCCTGTGCCATCTGAGCACCGTCCAGGTCCACATCATCAGTTATGCAACCGTCCCCTCCATTTCTCCACCCAAGTTAGAAGAGGCAGTGGGTAAAAGCCTCAAAGCTTCCCAGTAGTTTAGGGCCAGATTAGAGTTGAGGCTGCAAATGGCTTTTAAAATCTGCCCTTTAGACTCCTTCTCAGTGAGGCAGTGAAGGCACTTAAGAGTCTGAGTCTCATCGAGAGCCACTGGGATTTAGACCCTGTGTGCCAGAATAAGTGTCTAAAGGTTCAGGTAATCATTTCATTTATTGAATGCATGCAGACATTTTCATGCTCTTTCAGACACCTGACTGCATTTGGGAATTTGACCCCAAGACGCATCTGAATGTCCTGTGCTTACAGCATGAGCTGATGCTGTGCCAAGTCACCTGGAATACTTCATTTGTCTTATGCTAGCAATTTAAGTAAAACTTGTTTGAGTATTCAAACAAGTGCCTTTTAAAATCTAAATTAATTTCCTAATCCTAACTATGGCAAAGGGGGGAGAACAAGCACGTGTGTTTCTGGCCAACGCTCTGCTTTGGTTGCTGCAAGAGCACTGCTGGTGTTGATGCAGCAGTAGTTCTGTGGTAACATGGGCAGGCAGGGAAGCATTGTGGTAGGCAGGGAGTCATTGTGGTAAGCAGGACACTGCCTGGAAGGTTTGCCTCATTTTCTGTCCCTGCTGCATCAGTCCATGGCTGGACACTGTCCACTGATGATGCCTATAGTCTCTGCTGCAGTGAACATTGTGGCCAAAAAAAGCTTGATAATGTTGAAGATGATAGCTTCAAAACCAGAGGGAATATAAAATGATCTCTAAACTTGTAATCTTTAGGTCCAGTGAATTTTAAGACAAGCTTCTAATTTTGGCCTCTGGCCACAATGTGTGAATGTTTGGGGTTGGTGATGATGTACAGAATGATGGTCATTTGAGCATCTGTCTGTCAGTACACACATTCGAGAGACCAGTTCTTCCTGGAAGAATTCTTGTTCCCTTCCAGTATTGATTAGCTGCTGTCTTTGGTAGGTGATTGTTTCTTTTGGAGATCTGAATGTGTTTTAAAAATAGATACATAACCTCCCCTTCCCCCAACCCCTGCAGAGTTGGTCATCTGGAGATGATCCTCAGTCACAACTCCAGGCTCTTTCAGAGGTTTGCAATAGAAATGCTGACAAAATGCTAACTATGCCATAATTCAATAGCTATGTAAATATGGGACATAATGTACTTAATATGCTAATCTCTGAGTATCAAGAAGAAAAATCTCACTGGAGCAGAACTCAGCTATGGTGTAACAACGTTTTGCTCGCGGGAAAGAAAGGGAAAGAATTGCAAAGCCTGTGAGAGCGGGCTGCTTCTTCTGGTTAGCCCTGGCATTTCTGGGAGAATAAACAGCATTTCTTAATTTTCACTTCAACCACTAGCTGTTTTTCTTTATGGTATGTCCTGCCAGTTAGACTTGATTCTGCCATGTTTTCAATGATTTATTTTTGTTTGACAATAACGTAAAACACAAACCAGCTGATGCTAGGTTTTAGGTCCATTAGCTGGGAACCACAAACCTATGCCATGTCACTTTTTCTTTTTATAGTGCTGTTTCAAACTTACTGGCATAATTGATTGATCTTTTTCTTTGTCTGGATTAAATGATGCTTTTGGCCAGAGTTCCATACCAGTAAGCCAAATTTTCTTACTCCTATGTCTCCCATCTCAGTGTTGCTTGAGACTAACTACGTAGTACTCAAATGCCTCATTTGTAAACACACAATTATGGACACAAAATGCGCTTCTTAATGTTTCCCCAGTTTGACTCTGCTGTTAGCCTAGTGATGGCTGCTGGTGTAGCAGCCAACTCATTTGTGCTATGCCAGCACTCAGAAAAATGCTGGATAATGTGCAAATACTTCAACCTGATGCTTTTAAAAAGCCAGTCCCTAAAGAATGTACTTGCAGATGGGGTTCTGTTAAATACATGTATCTACGCATACACTCTGCATGCCACTACATGGATTTTGGCAGGATCAAGTTAGCAGAGGTACTGGCAGATGATTCCTGCAGAGGCCTTTGCATTGCAGTGGGACTCCCAGACATTAAACAGGAGAGAGAATGATAGTGATAGGACAAGGGGGAATGGTTTGAAACTGAGACAGGGGAGGTTTAGGTTAGATAATAGTAGGAAGTTTTCACACAGAGGGTGGTGAGGCACTGGAACAGGTTGCCCAAGGAGGCTGTGGATGCTCCATCCCTGAAGGCATTCAAGGCCAGGCTGGATGTGGCTCTGGGCAGCCTGGGCTGCTGGTTGGTGACCCTACACATAGCAGGGGGTTGGAACTGGATGAGCATTGTGGTCCTTTGCAACCCAGGCCATTCTATGACTCTTTGATTCTATGATTGCCCAAGAGCCACACTCAGCCCATGGGAGATAGGGGTGTCAGACAGCCCTGTCCCCTTCTGCTGGGCTGCTAGGCAGTGTTACGCTGTGCCAATTCAGTCCTGCACCCCCATGCTCCCTCTGTAGTTGTAAGAGAAAGGGAAAAAGATCTCCATGAACTGCAGAAGGAAATGGGATGAAATCAGACTGTGGAAACCTTTTCCACGTTTTAAATCTTCTCTCTGCGTCTGTGTTCAGATGTGTTATAAGCCAGCTAATACTTGCTTCTGAGAAGCCTGTAGGATAGACAGAAGATCTGGAAGGGAGGTGGGATGAGGTGGAGCCAATCTTTCAGTCTTGTCGGGGTTCTGAAGAGGCTGTCTATACACTAAAGCGTGCAGGCAGCTGGGTGCTGAGCAGGAGGGCCTGGCGAACTGATTCTAGTTGTGCAGGGAGGCAGGTTTTGGCGAGGTCACAAAGCAAAGAGTAAAATCAAAAGGAAATACCATTTCCTCCGCTACAAGATATTAATATCCTGTTCAATTTAATTTCAACCTTCTGTTATTGCAAACCCTTTAATATGTAGTGTCACCTTGGCAAGGATTTTCCGACAGTATCAAAAGCGAGTTTCCCCCTGACTGTTGTCACAGAGCCTGCTGCAGCTCTGCACATTGCAGCCACCCAGACAGCAGTCATGGAGGTGGCTGCTACAAGGAGAACTGTCCCTCTGGGCGAGGAGCTGCTCCAGCCTTGCTCAGTTGTGCTGCTGGCTACCAGCTGTGCCAGAAGACTGGAAGTGAGGAAGCATTGGTGTGCCTTAACAAAAAATGGGAGGGAATGAAATCAAATGGTTTGAAATGAGCAGTTGCCACCTAAGATGGCAGATTGCTGGTTCTGTGGATATACAGCCTGTGTATGATCGACAAGAGCACAAGTGTGGGGTAAGTGCTGAATTGATGTTCTCAGGCTGTGCAACCCTGCTGCACATGAGTGTGCAGTGACAACCTGGCTGTGGCTGAGAGACACAGCAGGTACACACATCCCCATGTTTCCTTGTGCTGGGAAGTGAAGCAGTTACACATTAGTAAACTAGAAGTGCTTACTCTCACACTATTATTTAAGGGAGAGGTGCTATCCCACTTCAATTAATATTGATTATTCTGATCAAGTATAAAAAAGCATTTTCACAAAGAGACTTCCTGCCTTTACCATGCCATAGATCTCATGTTAATTTGCCCAGTGCTTTTTTCATGAAATCATGCAGTTTTTAGTTTCCCAGCTTGGTTTGTCCCTAGTCATCTGCTGGAGAACAGGAGCAGGACACCAGAGCCTTCTAAGAACTCAGGACAAATGATAAAACATTTCAGTGTTCATTAGTATTAATTTCATGAGCAAGTTCTAAATTGTTCTTCCAGTACTGAAAAGTGACAAGATCCAAGAAACTGAGGATAGAAGATGTTAGCAATTCTCTTTTGCAAATCCATTTGTGTTAGGCATGAGATTTAGATTTCCATTTATATCCTGGAGAGCCAAATACATCAAAATTTCATGAAGGCCTTTTTTCCTACTTTTTGAAGATATTTCTCCATAATGGTCCTTTTTCTTTATGTTATTGAAATATTTCCTTTGGAATTACCCCCGTTTCACAGTAGACACACTCTGAAGTCAGCAATCACACGACTTCAGCTGTGCCTATTTCCCACTGACCAGCAGTTTTGATGAGGTAGCATTTTATTTAGGTATTTGGTGTTGAATCAATAGCTTCACTAACTTTCCCCTCCATTCATCATCTGCCTCATCTGTCTGTGTTTTGTTTTGTGTTGTTTTTTGTTAATTTTTAATTAGAGGGTCTCCATCCCAGCAATGGAGCTCTCAGCATCCATTCCTGTTTCCCTGTGCAACTTAGGAAGGGTTCTGGGCTTTTCTGAAGTTTCATAATAATAACCAACCACAGTACCTGTAACTCAGCTCACTCTGCTGGATCTGTAGCCATCACCCTGAGATTCAGTGCCTCAAGCTGATGGCAGCTGTGCCTTTGGCATCCCACTGTCCCTACCACATTCCTGGAGCCGACCAAAAAGACACAAAGCAGAGCCCCCAGAAATGTCCAGCACTGCTCTGACTTTTGGCGTTATCGTCACAAAAATGTTTCATTTGGAATTGTTTGACATCTCTGGGATCTCGTGGTGGTGTGACAGGGTCAGGTTCACCGTGAGGTTTCTCTTCATTTCAAAGCCGTCCATTTCTCATTCAGTTTTACATTTTAAACCTCAAAACAAATAGCCTCGCTGATTCTCACCTGCCGTGTGACTGTGCTGCAGACTGCTTCATTGTCTGTTGCCTAAACCAATCACAGATTAAAATAGAGAGAACAAATTTTGTGTACAACAGAAGTGCTTTTTTTAAAGTGCTTTGAGAGCCTCAGCTGAAAAACTGGTATTTTAACCACCTTGTCCAGCTTCAGTATTTTATCATTTGAAAATATAAAGTGTGTAGGGGCTTTCTTTTACTAGTGACTTGGGAAAGTATAAAATCAATGCTTTCTCTATTTTCTGACTTTTATTAGCCTAAGAGTGGGAAAGTATACTTTTAAAAATACATACACCCTATTTTTGTCTTTCAGCTGTTGAGAAAGCTTTGCTATTGCCCAGAGACATGGGAAACAGTGATGGATAGTCAGAGAGGGCAACCCATCTCTTTTATTCCCACTGAGCTCCATAATTTGTAATGCTTATTGTGTCTGAAGCTAAATCTCAGGCATTCCAGAGCCCGGATGCTGTGTGCCACAAGGACTGGAGCTCCGGGCTGGGAGGCAAAAGCCGTGGAGCCAGAGATTGGAGACCAATCTGGGGGTGGTAGGACAGGGATCAGTGCTCCGTGTTCCTGCTCTTTGTGCAGAGTCTGCGTCAACAGAGAAGGGTGTCATGTGCTGCCAAACCTGAGTAAAAGCCCCATGCAGTGGTACAGACTTCAATGGAGAGTCCAGCCATTCTCACTGCCCTGTTTTCCCCACCGCTCCCCCACCAGCCAGGTGTGCATCGTGATGCTTTCCCATGCACAAGATCAGTGGCTGAGAATTGAAGTGACTTGTTAGCGGAGTTCTTCAGATTTGGGTCCTGTATGAATAATATATTGATAATGGTTTGTTATTGTGCTTTGGTTTCCTCTCAAGCATTGTCAACTGTTGTTCTAAAGTACATTAAAATGCAGAAGGAGTATTTTGCAGTCAGGTATGGCTCTGCTAGAGAGATGTAATGGGGAGAAACAGGCTTCAGCTGCTAGGCAGGCAGTTGTCTTGATCGTACATATGTCTTAACTTGTGGAGAGACAAAAGTAGTCTTCATGCCAGGGATGTCTGAAAACTCACCGAGTTGTCATCTCAATAAGCTATCAGTTAGGACCGTTGTCGTTTTGTTACTGTCTCTTGTGTGGCTTTATTCACCTCTCCCTGCACTTTATTGCAGGAGAAGTCAAAGAAGTCCTAGGTGTCTTTTTGATTTTATTTTATTTCTATACAGCCTTAATCTGTTTTACATCTGTGCTTGACTGCAGAAACGCAAGAAAGGATGAAAATGGATCAATCCACGGTAAAGCAGTAGGAGAGCTATTTAGTACTGTTGAAATAACTCCTGCCCTATCCTGACAGATCTCGGTGCTAGAGCTTCAAAAACACTAGCCGTCCTACAGAGCTGTGTGGTTTTTTTTCCTAAGTGAAGTACTAGTATTCCCTCTTGGTACATTTCTGAAACTCTACATATGTATGTTTGCTAGAAATATTTAGGAGAAACAGCTGGACATTACAAGAAAGCTGTCTTCTATACTTAATCTTTCTATATGACCCAGTTCATATTTATAGCATATTTTCCTTCAGCTTTCCTCCTTCTAACCCCTATCCTCTCAATCTTCTGCATTTTGCATTTCTGTCTAGCCATACTTTCTAAGAGGAGACCACAAAAGATGCAGTGCAGAACATTGTCTGTGCTGAGGCCTGATCCTGTGCTGCCAACTAACAGCCCCATGGCTGGAGCTGCCAGGGAACCCACAGCCTGGCAGCACCAGGATTCCTGCCCTGCCGTGTTATACTTGCATTTACAGATGTAAAAGGAGAAAAATTAAGGACGAGTCATTTGTAGCCACAAAGTATTTGCAACTATCTTTGAATTAGCACTTTTGCAGTGTTGCTGAATGCCTATCGTGAATCACCTCCTTCAAGCTAGGGTTCCTCATACAGCATGGCTCAGTCCAGCAGAACATGGGTGACCTTCCAGGTTAACTCCAAGCCATTTAACTGGGCTCAGGCTAGATAAATAAATATCCTCTAAGTCACTGTTGCTCTTAGGTCACTGTCTGGCTAATGCACAGAGAATATGGAGAATCCTGGGAGGATTTTTTTTCCCTTCTTCTGTGGTTCAGTCTATGGGGCTGAACAGTTGCTTCTACTTTGGGATTGAGTTGAACATTTCAATAGCTTATATTTTAATCAAAATCAGACTTGTGTGTATGTGTACATTTTCCTGCAACCAGCCCAGCAGAATTTTCTTTAGGGTATTTTGAAATCATTACACTTGATGGGTGATGTGGTGCCTTCTGACATTCTGAGACAACATTCATCTTCATTACAACTAAATTAAGTCATTGTTGCTGTACTCTAAACAGTATAAACAAATCAAGTAATAGGTTGCTACAGAAAAGCTGCTAGGAGTATCAAGCCTGTAAGGATAACAAATGTCCATATTTTGATGAAGAAAATGAGTAAAATAAAAAAACCCATCCCCTGCCTCAGCCTCCTCCATAAGAATTCACATCCTCCCTCAGTCCCTGAAGTTCCTATTTTCTGCAAAGAATAGGCTGCTGAAAGTTGCTTATCCAAGCCTGAGCACTTTAAGTTTCCAATGTCCTTGAGTATGAGGTTTGTATCACTGCTTTCTAGCCATTCACCTGTACAGTGATGAGACAAAATTAGTTGTCTTTTGCTAAGCAGCCTTGCAAAATGGGGCTGGTCTAACCCCATCGATCAGCAAACATCTGCGGTTATCATTCCCTTTTTACTATGATGCAGACAATCCCAGGCTTTCTGAAGGGGAAGGCACTCTGCCAAGCTGGTTGGGGTTCATCTCAGTTAAAAATCTCCAGTCCAAAGCAGCCTGGGGAACACCCCTATGTGATATGCTCTGTTTTTTCTTTGGGTTGGAAGATGAACATGTATTTTCCCAGTGAATTTGTCATGTAACCCAGGTTACAATAATCTAACCCGAAAATACTGAAGATACAAACATTGGGTTGTTATCCCAGCAGGAGAGTCAGGAGTGCAGTGATTGCCTCTGCTCGAGCACTCAGTACCAAAGATGGATCTAGTGAGACCAAAACACAGCGTCATATTTTGACCTGGACAAAGCCCTGCAGATGAAGGTGAGCCTGTGTACTGCTTCATTCTTCCAGGGTTTTCTCCTTTCCACCAGCATTGGCTTGTCAGGGTTTGTTTTAAGCCAGCTGTTCTTCTTCCAGATTCCTGTCTCCCTCATGCACTAAGAGGTCTGGAAGACTATGCTGGCTGTGCTGGATGTAAGGGATATGTCTTGGCATGTTGCTGGGCTATTAGTCCATATCACTGCATAGTAATCCCCTGAGAGGGCAAGTAATAAATGGACCGGACAGTAGTTAGCAGCTCAGAGCAAACTGGGACTAGACAGTAGCTATGAGGTTGTTGGCACTGAATGCAGGTTTCCTGAGGATGGGCTGGGCTGCCTTGGTCACAGAGCTCACGTACTCGCCTTCCCAACCTGCTGTTCCAAATCAAATAGGTTTTTTTCTTTCTTTTCTGGGATAAATAAATCACACCATTTTAAAAAATCGAGCTGCATGTGAATTCCATGAGCCAGCAGAGTGGAAAATCTGACAGAGAAAACATGTATTTGCTTTTCTTTTTTAAGAGTAGCAGGACTTCTCTTACAAAAACAGTTAATCCACTGTTCTCCAGCTTTTCAAAACATAAAGCCCATGATGTATCTGTCTGAAGAAGACGTGGTAAAAAATTCCTCTGGGCACCCTTGGCTGCGGATGTTGATGCTCTGCTGTAGCAGGCTGTGCACGGCTGTGCTCGAGTCACCTGGGAATCCTCCTCTGCCACAAACCTACTGTGCAGCCGTACAAATACCTCACAGAAGCACGATGGAGATGTGTATTCCTGCTCTTCCCAAGAGAAACAGTCTCTTTACTGCACGTTGTGGATGCAAAAGTGAGCATTAGTGACAGAATAGGTTCTTTAAAGGTTTTTCTAACTGGCCTGGGACACGGGGTGGCCCCTCTGGAGCTGCCAGTCCCAGGTGCCTTCTGGAGCACTGCATGACACTGATCCCCTTACACTGGCTGGTGGCACGAATGCCACAGGTTAGCCTTTGGATAACATATAGCTTGTGTCTAAGCCAGCATTAGATTTAGAAAACAGAATCATTTCCCAAAGCCCAGAGGGAGCAGAAGGGGAAGCAAAAGAGAATGGTTCTTAAAAAGTCTTATGTTTCTCTTTGGAAGAAAATTACCATCATCTATCTTTCCTTTCTTGCAAGCTCCTGGAACCTACTAGTAGTGCCCTGCTGCTGGATTCTCAGACTTCTATTTTGCTGAAGAATATCTCTCTGCTGCAGGTGCCAGTGTCATTTATCAGGGGATGATGTCAACATTCCTGTGTCATACATGACAAATGACAGCAGAAAGGAGTGCCCCTTGAATTCTCTTACTTTCACATGGCTGTTTCCTCATTTACTTTCTTCCCTCTGGTTAAATGACACTTTATTTCCTACCATGTGTCAGCTCAGACTGCTATTGCCTTTAGAGAGGGCTGCGTTCAGATCCAGTCAGTACCAGACACCCAGCTCCAAATTCACTGAGTGTGAATATAGTCGCACTTCAATGGATATGAACTTAGCTCTCCTGATTTTGGGGCAAACCCTGCCTAATCTTACATCCCTGAAAATGCCAGTGAGTTTCTCCGACGGGTTCTCAGTAGCAGATCTGAATGGATGTGAGAACATCTCCCTCATCCTCTGCTTCTAACACTTCCTAAAAGATGACTGGTTTTGAGCTAATGACAACCGAACACAGAAGAATTTGCTTTGCAAAGCAATTTCCTGCTCCTGCATCAGTGGGCACTTGGCAGCAGAAATCCATGCGCTGGCCCCGCTGAGGCCTGGGCTGCAGCTCTCTGCTCTATGTGTGCCTGATTTAAAAGGTAACGTGGAAATTAATGGGATCAGCATCTGATGGTGCACTCAATAAGTGGAGCAGACCAAAATAAAAGCTTGGGAAGAAAACAGGGAAGGCAGAACATATATGCTGCCTCTAATCCTCTTTTTCTTCTGCTTCTTTCTATTCTTGCTGGAAGAAGGGATTTGGACACTTCTCTCTTAAGCCATGACTGTACAAAAAGGACTTTATTTTTATCTCCTGTTAAAACCCTTTCTTGGACTCAGCAGCAACAATTTTAACATGTTAACTGACTGCGATAACCCGGAGGGGGGAGCTTAGGATTTATCTTGACCAGCAAATACCTCTTGAAATTGCTACTACTTTGACTACCATTTGTTAATGTGTTGGTACGGACAATGTGTGCCTTTAAAAACACACACCTGTACTCTTAATGACAGCGAGGCCTTGGGGAAGGAAGATGATTCACGGGACTGCTGCGCTCTGCTCTTTCCACCCACTCAGCATTTGGTCGTGGTGTGTTTTCCCCTGTTCCAACATGCCAAACTCGTGATTTTTAGTACCAGGCTTTTAAGCTAACCAGGAGCACGGCTCCTTGTTCAGCATTCAGTCCAAGGGCTGGATTTACATAAGAGCTCAGGGTTCTACAGGAACCAGGGCTCTGTTTAACATGTGCTGAAATAGCATCCCGAAAAGCAGGCTTTTCCCATCCTGTGCTTGCCTTGCACTGCACCACTCCAAACACAGAGATAAACAAGGAATTCTGCAGAGAAACCAATGCAACAGAAAAGGAGCATAAATAACTGTGGCTTTTCATCTGTGCTATCATTTAGTTCCTTTCACTAATTCACCTTCCATCTAAAGCCAATAGAAGGAACAAAGCCATTTTTGGACTTAGAGGAGTTTCTGGATCTTTTCTTTAGGCAAAACTGCATTTTTATTCTATTATTAGCTTCCAGATGTTCCAAGCAGCCTCTCTGAGAGAACAGACCCGCTCCCAAGACCTGAGGGAGACCTGGGGGTAGGACAGTGACAGCAGGAATTTAGATGGACCTCATTCATTATGTGATCATTCTTAACTTTAAGCATAAATTTGTATTTGGGGGCAAAAAAAAAAACAACTCCATCTAAAGTGAGTTCAGCAGAAGGATATCATCTGCCCCGGGACTGGTACTGGTAAAATGGGTGGAATTGACCCAAGCCTGCATAGCTCTCGGTGCTTACTGGAGTATCACTGGGGAGGGGAGAGGGCATCGTTCGTTCAGGGGTGCAGGAGTGACTCAGATGTTTTCATATATTTATATTTTCAAAGGTTTCTTCAGAAGGAATAGATTTAGCAACATACCACTCCTTCCTTTTTAATATGAGAACGGGACTTTTTTTCTGTCCACTTCTAGTTTTTCCCCAAAGCAGGGGTCCGTTAGCTCCGGGCTGCACCAGTCCCAAGGGCTGTGATCTTATCTTAGGCTGCCAGAGATCATTATACACATCACCGTCATGTTGCTATGTTGTTGGGGTTTTTTGCCTTCTGTTTCATTTTATTTGTTTTCTACAGGAAAGAGAAAAAAAGGAAGAGGTAGTAAGGTTTCTCCAAGCCCTCAGACTTGTAACCTGAGACAAAAGCCCTCTATTTCTCTCACTCTTCTCTTCCCACTCTGCCAGCTGAAGTACTGGTTTTCACAGGATGGATTGATGATATTCCTGCTTACACAAACTATGGGTGGCAACTGAGCCCTCCAGTCTGTAACTGTCTGAACTCAAACAGTCCCAATATTAATATTCTTAATGGCAGGGCTTTCATTTTGGTTTCTTTTCCATGGCCTGAGACTTATCCCTCATTCTCCAGTTACTGATACATATCTGATGTGCGCCCAGCAGGTAACTGCTAGGAGTCACACTAGGTCAAGCTCACTTTGAAAAAGGGAGGAGGGTCAAAGGGAGGAAAGGAAAACTCCATTTTTCACATCTCTTCATCCTGTCCTAGCTTTATTCAGTATCGCTCAGCCCACAGTAATTTCTTTAATCAAGCCAGTTTACCAGAACTGCCACTATCTTTCCTTTACTTTTTATGTGGCTCAACTCAGACATGACATGGAGTTCTTATAGTGAATCTGTGCTAGCACTGTAGTGCAGACATTTACCCAGATTGCTTGGGGCAGCAAGCACAGCTTTGCTCACGTGCCCAGCACACAGGAGCTGTTGTGCAGGAGGAAGCACACAACACTGGTGGGTCCTATGAACTCGTCCCCCAGTTCACAGGACTCACACCCACATGTCGTGTGGCTCAGAAACTCTGAGCTGCTCCATACCTCAGAGACAGGAGTTTGCAGGTGTAAGGTGCTGGAAGCTGCTCAGAGGTATCTCAGTTTTGCAGCACCTGATGGGGCTGAATAGAGCATGCAACTGTATGCCTGCAGGGTCATTTTGGGCTGTTCCTGCTGACTTACAGCTTCCTATGGCTGAAGATCTGAATTATCCAGGTTTTCCAGGAGCACAGTCCTGATGCCAGACATGTAATGTAGTTTGAGCATGGGAGACATACTTAATCTTATCACCACCTTGAAGCTAAGTGTCACAGGTTAGCCAGCCCCACGCTGGAGGGTAGGATTGGCTTTCTTATATTGTTTCTCATGCATCACCATTGCAAAGCCTGTGCCTGAGCATGTCTTCTGGTGAGGTGAGGGTGCAGAGGGATCCAGTCAAGTCAGCCCATTTGAGTAACTGGAGCAGGATTTGCAGCAGCCAACATGCCGAGTAAGGAACACTTGGGAGGTGCTGAGAGTCCTCTGGGAGCTGTGCCCTTCCTGGGAGTCAGCATATAACAGAAATCCAAAGTCATACAAGGATTTAAGTCTCTCGGATTGGAGGGGCAGAGTGTCAGAGTGAGGGCTCCATGAAATAGAGCCTCAAGAGGAAGCAGAAGTATGCCCAGGTCTGTAGAGAATAGACTCATCATTCAAGTGCTCTTCCAGTGCAGGTGAGATGCGGTACCTAGTTGGCTGGATGAGTTCAAGTTCATCCCGTGGGAGCACTCTAATGAGCAGCACTTTGCTTTTGTCCTGGAAGTCTGTGTGCTCAGCCCAGTGCAAGGGAAGGGAGCCAAAAGCAAAAACTGCTCAGCTCTGCCTGAGCTGGTGATACAGCTTCCTTTGTTAACTTGAGTTTGTGGTCTTAGTCTGGTGTTTTCAGTACGTAAGAATAACTCCATTATGTGAGACAAATTAGACCTTCAGCAGTGAGCAGTATTGACTGCAGAGATGTAGTTTCTCACCTGTACTCCACTGAGTCAGGAGCACCCTTCTAGCCCCTAACTCAGAGCCAAAATCCACGAGTATGCCATGTGTAACTGCTGATGCTGGTGTTTTTCCTGGAGTGGAATGAGGACTGTGCATGTCCGTACCACCTGTTCCTCACCACTGTTATTGCAAGTTTTCAAGAGTACCTACAGACTTCTTCTGAGGTCAGATTCTGGACAAGAAACATAACTGGAGATTGGCTCCTCACATGAAGAACTTGTGCCTTAAGGAAGCAAGACAGGCAAAGCTAAGGAGAGGAAGAGAGCAGTGGAATGATTTATTCAGGGTCACAGTGCAGGTCAGTGGCAAAGCCAAGATCAGAGTCTACTTTCTGATTTCTGCCAAGCCATCACGTAGAGCACGTCCACAAAAAGGAGTGCTTCAGAAATATATGTGCAAATTGTAGGAGCTCCCTAATATTGGAAAACATCCACTTACAACAGGGAGTCTTACCGATCAACCTTAATAGCCCCTCTTTCTGCTGGCATTGTTTCTCATTACATTCCAAAAGCTTGTGCAGTTCACCAGCTCTTCATTCTGGGCTTTCCACTGCTTGCTAACACCAGAGGGGCTTCCACACATCTTATGGTAACAACCTTTTATTTGCCAAAACCTCTTCAGTGAGATGACGGATAATGGGAGGAAGTCAGATACGTTTAAAATATACTTTGTTTTAACAGCACTGAGACACTTAACTTGTCAGCAATCCAATTATTAATCAGATTAATGGACTTTTATAAATCCACTGCATCCTCAGGACAATTGCTTGGTTTATGTATCATGCATACAGAATAAGGTTGCTCATGAGCTGTAAGAACTTTAATATGGAAACTAAGACTAAGGAATAATCCTTGGCTCGCTCTGCTACCACACCTTGCATGCAAGAATGCTGATCACTGCTGTAGGAGCATCATTTAATTAAGGTTTTTAATTATTACTATTTCTGAGCATAATGCTATTGAAGAAAATCTGTCAGCATTTAATTAAGGACTAAATACAGTCACTCTTTCTAGCTGGTTCAGTACCCACTTAGAATTCCTAGGCAGCCAAAAAAGGATACTGGTGGTAACAACATTAAAGACATTTTTGTAAGGGAGTTGGGATCTAATTTGTGTCTGGAAATTAAATTTATGTCTGAGATTTTTAATAATCATTTAGGAGATGTTGAACCCCCGTCTGTATTTAGAAGTAACGGGAAGAGATGACCCCATCAGGTCTCCAGCTTTCTTAGGGAGAGAGGTTTTGCAAAATAATTCAAGTTGATGTTCGTCCTGAGGCACTTCAAGCCCCTGGAATGCAGAAGAGTGAGGCAAAAGCAGCTCATCTGCTGCAGCTTGTGTCGTGCTGTGTCACAGCCAACTGGTTATGCCTATTTCTTACTGAACATGGCTGCGTTCCACATACCAGATTTAATCCTACTGTACTGCTTTATAAACTAAGACTTTGAAAATTAGCTTGATAAAATTCAGGATTTCAAAGAGAAGCTGCGAAATGAATAAGATGTGAGTTCTGACCCCCACGAAGAAGGCAGGTCCAAAGCAAATCATGTGAAAGTAAATATTAATTACTTTCAGTTAATTTTAGCTCAGTTCTGGATATTGGTGTGTTCAGAACAGCCACTTCAGAAGCCACTGATATCAATGTTGTGATAGCATTTTCCCCTGGTCTGTGGATCACAAGCAAGTGAAATTAGCAGAAGCTTTGCTACAGATGGAAGAAGGTGCAGGCAGGGCACTCTGAGGTCTGGGTTATGTTAAGGACATGTAATAGTGCTCTCCAGAAGAATTTTCTTTCTTTACATCAGATGCTATGTAAGCAAAAAGCACAAGCATATTTGTATCTGTGTGGGAGTGAACTTTTTAGGTGAGGAAAGCAAAGAACTAGGAAATATCTTGTGACATTCCCCTGAAGGAAAGCCAGTAATAGAGGTTGTGTGTGTTACCTCTTCATATGACCAATTTAAGCTTAATTATAACTCAATTTGCACTTCAGCATTGTTACTACCGAAATTTGCTCGTACACCTTTGTGCACTGCCTGAAGTGCTGCATGGCCTGATGAGAAGGGCCAGCTCACTTCCTGCTGCGGGAGCCCTGGGAGCAGAAATAATAAATAACCGACCGCTCCAAAGGAGCCATTAAACTTTTTCCATCTCGGATGAAGTAAACAGATATTGTACCTGGAAATGCAAAGTCGTTGTCAGGTCCGTGTGTGTGTTTAATCACTATATATATTTCCCCCGGAATGATTTATTAGTTCCCTTTGTAGTTCTGTCACAGAGTTTACTTGCCATTTCAACCCGAAATAGCCATTAAATCATTTTTTTTCTCCTAGCAAGAAGTAAATCTGTACTATTTGCTGATTTGTTTATTGCTGTCTGGAAAGTTAATCCTTCTCAAAGTCGGAGATTTTAAATATGTCAGATTGTCTTAAAGCTACACACCACTTGTAGGGGTGACATTATGTGTGTTCGGAGAAATTCATTTTGGAGTACTACAAATGAGTCCTTTAGTAATACCCAGGAGTCATAATGTCTGTGACATAATGAACCCTCCTAAATTACAGCCTACACTAATTAGATCAGTTCTTGCTACATTCCGATCTGTGAAACAGTTTACTGAAGAGGTGGTTACCTGCACTGAGCAGACACAGGGCTGCATGTCAGCCACATTTCTCCTCCAACATGGCTCATCCCAGGCTGCCTCACCTGAGTGCTGTTGTGCTGCTGTCCCTGTTGCAGGTGGCCGTGGGCATCTGGAGCTGCAGCAGTGCTCTGGAAGGCATGGCAGCCCTGTGAGCAGGAATCCAGCACTGTCCTCATCTTCCTGTTGCCAGTGTAATTTATGTGATTATTCTTCTGCTGTCTCTTCTCAAGAAATATACGTTGTCTCTCCATTACGTCTTTCTTTATGTACTCAGTGGTGTGATCATATTATTGCCAGTCACATAAAGCAGTATATTCCCTCCTGCTGCCCAGTCTTTGTGCTCCCTCCTGCTCATACAGCATAGACCCCTGTGCAGGGGTGACGCTCCTGACCAAAGGCACGTGAATCTTGGTGGGGAAATGCTGCTCTGGACTCTGTGCCCGACCAAACTGTCAGTAATTTTGCTGAGAATAGACACTGGTGGGAGGCTGCTCTTACACTGCGAGAGCTGGCACCGAGCTGTCAGCGGTATGAGCTGTCTGCTGGTCGCTCGGTGCTGCCTGCTTGGAAGGGGGAGCAGACAAAGGTAAAAAGGGGTTCCTTGTTTTTCATAAACAGATCCTACCAAGCAGAGGTTGGGAAAAAAAAAAAAAAAAAAAAAGAATAAGACAATCTCAACAGCAAATCTCAAAGCGCAGACCAGCCTTCAGCACACGTTGAATTGAAACCATGCTTCTTCCCTGCACCCAGAGCAGGGGTGCGCGTTCTCAAGGAAGGGCTGTGGCACGTTTGAGTGCTATTGCTGCGCCCTTCTGCTGCGCTCCTCTGCTGCCTTTGTGAGCCTGCGGTACTTAATGAGGCTGACGGGCAGGGGAAGGTCAGAGACAAGCAGGAGACCTGTTCTGACTCGTTCCTGCTGCACTTCTAGCTTGTTTCTTACAGACCAAACAGTACTTTTCTTTTATTAAAAAAAAAAAAAAAGAATTAAGAGATGACAGGCTGAAACTGCCTACTTTCCTTTTAGTGTCAGAAGACATAAATAGTTTTAGTCTGCGGTGGTTTTTGATTGAATATCCTTTTGAAGTAATGATAGCTATAATTTAAAGCAACAGTTACCATATTTTCTTCTCTCCCTGACATTCTTTGATGCCCTAAGTATAAATCTGCTTAAAATAGCTACAGCGATGCCTGGGCGTACTACAGGATTTTGGGAGGCTCTGCCTCTAATTGCCATCATATGTACCTAATATCACAGGCATAACTGGCTGATGACAACGGTGCTGCAAGTACTTTCTCGGCAGAAGAAGAAAGGTAAATTCAGAGGTGCTCATTTAGTTTAAATTGTTTGCGAAGACTCAAACTTCTGCAAAGAGCTTGGTTTTAATTAACATAAATGCAGGGCTGTTTGGGCCTGGCTGTATGTTCAGCTGGTAAGGGGTATTATGATCTAATACAGCATCAGCAAATTGCTGACTTTCAGGGACAATTACAAATTGTTTTGGCGTATTAAAAAAAAATAATTCCAGATTTTGTTATTGTGTCACACATATATGATGTACGTGGTTGATTTTTTTTTTTTTTTTCCCAAAAGAATTGATACTACTTGGGAAAATATATATACAATTTGAGAGTATTTGAGGGCATCTTTCACTATCTACCAAAATTTTGTTAAGCAGCTCCAAGCTTGTGTTCTGTGCTATTGTTGCTAGAATGAGTCTCTGCAGGCATATTCAATTCTAGAACACATCAGTGCTGTCCTCCTGCAGAGTGGTAAAATGGTGAGAAGGCACAGTGCATTAAACATTAGATATTTTAATTATTCCTTACTTTCTGTTGTAATAATAAGTGTTTCCTTATTTCATTGAGTGGTCGTGTTTGGCACAGTGGAGCAGAAATGCTAAATGCAAACCTACAGGGGTATCAAAGGCCGAGATACCAGCTCACAGGTAGATGGGAAGAATTAGGACAGGTAGTACAAGGGAATAAGGCAGATGAAGTTAATTACGTGATGTGCAATAACGTTGTATTGCTTGTCAGGTGGGTCACCCAATCACCAGCAGTTTTTGCAGTTTGCTGTTGTGTAAGCTTTCTCTGCCAGGACCACCACTTCCTGCCTGCCTCCCTTGGTAGGACACACACTGCATTGTTATGGCCTGATGTTTTTTCCTAATAACATAAAGTTCAAATCTCTGGTAGCTCCACTGACTTCAAGAGTAAATGTGTAACTTTGTAAACAAGAAACAAGAAGCAATCCTGCTGCAGCAGCATATACTGCTCAGCAAGGGCTACTTTCTTTGCCTGCCTCGATGCGTGAAGCACAAACAGTTTGCAGTGGTGTTACGGAGACTTTCAGTGCTCCAACCCTGATGCTTCTCCCTTTTGTTCATGACAGAGCAATAGCAGAACACTGCTTCTGGTTGGCTTGATGGACTGAGAGCTGTTCTGATGCACAGCAGTGGAGAAGCTAGACCTGCACTGCTAGGATATAAGACCACTGATAAGCAATCCTCCCTTTCCCCTGCTGATAAATGGATAAGGAGGGGTGTGGGTCCAGCTCTACAGCTGTTGTCCTAAGCTCTGGCTTCTCACAGGTGCAAGATCATGGTCTGACTCCAGCACCGAGGGGAGGGATTTCTCCTGAAGTCCTTCAAGACAGGTAGGACAACACAACGCAATAAGGCTTGAGCCTGAGCCGGCTGTGTACAAGTTCAAATAGGTTGGCAGGAAAGTCTTCAACTCCTTTGTTTGGCCATAAAGGCATTCTATTTAATCTGTCATGGTGAATTTATAACTCTTTTTATTCTTTGAACCAGCAGTTGTTTCATTTAGCTTAAAACTCTGGTTCTGCTGCATGGCAAGATGAGTGGTGGCTTCAGGGCTATCTGCTGGCATCTTCCAGACCCTTCCTGAGAAGGCTAAAGGCAGGATGGCAGCCTCACAGCAAGCTGAGGTTGGGTGATGGCCTGCTCTGCTGGAAGTAGAAGGCTTGGGGAGCCAGGGACTGGGCAATGGTTCCGACTGCTCAGCAGCAGAGCTGGGCAATGGGACTACACAGGAGGAACAAACCGAGCAGGACTTAAACTAAGCGGCAGCTAGGTGGAAAATACCATTCTGGGGCTAAGGAGAAAGACTTTCCCCATGGGAAAACACTGGAATTTAAGGCAGAAAGGGAAGATAAAGGACAGATTGATTTGTCTTTAAGAATGGTTTATGTAACAAGCATGGAACTTCAGGAAGATCAACATGTAAAGGTTGCTGACCATTCCACAAGGATATTGCAGACATTGCATAATGTCATCCAGGGAGAGAGCACATCAGAAATGATGCAATCAGAAAACAGATACAACAAAAGATAGTTGTTTGATGCGTTTCAGAGGGGAAGTTTCAGCTGTTGAAGCATTTGTTGGAGGAAGGATTACTGCCTGTTCAAGGGCAGCTGTGCAGAGGGCAGCAGAGCTGGGGCTGTGTGCAGGCAGCAGAGACGTGGCCATGGAGCGGGGCAAGGTTGAGCCAGGGTGAGAGAGGCAGCATGCAGCTGGCTCACATGGCCCTTTTGCTGGAGCTGACAGAAGCCATGGGTCTTCCAAAATGTGGCTGTTTTCTGGGAGGGTGTTGTGCTTTGTTTTAACAACTGATCACGTTCCAGCTAGATTTCATTGTATTTGAGTGAGCAAATGAGGGCAGACTGGAAAACCTGGGGGCTTTGGGAGCAGAGGTGCCATCCCCAAAAGCTGTGTGCCACAGCTCATGTGCCTCAGCTAGTTGTGATCACAGCTGAACTCACGTGCTCAAGAAGCTGAGCACATCATGGTGAAAAACTGTGGGCAGTAATGGTTACAAAAGGCAGAGGGCTGCAGTGGGAGCTGAACCCTGAGCCTTGCAAGGTGGGGAAATGTGATGCTCAGCTGGCCCTGGTTGTGTTGAAGGCAATGGGAGGAGGATCTTCAAGGGAGCAGAATCCGGCCTTATTCTCGCTCCAGGCTAAATGGGAAATTATCCTTTATGTGATTTTTTTTTTCATATTCCTGTAAGTTCTCAAGCCAGCATTGTATGGTTTTCCTACTTATTTCCTTTTGTTCCTATTTGAACATCTGTCTGAAGTAGTGTATTACATACTAATTTGTACGGAGCTTTTTTTTTTTTTTTTTGGCATGGTTGGGTGTGATTACAGTCTTCCACTTCATTTTCATTAATTTGCTTCATTCATCTGCTTTTCATCTTTTATTGATCCTCATAGTATCTGTGTGTGAAAGAGAGAGTGTGCATGCAAGCGGGATGAGGCTCTGCGTTTGTTTTTGCAGCCCCTGACAGTGCTGGGGGTGAGCTGTGAAGAACTGGCAGTGGGCACCCCAGCTCCAGCTCCTGCTCTCACGTGGAGCCCTGCTCTTTGTGCCACCCGTGGGGCAGCAGCAGATAATGTGCCACATTTCTGGGAGGGTCATGTCAGCGATTATCCTGGACAAGGTAGTGTAGGTAAAAGAAATAGTAGGGGAGCCAAATGGAAAAATAATACCAAACGGCTTTGCAGTGGCTTGGTAGCTGTCAGTAGGACTTGATTGGAGAGAGCAATTTAAATTATGACGTCTATGCAATTAATAGCTCATTCCTTGGACTAAAAGAGTGCAAGTCCTGGAAGCATACTGCTATTTACTGAAACTGCATTTTAAATGGAACATTTTCTGGTGTTTTAATGCAAGTGAAATGTGGAATCTCTTTATTTTGTCTCACTTTGGCTTTGAACAAAATGAAAACAACCTCTGCTTGTGCTGAGGCAGTAAAACCGAGCGGGCGATGGCACTTTGATTCCAAGCAGACTGACCCCGTGACTCGAGGCAGCTCCAAGGCACCGTGGCCATATGGTTTGAGACAGGCTCTCGGCTTCATTGTTCTCACACCCAGCCAGGCTGGAAGTGGCTCTGGGCAGCCTGGTCTGGTGGTTGGCGACCCTGCACACAGCAGGGGGGCTGAAACTAGATGATCATTGTGGTCCTTTTCAACTCAGGCCATTCTATGATTCTATGATCTCTTTAGCCTGTAGGAAGCACTGCAAATGTATGTATCACAAACTGAAATAAACCTGTGGGTACTGCCCCCTGAGAGTACTGCCAACAGCACCCACCAGAGGCTTTCACCTAGGCTGCCCATGCATTCGGGTTTGGCATGTCCCACTTGTCGTTGTAGAGGGACACATCCCTTTGCTCCTCTTGCTGTAGGTTCTCCTCGTTGATGACATGGCAAGCACGATGAAGTTGCTGTGGCAGAGAATGTGCTTCACTTCTCCTTTCATTCCCTATCTCTCACATCATAGAGTATGCCGATACATGTGTTTTGCCTAGATCCTACCCTGTAAAGTTGTAGAGTAAAGCTCTCCATCACATGTCATCGTTGTCTATAATTACTGTTCTGTCATTGTCCTGGAGAAGAGCTGCTCCTGTCACCCCATCATCGGCTTCCTTCTCATCTTTTTGAAGCCTCACTTTCTCTTGTAGGTATCCAGGCACAGGCTGATGATAGGCTCTGTGATGTTTTTTGATCTTTCCCCTCATACCCTTGGATCTCACTCACCAATCTTCCTTGCCTTTCTGTCATTGCTAATAAATTTTCTTTCTGTTAATGTTATCTATATGCTAATATCACTAAAGGAAAAAATAGCAGCAAACACTAATTTCAGTGCTGAGAGACATCACCTTGGTTTGAGTGGTGCACATCCTTTTAGCAGTAGCAGTCCATACAGTTCTTCCAGGTGCACATCTGCCCAAAAAAGCCATTTTTAACAGTAGTTAGGCGGAAAAGCAAAAGGGATGTTGTTCATATTTACTGAAAGGCTTGTTTCTAAAGTCTTTTAAAGGGTTTTTGTCGTTATTGCCCTGTGCTATAGGCCTATTCTTACATTTTTAGCTCAGCACAGCTATGATCATTAAGATGCATTTCGGCCCCACTATTGTTCTGTTTGTCAGGCAGTGTTTTTAATAGTCCCACTTATTCCTTTTTCTTGACATATTTTATATAAATATTCTAAGAATATGTTTGATTTGTACCATCTCATCTAGAACCTTTTAAAATTCCTTCTCAAACTAAAAGCATACCATTACTTGAAGAAAAATAAGCATGGTACCCTTATCACTCTGGTACTGTTTTCTTCTAAAATATCTTCCATTTGGAAGTCTTTACTGTAATAACTGGGATATGAGCACAGAGGCTGGAATTTTCCCAAATAAGAAAGCTTTAAGCCATAATTTCTTAGTACAAAAGCTTCTTTTTTGTTAAATTATATATAAGTATTTTCAGCAGGACCTCCTATGCACAAGTATGTGGCGAACATTCATTTTTGCAGTATCAGCTGAAAAGTATACCTTCAACACCATTTATATTAATGTCACTATTACAAACAAATTTTGCCTTTTTCTGAGGGTGAGATGGAGGTATGCAGGCAGATACGCACACAAAATGTGTATCTGCTTTTTATTTTGGGGATCCTCACTCTCTGGTCCCTCCTCTAAGACCTTTGGAAATCACTGTGTGGGAACACAAGTTCCTGAGCTATAATTTGGACAAAAGCACAAGCTATAGACCCAGCACACAAATGAGGGCGCACACCTTTTTCCAATCTTTGCCTCCAATGATTTCTGTAGGTGACTTGGAAATTGAGGTATAGCATTGCTCATTGGAAATTAGATGCGGCACTGTTCACTGCAGACAAATCCAGACACCAGCCCATGGCACCGCCAGCTCTGTGGGCTCAGGCTCTTCTCTTTTTTGCCCTCTTCTGCACCTTTACAGCCATATTAAGAGGAATGAAATCCATGCCATTCTTCAAAAGAAAAGGCTGCTGCTGCAACTTGTCACTAACAGCTCCAGCTGAGATTTTTCAGAGGAGATTTTGGTGGGATTTGGGTGCCTCACTGCCCTGAATTCCTTTGGAAATCCCAGTCTAGCAGTAGACTTGTGAGGGGGTGTAAGATCTGCCATCTGGGGGGGATTTCCCTCTTGACTTTGCACAGAGGTGGGGCATCACCAACGAGCAACAACTGTAAAGTGGCGCCTCTGGCTGCCCGGTGCTGGGACAGCTGAGTTCCCAGCAACCACTGCCCTGGAAGAGGGTCCTGCCCACTCCTCGGCCCTGGCATGACATAATGCTGCGTCTTCCTTGGAGCTCTCTCAGAAATATTTTGCTGGCAGGATTCCTAAAGCACTGATGAGACCGCAATTACTACGCACTTTATGGCTCCGGTCTATAAAAGTGAGGTGGTTTTTTTCCTGCACATTTCCCATGAAATTCTTGTGAAGGGTGTGTAAGAAATGCCCTATCCAGTGAAGAAAATACCAGATGATACATTTGCTTTTCAGCATATATAGAGTTTAAATTAGCATAGAGAAGCAACTGAGAATCAACTATTGTTATGGTAAAGCACTTCCTTTCATCTAGAGTTATATGTGATCCCATAATAAATCCAAATGTGTGTGATTGTTTGTTAGAAAGTGAAAATTTTAATTAACAGTGTGGCTAGCGCCGAGCTTTGCTCTCTCTATTATCTCAGTATATTGAGTTTTGTGTAACGTGAGCATTCAAAAGCGAAACCTGCATGAAATCTCCCAACTGTGAATGCCTCTTCCATGTAAGAATTTGGTGTGAATCTCTGGAAACTTGCTAAGTCCCCAGGGGGGATAAGATTCCACAGATCTAACTAACCCTGAGGGTCATGTTATCACACAGATTAACTATTCTCAACCAATTTCTGAAATTCATTAGGCAGTTAAGGCTTTCTATCAACATTAGTAATGTGTACTTTCTTTTTCTACTTATTTGTCCTTAAATATTTTTATTAGGTCCCTGACACACAGTGGCCCTTCTTCCTCTTATTAATCAGCTTCTCACATGTCCCTGAAGAAGCATCTCAATTTCATGTGTTCAGCTGATTATTCTTCTAATTATCCTCTTCTAAAGGAATCAGTGCACCGTCCCACGAGTGGTGAAATATAACACTGTTCCACACCACTCCATTTACGTGGACATTATCAAGAGGTGTGTTTTTTGTCAATTCAGACTATTTTTTTATGTTTTGCAGAAGAAAATTAGAGGTGTTTATTCCATGTTTATTCCAGAAGTGAGTGAGTGTGCTGTAGACTTGGCTGAATAAAGCAAGCTCAGGTTCTGTAGGAAGTCACCAAGAGTCAAATTCATCAGAATGAGGATTTTTATAACATCTGTTGTCAGATGAGGTCTCTCCTGGTTAAATGAATAGATACAATGGACAGTGGCTGCATATGGAGATGCCCAGCAGAGTCGGGGTGAAGCTATGTGCTGGTCCCTGCACACACTGGTGGGAGCAAACCCATGCCTGGAGGAGGCATCCTGTGGCACCAAGTCCCACCTGCTGGTGCTGGCACCGCAGTGTACAATGCCCAATGGTTTATCGAGCTGATCTGAAAATGAAGAAGGGCTTGTTGGGTGGTTTTTTGGGCAGCATGGCATGGGCAGAGCTCAGCCTGTGCTCCAGGAAGCAGCTCTGAAGGGAAGTTCTACTTCCTTCCCAAGCAGCTCGGGCGCAAATAGTTTTCTCTTCCAGAAAGCTTCTGCAAAATGATAGTCTGCTCTTACACCAAACCATTTAATAAGTTTAATTAAATGGAAGCTTATGATAATTAAACCAAAAGCCTAAGGGCCCTGTTCTGTGAGGACTTACTCCTTGCATAAGACCAATTTCCATATAATTTAGACAACAAAATAGCGGAACAGTGCTCTGCCATCTAATTTATATGAAATTGGTATTCTCTGGCCCAGATTTATATTACACTGTAAACACACTTCTCGTATCTGAGCAGAAGTGAGATAGCTCAAGTACGAGTATTGGAGAAGAGGAGAAAGAAAAGATGTTTAAAAGGGATCCCCCACCCCTTTTTCTTTAAACTGAATGCACAAATTAAACCCGTAATCTGATAAACTCTGCATGAGGATCAAATATCCTGAAAGAAATTCTTTAACCAAGCGGGTACTGTAGGTTCTTCTTTCATAACAAATTTGCATATTTGCTACTTCTGGGTGTTTTCTTGAACTAACGTCTGTGATGAATGCAGGGAAAAGCCCACGCTCCGTATTTTGGAATTCTTTAGCGTCTCCCCGCGTGTCCCAAAGGAACGGTGCGGTGCATTATCTCCTCCACCACCTGTATTCTTATTGCACTTCAAAACAAAGCTCCCATACTACAAAGAGTCGGTGGGGCCTGATCCTGCACTACCTTACTCCAACTTTGTGCAGCCCACTGGAGACAAAGCCGTTCCTCTCACTTAAACTGAGGAACTGAACGTCCCCAGCCCTGGCGCTGGCATTTCTGGATCTGTCCCTGCTCTCACTTACCAATAGTCACAGGGAGGGAGAATGTGGACCCTTTGTGCACTCCTCCCATGTCTGGGTGAGCGGCTGTTGGTATTTGATGGGTTTTCTGCACAAGGGGTTTCATGTTGAGGGAAGCTATAGGGCTATTGCTGTAGGAAAGGGAAAAGCATTACTTCAAACAGACAACACCAACAAGTGCACTGCTGCTTCCTATTAGGTACTGATGATTAATTGCTTAGGGTTAGGAGATAACCAGGTCATAGTCTTAGGAGACACACAGTTCCCACTGACCCACAGCTAGAGTCTATTTGTAGAAGTAGCAGAGATACCATCTTTTGTACCATAAATGAGATTATAATTGTAGTTTGCAATGTCCATCCCTCTTTATCCAAAGCTTCAACACACAACACTGACCTGCTGTTTTGCTTTCACTGCAGAGTAAATACAAGAGTTGGAGGTTAAAATTCAGCTCAGATGAGCCAAAATTATTCCTTGTAAGAGCAAGCATCTGGAACACCTCACTTGGTTGATGGCTGCCCTATTTATTGATGAGCTTTAACCTGAGTACACAGAGAAGCTTTGCATTTTTGGGATCATTTTTGACAGTGCCATACTTGGAAACCCATTTTCTTTGCAATCTTCAAAAGTGGCTTACAAAATATGTAAAGCATTTAAAATTTGTGACATTTTCTTGCAGGTCCAGACTTTGGCACTGTGACATACATCTCAACTTCAGTACCAGATCACTGCAACACACACACACAAACCCATGTGGCTGGCGCCGCTGCAGTGGCAGGAGGAGCTGATGAACCCTGCACTTGGCAAACAGCACTAGCAGGTCAGATTCAAAGTCTTTTTCATTACTGGGGTACATTCTAAACCAGTAGAAATCCAGGCTCCCTGAGGACCCCACATACCATGTCATACTGAGTCAGAGGAGCTGTGCATGGCAATTATTTACAGTATGAGCTGAAACGTGGGCATGTGAAATGGTTCTGTGCTGAGAGACAAGAGCTCCACTCATCTTGCGGTAACTGGTGGTAGGCAGAAGGCATCTGCCTGTCAGTTGGAATCTGATGTTTTTCAGAGAAGGAAACTCCTGATCCTAGAACAAACAACTGGGACAGCTTCTTGATACTATTAGCAGGCTTGCTTTTCCTTTCCTTAACTTTAACTTTTGACAGATTAGGGGGATTCTTGGAATAGAAGAGAATATCAAAGCATGAACCCGTTAGAAGGTTTTGTACCCAAGCATTAACCTAGATCTGTATCCCCCATGTTCTTTTCTCCTTTCTGCTAACAAAATGAGAGTGTGACACCATGCCCAGCTGCACTTTGAAAGCTCCTGGAAAACTTTTCAATGATGGATCCAGTTCTGGAAGATCTCACTGGTGTTGGTTCTTGCCTGACCTTGTAGCTCCCAGCTATGGGGTGAGGTGCAGATGAATAGGAAGGAGCCACCAGCATCTGTGTGAGACTGGGAAAGAAACATACGAAAGCCAACTAGGGAAGGAAGGTGACATAAGGGTGGAGTGGATAAATGCTAGTTCTCTTCCCATGATGCCTGCTGACACTCTGCTGAGCTCGGTTCCCTTAAGATTTGTTTGCTGGGGCCTCTATACAAGTGCTGAATGCCACAGATGCAACACTTAATCTTCTGCATCACTCATGAAAAATCCATTGAGAACACCAGGCTCTTGTATTCTGTGCTGCTGAAGGTCCTAAGATCCCTCATAAGCTCTGTAGAGAGCACAAAGGATATTTGCACTTCAGTTACAGAACACAGACAAGGAATATTGCAATTCTTACCATGTTTTCTTGCAGATAGAAAGGTCTACATTTCAGGTTGGGCTCAGATCCTGTGTAGGTGTATGTAAGTTTCAGGGAGACCAGTAGTTATCTTCTACTCGCATCAAGTCAGATTGTGGCCCATAGCATTTGTTGAATGGCCCAGAAAAGCCTCAGTGTATCCTACAGGAGCAAGGCAGCCTGCTACAAATAGATAAACAAAAGAAGGGCTGAACGGAGGTGCAAAACTGAGTTTGGGGGCAAAAAGCAGTCCTAGTCAGAGACTGCATAGCTCCAGGTCTGACCATCTTGTTTTGGACATGTTTCCTTAAGGAGTGGGACAGAAGTAAAGTAAGAAGTAGGTCATATTAGCTCACAGGCAGCACCAAGATTCCAAACAGTGCTGATAAATAGTGTAGGAGGGTGAGAAAGCACAGTGCTGTTTGCCCTGGGCCCCTCAGTGCAGCACAAGGTGCAGCTGAGCCCCGCACAGCGCGGTGCGGTGGGCAGTGGCCTGGCTGAACGCCGCGCTCTGCCACACTGAGGCTCTTTTCATAGGACGGGTCTTCCAGCATGCCACATACGCAGAGCCTTCCCTAGGAGGTCGTTACCTCCCTGTTATTTTGCACTTCCTTCTCAAAAATCTTCAAAGTCTGGTTTTTAGCATATATTTATTAAAAGTTTTCCTTGCTCTTCCAAAGCTTAGCAGAGTCGCCACTCAAAAACCCAGCATCAGTGCGAGCCGCTCGGCTGAAGAAAGGAGGCGAGGGAAGCTTGGCTTTGCTGGGGTGGGGTCGGGGGGGAGAGAAAATAAAGAGAAATCGGCCGAGCTTCAAAGGGCGCATTTCCATAATTGCCCTGTAACTTTGGCAAAATAAATCTGAAGGGCTGAGAAAAGCGCAATCTCTCAGATGAGTGCACTACAAAAGCCCCAGAGATCCCCGGTCCCACTTGTTACCATTCTAATTCAGTGAGAGAATTCGGTCCCTAACCTCGGCAACAAAAGCCATGAAATCACCGTCCTCCCATGCCGATAGCCCACGCCGAAAGAATAAGACCTTATCCAGCCTTTGTCTGCCTCCTGCCCACTAACATTCAGGACAAATCAGAATAGCATTAGGCAGGAGAACAACTGCCAGAGCAGCAGTGCGAGTCCGCAGCTCGGGTTCCCGTCCCGAAGACGTGTGGTCCCGTGGGGACAGCGGTGTATTTATTTCAGGTTTGCTCTGTGTAACGACGGGCACTTTTTGCAGCGCCGCTTGAATCTGCGTGCACTCTGTCTCGGCTCCTCAAATGAAATGTGCACGAATCCTACTTCAGAAGTGGGAAAATACACTCCAGGAGCAGTTCTAGGACTTAATCTTCCCCTCCGTAGCGCCCACTCTTTACAAAAACAACGCTGGCAGTTCTAGATAGAACGTAAGAAGGACATGTCCCAGCGGGCTGGCTTTTCAACACGAGCCCTGGCTTTGCTGCTGCAGCCACAGCCCAAACTTTGCGATTGCTCGGAGAGAACTTTAGACAAACAGTGGGCCTTTTACAGCAAAAGCCCAATCTCCCGTCATTCGGCCCCTCTCTGACTTTTTTACTTTCTCAATAAGACGAGCTTTTGTGGCGATGTGCGGCGCGGACAATCGGGACAGCCTTATAAAGGGATTTGGAGGCGCGCACAAAGGGCAGCGGCGGCATCAAAGCCGGCCCAGCAGCACAATAGAGATGACATTTTTACATCCCAGGGCTCGGGCAGGCAGCGCCTGAATGCTGTGTCCATAGCAGTGTCAGTAAACAATGAGCAAAGTGGGAAAGGGGTGAAAACACAAGTCAAAATCTTTTTATTGAAGCCCCCTACACATTCATTGGGCATTTTTAGCCCTGCATTTGAAAGCTCTTCCATTTACTTACTCTCCAGATTCTCCTATTTAACTAACTGACTGATGATGGCTCCATTTTGATATCGTAAGAAAAGAATGAGAATTCTTCCTGAAGTGAATATATTAATTCATAGGATTTAATTGCATTTTATTGTCAGTAAAGAAAATATTAACTGTGTGGTGCTGTCCTTAAAGGGACACCGTCATCCTTAAAACCACCTTTAAGAGCCCCATGTAGCAAACACCAGCCCTACCTGTAGTACCAGTTCTGCCTCTGGCTCTTAGGAGCGACATTTTCCTTTGCCAGTTTCCTGCATTTTGTTTATTTTTTGCACACCAGAAGTAGGCCAGAGCGTGGCATTGTTCCTGGCTGGTTTATCTCCCCATTCCTTGAGCCTAGGTGCCTCAGTGCCTGCACAGGAGGTGTAAAAGCAGAGGTCTGACCCCCTCCTTGAGCCACTCGGGTAATCTCAGTGGCTGCGCCGGATGCCAGGAGGGAAGGTGTGAGCACCAGCACTTGCTGTCCTGGATTTTAATTTGTATTTTTTTCTAAAATTATATGAACACAATTCTGTTACTTTGATTTAGTAAGCTGGAGGGAAGCTGTCTAACAGGTGTACATTTCTGGCACTGTCTTCACAGGAATCTCTTGCAAAAGCCTCCATCCAGCTCGGGCACGAAGGCTGCTGTTCGATAGCCATCTTGAATGTCCATTTTCATTAAATTATTTTGGAATAGGGATGGTCTAATCTCTCAGTGAAGAAGCTTGCGCTTTGCCTCTCTTGGAAGCGAGTTAGACTGTAACAGAGCAAATTGATGTTTTACTCCTTGTATCTAATTTCACATTACATCTATGTTTTTAGGCACTTAAATTTTGCTGCTAAGGTGTCTTGAGTATCCCATAGCCCAGTGTGAGTTATACTAATGATTGCTGAGAAATTCAATAGAGTGAGTCATGTATTTCTAGGCAGAGAGAGAGAGACATATCTTCCTTCCACTGTTTTGCTTGAAAACAGGTATAATATGAATGTATTAAAACCTCAGTTTCACGCATACCCAGCAAGTAATTTTATTCCAGCCTGGCTAGCTGGCCTACTGACATGCATTTTCACCACTGCTAAAAATAATGAGGAATCCAAGTGACACACATTTATGGGTAGGAGTGCCATCAGATCCCTTGACCTAATTGAGCATGCCTATACACCTTAGAGTGTTTTGCATAACCAACTTAGACAGCAGGAACATTTCCAACCAGATTGATTGACATATTTTATTTCTAACTTAAGCTTAATCATGACCAAGAATGATTCATTTATACCTTTCAAACTTTAGGAATTGACATGGGAGACAACCAAGCTGCAGACTCCAGAGTAAGCAATCGCATGAAGGAAAAAAAATAGATATTAATATAGATTATTAACCTCCTTAGCTGCTAAGGTTGATGTAATGAAATGGATTAGTTAGCTGGTAGGGGAGTTTCTTTATTTTATAAAATAAAGTCAAACAAGATTTTTTGGGGGGAAGGTTTTGTCCCAAATCACTCCCCCAGCAAACATCTCCGTGTGAAACCCTCCGCAGAAGCGAGGAGTGGGCTGTTTTATTTTTATAAACCAGGTGGACAAGAGCTCATCTCCCCACAGTAACCCAACGAGCCGTGAGAGCTCTGGGTCTTCAGGCACAAACTGCCTTCAGATAAAGAGCAGCGCTTTCCATGTGCCCTGCCTTAACCAGGAACAAAGCCGAACAGACCGTAATAAAAGTGCTCTTTCCAGCACGCATGTATGTGGCTGCTCTGTGCTGAAAATGTCCTTTAGCACTTTTTAACCATATTCTCTAGTGTGTCAGCAAAGAGACTCCATCAGAGTATTTAACATTGCTGGGAGCAAAGGAATAAAGTGGAGTCACTGTTGATTATTACTCATTAGCCACAAGGACATCCACTTAACATGTGAATAAATGAATGACACCATGTCCTAATGGAAATGGCCTCGGTGTACCTTTAAGCAAAATGTTGTTTAATATCTTCCATTTGCTGAATAGAAAAGAGGCCTGTTGGACATGCATAGTTAGCAAGCAGCCATTGTTGCTTTGTTCCAATTTCAGCATTTAATAAAAAAAGACGTTGTCTCAAGTGCAGCGAGGACTGGCCCCAAAAACGTGGGTAGCAGCACAGCCTCCTCCTCACTCTGCAAATTCAGAAATTCACCAGCATTGCAAAGGGTTAATATCCATAAAGCAAACGAGCCCTTAGAAGGTGCGTGTTCTTCATTATGCTGCTTTACATTCAAACATATAAAACAAAGAGCATCTGATATCTTTATTGGTTCTCTTAGATAAAATGCAAGCAAGCTATAAGCCTTAATTTTCGTATTACCATTTGTTAACAAGGAAGATAACGCTCTCAAAAGTATTTGATTAGGGCTCCCTTTGATTTGTATCTTGTTATGATTTTCAGGGCATATATTTTTGTATTGCTCCTTCGGTACACTGATAGTTCTGATCAAAGCGATAAAAAGAGGTATTTTAAAAGTGTGAGTGTGAACCGTACAGGTAAAGCACACAGTGTGAGCAGCATCTGAAGGCTCCGTGCTGGAGCCTGCTTGGGAAACAAATCACAGCGATGAGATGCACGTCCCTATCCGAGAGCCGTGCGCTGGAAGCCCTTCTGCTCTCCAGCCCTCTCAGCAGGAACTTTCGTCATTTGCAACTTTTTTTCTTTCAGTTTCTAAAACGTAGCTACTGAGAGCAGTTGTGCACAATGCTAAAGCTATTTACTGTATCAAACATCAGATCAGTACCAGAATACGGCTTTCCAGCTTTAACTTCCCGAGGAAAATGAAAGCAAGAGCGTGAGCTGACGCGTCAGATCTGGGGGGTTATTTTCATGCCCGTTCTGATTCCTGGCTGTAAAACCTACACGTGTGTCGGGGGGCTTTTCCTCATCGTTTCCATTCTTCCTGTGCAGAGCTGGCTGCACGGGGCACCTCTCAGCTCAGGCTGCCTCCTGCCCTGCCCCACGCTGCCCGCTCTGCCCTGCACGACCACCAGCCCCACCACTCTGCACTGCGCTCCTTGGGCGCAGGAAGGCGCGAGCAGGAGATGATTACATCAATCAGTGTCAGGGCTGGGAGCCGTGATTTATGAATATGCATAATGAGCTCTCACCTTTGAGAAGGACTAGCTAGGGAGATAATTGATTAGACAGGAAAAGAGCAGCCAGCAGCGAGGAGGGAGGAGGAGAGGCCTCTCGGAGCTGTCGCGGGCCGGGCTGGGGCTGCGGGAGGCCGTCAGACTGTGCGAGTGATAGCTAAAAAAAACACGAGCAGGGTTTTTAGTGTTTTGTAGAAACACGCATAGCAAAATGTTTCCTCACCAAATGAATGGGAATTTTCTCCACTCGGGGAACCCCACAAGCACCACCACGGCTGCTGTCCCTCGGGGAGCCACGCAGGCAGCAGTCACAGTGCCATGGCTGCTCAGCACCAGCACCCTGTGAGCAGGGGATGCTGTGATGCCAGGGGGGTCAGGGGGCACTCATTTTCCCATTGTGCTCTCATTATTTTCTTCCACCCTTTTTTAAAGCGTCTGTCTGACCACTGGGTGAAAGTTTCTATGGAAAAGCTACCAGACGCCCAAAGGAAGGAGATGTGGAAATTTGCCTCTAGCTCTCTCCCCCACCCCTCCCATTTTACATGCCATTAATCTTTTTTTTTTTTTTTTTTTTTTTCCCCTCAGCAAGAACTGGCAAAGGGGAAAGCAAAGATACAAAGTGCAGAGAGCCGGGGTAACATTTACATGAGAAACAATCCGCTCTCCAGCACCCACCCACGGCGCTTCCCTTCGTTTCAGGAGCTGTCGGAGCGCAGGAAGGGAATGGTTCCTGGCAGAGGGACAGCACTGCGAGGAGACAGACGCGTTTCCAGGGCCAGAGAGAACGTATGTGAGAAAGGGACGTGGGGGGAATGGGGCCGAGGGCCTCACTGGGGCACGCGGCCTGCATGGGAATGGGGCTGTGGGACGCGCAGTACAAGCACTAACACACGGATATGGGTGTGAGCACACACACTCCAGTATTGCTGCCTACCGACGGCGAGGACGTAAGATGCAGTTTATGGGCCTAGCACAACCCGCTCCTATAAATAATACATTCCGATCACCGTGGCCTCAAAATGTCAATACCGCGCAGCCCCGCACATTTGCATATCTTGAACCGTCTCAACTTGAAGCATGTCAGCTATGTGCTTCTGTTTGTACTTTAACTTCATCCCAGCTCCGGCCGAGCCCCGCGCCGCCCCTCGCGCGGATCCGTCACGCAGCGATCAGCGCCGTGCCCGGGGCCGCGAGGTTCACTGCG
Source organism: Lagopus leucura (assembly GCF_019238085.1). Taxonomy (NCBI): domain Eukaryota; kingdom Metazoa; phylum Chordata; class Aves; order Galliformes; family Phasianidae; genus Lagopus; species Lagopus leucura. Next base: position 12,990,434 of record NW_024962271.1, read on the forward strand.
GGACGGGGCGCGGAGGCCGAACGCAGCGCGGGTTCCCCGCGGGGCACAGCCCGGCCGATCCCCCTCTCCGCTCGCCCCGCAGCGCCCTCCGCCTCCCCCGCGCGGCCGCCGCCAGGGGGCGCTGCGGCTCCAGGGAGAGAGCCGGCCGGCCGGCCGTGCCCCGCTCTCAGCCCGCCCCGGCTCTCCCGCAGCCGCCCGGCCGCGCACGCAGCGACCGCGGAGCCGAGAGGCGGCTGTAGGCAAAGTGGCAACCGTGTCTTTATTAGCCAAAAATAGATACTTTCTCGTACAATTTGGTTCACACGTATGTACAGGTTTGACGGTATGTACAAAACCAAACAAACAAACGAAAAAAAAAAAAAACCAAAAAAAAACGAGACACCGAACGGACGCTCACGGGACTTCCACCAACCGCACGGCCCGGTACCCGGGGGGGAGCACAGAAGCGGGGCTGTATTATTATTTTTTTTTTCTTTTCCTTTTTAGTTTTACCATACGGACATGCGTAACGTCGTAACTATACAGAGATTTCTTTTTACAATCATTACAACAACGATAAAAAATTAACTAAGACGATGACAGCGCCGATAGAACCATGGCAGCATCGAGCTGGTTCTGGGGCCTGGAAAAAAAAAACGACACAAAAAAAAATAAAAAAAAAGAAAAAAGAAAAAAGATTTAATTGGCTTCAGCTCGGGCTGGGCCGCCGTGAGCTCTGCGATTATAATTAGCGCTATTTTTGTCGGTGGCATTTTTAAATTATTTAGAAATACAAAAAGTTGTATGGGCGGCACAGCGAGCGGCCGCAGCCGCTCGGGCACAGCGGGGCTGTTAGGGCCGCTCCCAGCGCTGCCCCGCGCAGCCCCGCACCCCGTCCCGGCCGCTCTATGCCCGCCGCCGCCCTCCGGCCCCGACCGCGGCGCAGCCCGCACGGAGCGGCCCCGCCAAGGGAAGCGTCGCACGGAGCGACCGCGCACCGCCGGCTGCCCGCGCCCTCCGGAGCCGTCTCTTACCGCCTCTGCACTGGCTGGAAAGCTGTCTTTATTAACTTTTTCTCTACTTCCAAGGCACTAGATCGATCTAAAAAGAGAAGAAAACACAGCGTTCCTTTACAGCCCCCGATGTATTCGCCCCATCCCTGAATTAAGCCGCTCGACTCGAGATCCCTCCTCGCCAACTTGCGCACGCGACAAAAACGACGGCGGCTCCGCCGTCTCTAGGCGGTAAAAAGGAACCAAACGGAAAAAGCCGCCCGCACGGCCCGGCCTGCCCCGGCGCCGCGTCCCTCCGCGCAAACCCCGCGCAATCCCCGCGCACGGCCTGCTCGCCGCCGCCGCCACCTGCGCCCGACGGCCGCCGCGAAGCCGAGCGCAGCGCCCGCCCGCCCCGCGCGTCCCTCAGCGGTCACCTGCTCCGGGGGGCTCCGCGCTCGGCGCCTGCTCCGCGGGCCGCGGGAAGGCGGCGGCGGCGGGGGCGGCCCCCAGCCCCAGCAGGTGCGGAGTGTTCAGTAAGGCCAGCGGGTGCGGGGCCGCGTGGTGGTGCGGGGAGGCGGCCGGGAAGGCGCGGTTGGTCCAGTTGGGGAACTTGCCCAGCGGGCAGGAGGAGACGAGTCTGTGGGGCGGCGGGGGGGGCAGCGGCAGCGGCTGGGGGGCGGCCGCCGGCGGGGAGCCGGGAGACTTGCGGGGGTTGTCCGGGCTGGTGGCCGTCTCGGCCAGCGACCAGATCTTGGGCTTCGGCACGGTGCCGGCCGAAGCGGCGTCCGTCGGGGAGGAGGCAGCCGACGAGGAGGCGGAGGAGGGAGGCGAAAGGTGAGGCGGCGGCGGCGGCGGGGCGGGCGGCGGTGGCTCGGGGCCGGCGGAGGGCAGCTCGCAGGGCGGCCGGCGGTGGTGGCGGTGGTGGCGGAGGTGGTGGTGGCGGAGGCGGAGCGGCTCCGCGGCGGCTGCGGCGGCCGGGCCGAGGTAGCGCTCCTCGGAGCCGGGCAGGTCCTCGAAGCCCTCGGAGCCCTCCGAGTCCGTCTTGGAGTCGGAGTGCAGCAGGTCCGCGTCCTGCAGCTCGTCCTCCAGCTCGTCCTTGGCGCTCTCGATGTTCTCGGTGTCGATGTTCTCCAGGTCGATCTCCTCCTCGTCCTCCCTCTTGTCCTCTTCCCCCTCGTGGTCGCTACCGTAGGAGTTGCCCTCCTCGTCCGTCCTGCTGCGGGGGGCCCAGGTCATCTTGTTCTCCTTCTTGAGCCGCCGCCGCGCGTTGGCGAACCAGGTGGAGACCTGGGTGAGAGTCATCTTGGTGATGATGGCCAGCATGATCTTCTCGCCTTTGGTGGGGTACGGGTTCTTGCGGTGCTCGTTGAGCCAGGCCTTGAGCGTGCTGGTGCTCTCGCGGGTGGCGTTCTTGGGCCGCGACGGATCCCCGAACTGGTACTGCCCGTAGGGGTAGAAAGCGGGGTGGTGGTGCGGGAAGGCGGCGTGCTGCACCCCGGGGCTCTCCTTCAGCTCGTACTGCGCGCCCTGCAGCGAGAGGGAAGGGGCGGCGGGCTGAGGAGGCGCGGGGCCCGAACGGCCCCGGATCTGCCCGACCCGCTCCTTCGCACAGCCGCCGCGGAACCTCCGGGCGCGCCGCTCGGCACGGGCGCGCCGGGGCCCCGCGCCGCGCTCTGCTCCCTCACCGTCCGACCGCGCCGGGCCGGGCCCGGGGAACAAAGCGCCCCGCTCCCGGCACCCCCCCGCCCCGACCCCGGGGGGGCTCTTACCAGCTGCGGGAAGATGGGCAGTTCGGCGGCGTAGGGCAGGAAGGCTCCGTAGCCCTGAGCGGCGGCGGCGGCGGCGTAGGGCGCGCCGTACATGGAGGAGAGCACGTTGGAGAGGGTCCCGGACGGGGCCAGCTCCGCGCCGCCTCGGGAGCCGCCGCTGCCCGGGCGCTCGGCGGGGTACAGCGGCCTGATGTACTGGTAGCCCAGCTGCGGGAACGACATGGTGCGGGGGGGGTGGGGAGGGGGAAGGGTAGGGAGGGGGGGCAGAAGGGAAGAAGGGAGAGAAAGGGCAGCGAGCGGCGGGGCTGGCCGCGGGGCCGCCGGCACAGCTCAGCGCTCAGCGCCCGCCGCCGGCTCCGGGCCGCATCGGGAGCGGAGCTCGGAGGCCGCGGCTCCCGCCTGGCTGCGGCCGCGCTGCGCGCCGCGCGCTGCTTTCTTCTCGCACTTTTCCTATTGATCTGAGTGGACCCAGGTCAGGTCCTAACAGATTGCCTGAGATTATTGGGACTCCGGGCTCTGATTGACATTTCTAGTCTCCCGCAAGCCCCTCCTATTTCTTTTAAGTCTCTCTCTCTCTCTCTCTCTCCCTCTGCCTCTCTCTCTCTCTCTCTGCCCGGAGCTGCTCTCGCCGGGTTTGTCACCGGCCCCTTCTTTCCTTTTTTTTTTTTTTTTTTTTTTTTTTTTTTCTTTTTTTTCTAAATCTGTTTACTGACGTCGCGGTCTTTTATTTGAGTTGCTTTCCAATCTCGTTTTAGCAGTCGCCAATCAGTTGTGTGTTTTACAGAGGTTTAACCCTGCCTCATGGCATTCTAATTATACAGAGACAGATTTAGATATAATTTCTCCCGGACTCCCCCAAACCCCCCCGCCCCCCCCCCGTGCCGGGTGTCGGCCACGAGTGGCACACGGGAGGGACGGCAGAAGTTGTGACGTTTAAAAATAAAGGCTCCCCCAGCTTCCCCCCAACCCCCAGGCACACCTCCCCCCCACTCCCCCGGCGCTTTCAGCTTTCCAGATGTACAGCCCTGCGCTGCCCGGGTGCGTTTGGGGCTCTTTATGAAGATATTCCCACCCCCCCCACCCCACCCCCCCTCGGCTCTGCCAGCGGTCTCATCGCCCAATACAGCTTTAAAAGTGTGCGCCGTTCAGAAATAACAGTTTAAAAAGAAGCGTTTCCAGAGGTACCCTGAACGTTCTCCCGCTGTCCGGAATCTTTAAGGAGCTCCGTGCGTTTGTCTGGGCGAACAGTGGGCAGATACAGTAGAAAAGCGAAGTTAATTTTCCTCCTAATAAGGGACTTCAAAGAGTTGTAGGTCACAATTTTACATCAAAGGCAGAAAAGGAGGCAAATTAAAATCTTAACAAAGGAGAGACGGGAGCAGCCCTCTGGGCCATTAGTAAATAAGTGGTGTGAAAAAAGGGACAATGACAGGCGCTGGAATTAAACTCATTAACACCTTTTTGTCTTGGTGCGAAATCTCTAATTAGGAAATTTATGATCATTTTGCTTATTCCCTCTGTTCTGAATCACTACAAGGCTCCGAAGGAAGGACCTGAACGTGCTGCTTTGGCAAAGGCGGTGCTGGAAGGAGCCATAGGGAGGGAGGCGAGATGTGCTTTAATTACTGAATCAGACGTTTTGTGGCCGACACGCGTGAAGTTTCAGTTCTTTCTCCCCTCACTTCGTCCCCCATCCCCGGCTCCCGGGGTAGAACAGGCACCCGGCCGGGGGGGGGGAACAGAGCGCCGTTCTCTGCTCCTAAAAACTCGGGGGAGGGGGATGGGGGCTTCCTTTCTCGGTTTTTATTTTCTTTTTCTTTTATTGTAAAGTTTGGAGGCTCTTCTCACGGATTCCTCCGTCCCCAAACCCGGCTGGGTTTCTCTCATGGCAGCGCGATTTCCGCGTCCTCACGGTGGATTTTTATAACCGAGTTTCCTTAAAAATAAAATTCATGTCAGATTACGCAGTTAAGGGAATCGACCTTGATAGCGAGCTATAATAAAACTCTATCGGCTTGTAATAAATGCGGATTATAGCAAAGCAAGCTCCGGAATTAAAATTCCACGAATCAATATATGAAAATCTGTAGGAAACATCTCTAATCGTATTAAGTTCATCTTTATAGCATTTCCTATCTGCTAATCTAGTGCAAAGCAAGGCTGGGGCGGAATTTGTTTTCTTCCACTCAACGTCGCTCCCGTAATGGGTTTTGACGGTCCGACGCGATGGAGATAACAACACAAAAATTCAGTTGTTTGTTTATTTCTTCGTAATTCAAAAGCAAAACGCGGAGCGCACCCCCGTCCCCATCCGCTCTCAACTTTCCTGAGCGCAGCGGGGCAACACCGGCCGAGCTCGGATGGGAGAGGGCCGGGCGGGGCCGGACCCGGCGAAGCGCCGCTGTGTGCCCGCTGCCGTGCGGGGCCGGCGGGGAGAGAGGAACGTGCGGGTGCGAACGGCTGCGGGGCAGGGCGAGAGAGAGGGGTGGGTTAATGGGAAAGAGACGGAAGGGAAACGTCTCTCAAGCGAACGGGTTGGAGGAGAAATCTGCGGCGCTTGGCTCGGGGGGAGAGGAAAAGCGGAGAAGCGGCAAACGGTGGGAGCGGGGAGAGGGGACGGCGATCTCGCTGCGGTACCGGGAGGGTGGGGGTCGGAACGGCAAGAGCCGTCCGCACGCCGAGGCCGCGGGGCCGCCGGGGGAGCGCCGGGACGGAGCGGGGAGAGCGGGGCCGAAGGGAGCCGCGGAGGGGCGGCAGCGGGCGGCTCGTCCTGCGGGAGGCCGGCAGGAGCCGTGCGGGGCCCGACGGCCGCGGGGCGGAGGCAGACGGCGCGGCGGAGCGCGGCTCGGCCGGACGGACACGTGTCTTCTGGCCGGGACCTGTCAAAGCCGGGAGAGCGGCTCCTGATTTATTACCCCAAACACACCCCCCCGCCCGCCCGCCTCCCTCCCTCCTTCCCTCCCTCCCCCCCGGCCCCGCCGCCCGCGCTTCCCGGCGCGCTCACGCACTCGCTGAGCTCCGACCGAACCTGGCGCCGGGATTCCCCGAGCCCGGAGCCGTCCCCGGGGCTGTGGCCGCTCCCGGTCCCCCGGCCGCCGTCTTTGGGCGGCAGCGCTCCGCCGGGTACCGCCCGGCCCCGGACCCCGTTCCCTCTGCCCACGCTTCCCGGTCGCGGGCGACGGAGGGGACGCGGGGACAGACCCGGAGGTGGCCGCAGCTCGGAGCTGCCCGCTGGAGGGCCGTGGGACGCGGGGCGGGGAACGGACAAATGGGCTGAGGAGAAGGGCCGCAGTCAAAAAAGAGTTAAAAAAATAGAGGGAAAGATCAAAGAGCCGGGTAAAAGACTCTTCAAATTACACGTTTGAAGCTTTTCCATAATTCCAAGGCGACAGATAGATAACAAGCTGCACATTCCTTATCACATATGGAATCAATCTGAAAGGAGTCTCTTGATCAGAATCTGTTAATTGCAGTGACATATGATTTGGAAAGAAAACACAATTAATGACCCTTCATGTTAGGGCTTTGGGAAGAGGCCACTGACAATCCGCGCTCTGCAACCAACGGCAACTTTCGTGTTGTTGTTACGAGCGGTGGTAGCGGTAAACTGATACAGCGAGATGGTCCTGGAGCCCCGGCACTGCTCCCCGTGCCTTTTACGGTTTCTCGAGTGGGGGAGGAGAGCAGAAAGGGACGGGAGCGGGTGCGCCTTCCTTCGAGGTTTGGGGAGCCAAAATGATTTAGTACCTTGTCTGTAAATCTAATGACCTAAGGTGAGAAAAAATACTTCATCTTTTATTATTACCATTTGTGGTGAGCGTTACCAGGAAACAGCAGAACCCGTTTGAAATGGTAAATATATGTCGCCATTTAAAAACCATTATTGGTGAGGTTCTCCCCAAGGGAGGGCAGTGCCCGCACCCCGCACCCCGCAGCCCGGCCGGCCCGGGTTGGCAGCGCCCCTGGGAGCCGCCGGGGAGGGATGGAAGGAGAGAGGTTCATTTGAAGGTTATAAAAAGCGCACTTTAATAGGATCGAAGTGAAATTAGTTAATAAGAAAATGCTGGCCAGAAGCTCTCCGGGCTTTTAAGTGCTCTCCAGGCCATTTAGGGAAATTGAATATGAACTGACTCCGTTACCTGCAGCCCATCTCCAGTTCTGCACGGAGGCGAGAAGGGAAAAATAGCGCCTAAGAGACCCGGAGTCCCGCACGCCTCCCGACAGCGTATTTCCTCCACAAATAACGTCCCCCGTCTCCTCCTCCTCTCTCCTTTCTGCCCCGGGGGGGACGAGGCCGCCAGGGATGCTCAGGCTCCGGGCAGCTCCGCTCGGGCCACGCCGGCACCTCGAGGTTATTCTTTCCCTTCCATTTCTCAGAGCTTTTCCCACCGTTGCGGTGCTTTGCGTTCGGGCCGTTGCCAGCGGGTCGGTACGCTGTGCTACCGAACTTCCTATCTGCTGCCTGTCTCCCTCCCTTTGAACTTTATCGTTTTTCGAGGTGTTAATAAAACCTTTCCTTTGGTAAATCGTTCATTAGGAACCCCACCGAAAGCTGGAAAGACTTCAGAAAATAAAACGGCGCTTGGGAAGGGGAGGTTGGGAGAAGGCTTTTGTCCAAAAACGCAGAGTTGCCGCGAATCTTAGGAAACATTAATCTTTACAGGAATTCGTGATTCATATCTGCGGTTTGACCGTTCAGGTGATTTATAACCTGTTAGTGCCATTCGCTAATTTTATGCCAATATATTTCACGCGCACGGCGAGATTTTCCATCACCCCTCGCAAGGAGCGGCCGCTGCGAGCCGGGCCGGCACCTCATCGCGCCAACGCCGGGCCGGGCCGTGAACCTGCGCTCCTCGCTCCTCAGGGCGGCCCGGACAGCCGGCAGCGGCCGAGGAGAGGAGCGGCCCCGACGGGCCGGTGGTGCCCATCTCCCGCTCCGCGCCTGGCAGCGCCGTGTCCCGACGCTCCTCGACCGCCGCTCGGCAGAGCCGGGGATGCGGGCGGCTCGGTGCGATTTGTCGCTCGGGTTATTAGCCGGAGGGGAAACCACGGGCAAAGAAAAGAAACGACAGCTGCTTCGAAGATAACGCTGCGCGGCGTCTAATCTTGTGACACAATCATTCATTACTATTGTATTAATTACTATTTTTCCCAAGCAGCTCCTGCCCGGATGAGCCGCCGGCCCGCAGCTGCTGGGTGCCGGGCTCTGGGTTAGGAGCGCTGCCCCCATCCGCTCCCGGTTACTGCGCTGTCACGTCGCCTCATTTGGCGGCCGGAGATCGCTGTGCCGTCGACCCGGGCAGGGTGATACCGACAGTGATAAAATAACGCGGATGCCGAACTCTTTGTTCGCATTCCGTCCAAAGTTTGGGAGCGCGGTGGCGCGACCGCTTTGTTTGCTCTTCATCCTGTGGATGCTGCCTTAGATCAGTCGCAAACAAGCATTGATTTTATGGTAAAGTCACTTTGGGATGGGAATGAGTAACTCCAGGCAGTGCTATCACTGTATTACATGGAAATGGCCCAGGTAACAAGATGAACATTGATTCAGCATTATGTTTGATCAATAATGAAATAAGTAACTTCAGGGCCAAATTAAAATGCAAGCTGGCTTAACGCTGCCAGCTTCTGGGCTAAGTGACAAGGCTAATTCAGCAGGGAAATGGCAATATTTGCATTAGAGGCTGCATCTGTTGTGCGGTGAAAGAGCCTGGGTCTGCCGTAACGCCGAGGGGAGCTGCGGGCAGCGGAGTGGGGCCGGGCCGGGCCGCCCCGTCGGGCTGCGCTGCTGCGGGCAGCGGGCGGTGCCGGTGTTCCCACGCCACGAGGAAACGCGCTGTTAGCAGCTCCTGGGCCGCTCGGCCCTAACCACGGGGCATCTGGGATGCGAGCGGGGAAAGGGAAGGGATTT